>NC_138770.1:134711967-134959467 GCF_965119305.1 Pelophylax lessonae
TGGTGACATCTCTGCACTTTAGGCTGAAATATTTTGTTTAATGTTGGATAAAGTGAAGAGGTGTTAAGCTGGCCATACACTAATAGACATTACTAGTACGAAAATTCTCACTGTACATTCAATGACTTGACGAATGTCATTTGAAGGTACTTTAACATTTCAGTTGCTTTAAAAATAAATTTTGGAATGAATGTCGTTTTTCAGAATGAAAACCAGATCAGGTTTTTTTTTTTATGTTTGTGTCCTGGCTATGGAGATTTACTCTATTTACCACTCTCATCAGAACTAAAAGGGATGCAAAACCCAAAACTTTCCATTTAACTTTTTTAAAGTTGCTGCACTGCAACATTAAAAAACATCAAGAGAAAGGATTCATATATCAGTCATTTTCTTTCTTTCTTTCTTTCTTTCTTTCTTTCTTTCTTTCTTTCTTTCTTTCTTTCTTTCTTTCTTTCTTTCTTTCTTTCTTTCTTTTTTTTCTTTCCCTTTTTTCTTTCCTTTTCTTTCTTTCCTTTCTTTTCTCTTTCTTTCTTTCTTTCTTCAGACTTTTTGCAGATAAAAAATATTTACTCTATTTGCCTTACTCTTTCTTTCTTTCTTTTCTTTCTTTCTTTTCTTTCTTTCTTTCTTTCTTTCTTTCTTTCTTTCTTTCTTTCTTTCTTTCTTTCTTTCTTTCTTTCTTTCTTTCTTTCTTTCTTTCTTTCTTTCTTTCCTTTCCTTTCCTTTCCTTTCCTTTCCTTTCCTTTCCTTTCCTTTTCTTTTCTTTTCTTTTTTTTCTTTCCTTATTTCTTTCTTCAGACTTATCTCAGATAAAAACAACTTACTCTATTTGCCTGGATGACCACTCTCACCAGGACTAAAAGGGGTGCAAAATCCAAAACTTTCTTTCTTTCTTTCTTTCTTTCTTTCTTTCTTTCTTTCTTTCTTTCTTTCTTTCTTTCTTTCTTTCTCTTTCTTTCTTTCTTTCGTTGATTTACTAAAGGCAAATATGCTGTGCAGTTTACAAGTGCAGTTCAATGCTGCAAGGAAATTTTCTCCAGAGCTTAGGTAAAGGAGTTGTAGTCTCATAGTTTTTCACCTTAATGCATTGTATGTATTAAAGCGGAGTTCCACCCAAAAGTAGAACTTCCGTCTTAAGTGCTCATGACCCCCTGACATGCCACATTTAGCATGTCATTTTTTTTTGGGGGGGGGGGGATGAGTACCTAGTTTTGACAGGTACCCGCTCCCACTTCTGCTCGGACTACCTAGGTCGGCTTGAGCGGAGGTTCTCCTCGCCCCCTCCCTCCCTGCAATATTCTGGGATACATCACAGGTCCCAGAAGATTGCCTGCCACTAAGGAAGCGCAGCATGAGTCGCGCATGCGCAGTGCGCACCCGGCTGTGAAGTCGTAAGTTGTTCCAGCCAGGTGCCCACACTTGTGATGCCGGCTCTGCAGGGAGAAGAGAGGGAGAACCGAGGCTCCCACCGGCCGCATCGCTGGATCATGGGACAGGTGAGTGTGTATTTATTAAAGTTAGCAGCTACACTTTTTATTTATTTATTTTTTAAAAAGGAACCTTTACAATCACTTTATTGAGGTGAAGCTTCACTTTGCAAAAAATACCTAATCACATGCAAGGAAAATAAAAAAAAAATTACTTGCACATGATTGGATGATGGAACTCATTAGCGCTTCCCCTCATTTACAAAGCTCTGGTGCAAATTCCCTTGCAAAGTGCCCAATCTATTTGCCATTAATATATCAACCCCATAGAGGAGGGATTCAACCCAGCATAGAATACTGACAGCAATAACATGCAGCCTAATCTACTTTAAAGTGTATGTCTATACTTACACGTTAAGAATACATAGCTTTCCTAATATTAGCTGCAGTAGGCAATTGAAAGATCATATTCTATTTTTGTTATTATAAGTATTGCTTTATTATTTGCCACTGTGCAGAACATAAAGACACACAGCTATTTCTTCCAGGCCAGAAGGCAAGGATAACAGCTTTTCCTACATAAATAAACTCATCTGGGAAATGGCTTAGGACAACATTAATTGAGTAATTATGTCCTGTGGTTTTCAATGTTTATTGAATAAACACCAGGATTATGTCATGCATAAAAAAAACCTGTGGAATAAATCATGGTTGATAAGTAAATATCCATTGAATTTTCCAAACCACTTAAACCGAAGGACGAATGCTGAAGTAAATGAATGAGTTTGCAGCTCATTAGGATAAGGATGGAAAAGCAGGACTATGTACTGAATGGGGTGTACAATTATAATTATCTTACTAAAGTAATTTATGACATTAAGGGTGTATTTGTAAAAAGTGAATGGATGCATCTGGTGAGACCTTTTTAAACAACATTGACTAGCTATCCACCGCTGCAGGGGTGCATATTGTGGCCCCAGATATAAGAAATTAATGCAAGCATAAACAGATGCAGATTTTGAGTTAAAATTCTCAATTGCAGCCCTTAAAATGTTCATTTGATCTGGACTTGTGTGGTGAGCCCGACAGAAATTGCTGCTGAATCATTGATAACATCAGAGGAGCCGCTGCATTTTTTTGTGATTTTTCTGCACACCTGAAGATGACACCCCTCGCTTCGCCAGCGCTTTCCAACACACCTTGAGGTATTTAAAAGGATTTATTAGGCCAAGCATAGCCTAAAAGGAGAGAGGGTTATCAAATGAACTTATTAGGAATGGGCTGGATGTCTGAGTCAAACGTAAGTTCGACTCGAACATCGGGTGTTTGCCAAACGCAGGAACACCAAAGTGGCATTGCCCCCCCCCCCCCAAAAAAAAATCTATACCAAACCCTTATCCAAGCATGAAGCCTGGCAGACCAGGATGGGCGGGATGAGCGAGCGCCCCCCCTCCTGAATTATACCAGGCTGCTTGCCCTCAACATGGGGAGGGTGCTTTGGGGTGCCCCCCAAATCACCTTGCCCCCATGTTGATGGGGACAAGGGTCTCTTCCCGACAACCCTGGGCTGTGGTTGTGGGGGTCTGCAGGTGGGGGGGCTTATAAAAATCTGGAAGGCTGCTTATCCTGCCCCCCTCATGTGAATGGGTATCGGGTACATAATACCCCTACCCATTCACCAAAAAAGTGTAAAAAAAAATAAATACAAAAGACAATTTTTGACAAGTCCTTTATTCAAAAATAAAAATAAAAAAATAGTGTCCATCGATGTAAATCCATTGTTAATCACGATGCTTGCCGCACCCGAAAAATAGAAAAAGATCTAAAGGTGCTTTCGCCTCTTCTGAGGCGTCCTGCTGAATGACGCTCACGTGAAGTCAGATGGGTGACGTAACCGGGTGTAGAAGCGTCTTTGATTTTTTTTCAATTTTTCGGGTGCGGCGAGCTTAATTTCTGGAAGCACATATATTCCGAAGAGGGATATTATTAAATATAAAAAAAACAAACAAAAAAAACATGATTGTCAATATTAAAAAATACACCATATCTAAAAAGTAAAAAATAAACAACTGAAATCCAAATGATATCGATCAAAGGGAAGATACATAGACAAAAGGGATACTATAAATCAATTGTTATTAATAAAGCAATTAACGTCCCACTCAACGTTAAGACCATGTGGAACATAACATTTCAAGTTATAAATTCATCAGGTTCAAGCCTTGAGATTTCACGTTTCACAAAACTTCCCCTCCAGTGTGGGGAAAATCTGTTGATGGCAATAAAAGTAGTGCCCGCTGGATTTTTGCCATGGCATTCCAAATAATGTTTCGAAACAGTATATTTGGGAAATCCCTTTTTATGTTGGCCACATGCTCACCAATCCTAATATTCATGAACCTGATGGTCCGTCCGACATACTGAAGGCCACAAGGACAGACGAGCATGTAGACAACATTGCGGGATGTACAGGTGATAAACGTATCAATGTCAAACACCTTGGAAGCGACCGCAGATTGAAATTGGCTAATTTCAATCTACAACAGGGAAAAAACGCTTTCAATTTATGGAAAAATGAAACCCTATTAGGGGCATCCAAAATGTTTGGGGCTACTTGGAGTTTCAAAGGAGCAATACCCCGAAAGATCACAGGAAAATGAGGAAGGACTGAAACTAACACTCTATCATTTTTTAATACCTTCCAGTGTCTGGCCATTATCTTTTTAATATCTAAATGTTGTCTAGAATAGGTGGTGATGAAGGCAAAGTTTTGTTTCTTAATTTTTCTATTTTGTTGGCCCCTTCTAGAATAACGGCTCTATCCTTGCTCCCTTTTTTGGTAATTACTTTATTCAATCAGGTCATCTTCTTTGTAACCCTTATCCAAAAATCTATCCTTCAGCACCATAGTTGTCTAAGGTAGTCATCGCTAAGAGTGCAATTCCATCTATGGCAAAGAAATTGGCTCTTAGAGACCGATCTCAACCAAGACTGGTGATGGCAACTACCCTGCCCAATATAGCTGTTCTGTTCTGTTGGCTTGAAATAGGTAGAGGTGATTTAACAACCCTCTCTAATTTCTAAGTTTAAATCCAAAAAATGAATTTTGGATGAACTAGCCTCATATTGCAATGAGATACCCCAGGTATTCTGATTCAACAAATCCATATACAGACCAAGGGAAGAAAGATCACAGTTGCATATAAGGAGGATGTCATCAATATACCTCCCCCAGAAATTCAGTTCTGATCTTCTATTAGTATAGATGACATCCTGCTCCCATTTGGCCATGAATAGATTGGCCATACTGGGGGCGAGTTTAGCGTCCATAGCAACACCTCTATTTTGAAGGTAAAAAGACCCCCCCAAACCAAAAGTATTTGTGGGACATGGCAAACTCCAATAATTTTAACACAAAATCCCTCTGAGCCGGAATCAAACCAGCATCTTTAGTTAATAAAGTTTCAATTGCTTCATAACCGTGATGGTGAGAGATGATGGTATACAATGATGCCACATCCACAGTGGCAAGTTTAAATGACATTTTTTCCTTTAGAAATGTCAGTATTGCTGCAACAAGCTACATGCATTGTACAGATGCCAAACTTTACAGGCACATTAAGGGGACCCCCCAGGCACTATACTTAAAGGAATTTTTCATTTTTAGTGTTTCACTTTAAGCATCATTAAAATCACTGCTCCAGTAAAAACAATTGTTTTAAAAAAAAAATGTTTTGCATTGATACATGTCCCCCAGGGCAGTACCCGGATCCCCATACACTTTTGATGGCAATAACTTGCATATAAGCCTTTAAAATGAGGACTTTTGATTTTTCATGTTTGTGTCCTATGGACTATAATAGAGTTTGCATGTTCGCTAGAACTTTTTCCCTGTTCAAGATGTTCTGGTGTGAACCGCACAGGGGGGTGTTGGGCTCATAGCTAGTACTTATGAGATATATGGTTAAACACCTGCAGTGCTCTGATAAACAGTAAATAGCAGAACTGAATAACTAGCAACAGTATTAAAAGACAGTCTTAGTCTGATATAACAGTCCCTGTTTTATCCCACTGTATAGTAACTGATGAAAATAAAACGTTGGCCGGCAAAGCACAACAGTTCACAACAGACAACAGATAAACTTGTGCACTGTTAGTCTCTTACCAGACCCAGTGCACCCTCTTCTGGGTCTCTGTACAGAAGGATAATACAGCAGCAACAAAAGAAGAAGTTCCACAGCAGTAATCAGCTACTGTCCATGCTACACAAGCAAGTAAATTGCATTTTGCAGAGCAATGACTGGCCAGAGAGTGATTACTTTGATGCAGTTGGCCAACTTAAACATGAATTGCAATATATTTGAACCAAAAATCCCTGTTTTTATGCAATGTTTGCTAGAAATGTGTAAGGATATATAGCAGTGTGCTGATTAAAATTTTTTGGTATTCATGTGGTCGCACCCCTTTAGCGTGTGATGGATTATACACTGTATATGCATAAGCTACTTGAATTTAAGCACAGGTGCATCATATTTCTACTGGTGAGTAGCATTGTGCAGTGTTTCTGTTGGCAAGGGAGTCATGCATCAGGATCTCTACTGTGCCATGGGCCTAATATGGACAGAGAACGTGTTTTATAAATGCAGCAAATGTAAAGAACTATTTTTTTTTTTTTGTTTAATATGTTTTTATTGAGATATAGAAATACACAAACAAAGACATACCTCTTTTACAACAGGTATTAGTCATATTCCACGAGCATTGTTATGAAATATAGTTGCAACATAGAGTATCATAAGCATTCATACAGGCAGGTAAATATGAAACTCATTAATTCGGGAATTATGAGGCAAAACAACCAGGTATAAGGGCGAAGATGCTCAAGAACAGTGAAAGTGGGGGAAAGAAAGGAGGGGGGAAGCTGAGAGGTGGAAAGAGAGAGGGGGGGTGGGAAGGGAGGGTGGAGGGGGGAACGAGGATGGGGGGGAAGGGAGGGAGAGGCAGGAGAGGGGGGAGGGCTCCCATGGTGTTTTCCAAAACCTTGAGCAACACAATCAAGGAGATTCAGCTACCATACTGTATACTGCAGCATAAGTAGTGGAGTGGGTAAATGCTAACCAACAAGACCATATCTTGTGTGCTAGGGGGGCAAACCCTTGGAAGTCCAGGGTCATGTCTTCCAGATGGTAAATACAGTCAACTGATCTCAACCATTGGTGTATGGGGGGGGGGGGGAGGGCGCAATAGATTGTTTCTAGTATTTCGGAATCAGGGCCTTAGCTGCGTTTAGTAAGTGCGGATTGATGGATTTGCGGTAACGAGTCGGGTGGATTTTGGTGTCATGAAACAGTACTGTCCATGGGTCCATAGGGATTGGTGATCCTTGAATTTCTTCGATGAGTGACAGAACGGTGTTCCAGAAGGGACGGATGACAGGACACGTCCACCAAATGTGTGCATGCGTAGCTCTAAGACCACAACCTCTCCAACACCTGTCCGGTATAGCTGGCATCATACTGTGAAGTTTAGCTGGAGAGTAATGCCAACGAGTTAACAGCTTGTAGTTGGCCTCAGCTGTCCTAGCAGAGACGGCTGAAGTGTGTGATAGCGAGAGAATGACTTTTTCCTGTGTTGGAGAGAGTGGGCATTGAAGATCCAACTCCCACTTTTTCAGGAAGGAGGGAGTGGGGTTGGGGAGCAATGCATCCAAGGCTTTATAGAACTGGGACAGTAGTCCCTTGCATGGCTTCACATGGGATAGTATTTGTTCGATAGGGTTCAAAGATTGCAGGGTACGTAGCGTATGAGGGAGAGCTTTCACAAACTGCTTCAGCTGGTGGTATCTCCAGTAGTCCATGAAAGTCCGAGGTGCAGGACGGCATAGTTTGTTTATCGGCAATAGCCCCTCTGCGGCTGTTATATGGTGGAGGAGAGTGTCCGCAGCCTGGGGGAGCCATTGGTGAAAAGAGGGATCTCGGAAGCCCGGTAGAAAATAGCGATGACCCAAAATCAGCATGAGCGGAGAGTTATATCGGAGTTCATGGGATTTGTGGAGTGCGTCCCAAACACAGAAGACCGAACTGGTAAGAGGCGATACAGAGTCAGCAAAGTTTCTAGCTGATGGAGGGATCCAGATCTGTGCAAACAGGGGGGCAACTGCCATCTCCTGCTCCGGCTGGACCCAAAGTTTTACTTGGGAGAAGTGTTTCCAGTCGGCTATCTGTACCAGGGAGGCAGCAGCCAGATATCTCCCAAAGTCAGGCACCGCCAACCCCCCCCCGGTTCTTAACTCGCGAAAGGAGCGAAAACGCCACCCGGGACTGTGAGCGGCATCAGACATACTGTTTCACCAATGAATTCAAGATCTGAACGAAGTTACCAGGTACATTAACCACTTAAGCCCCGGAGGATTTTCCTGCTCAAAGACCAGGGCCTATTTTGCGATTCGGCACTGCATGAATTTAACGGACAATTGCGCGGTCGTGCGACTCTGTACCCAAAATAAATTGACGTCCTTTTTTTCCCACAAACAGAGCTTTCTTTTGGTGGTATTTGATCACCTGTGCAATTTTTATTTTTTGCGCTATAAACAAAAATAAGCGTCAATTTTGAAAAAAATAACAATATTTTTCACATTTTTTTATATGAAATTCCCCCCAAAAAAATGTAAAAATCAAAATTTTTTAACATTTTAGGCCAATTTGTTTTCTGCTACATATTTTTGGTAAAAAAAAAAAAAAATCGCAATAAGCATATTTTGATTGGTTTGCTCAAAAGTTATTGCGTTTACTAACTAAGGGAAAGATTTATGTAATTTTTATTGTTTTTTTTTTTTAACTAGTAATGGCGGCGATCTGCGATTTCTTTTGCGGGACTGCGACATTACGGCGGACAGATCGGACCCCTGACTGACATTTTTGACACTTTTGGGGTACCAGTGACATTACTACAGTAATCAGTGCTATGCATATGCACTGTTACTGTAAAAATGACACTGGCAGGGAAGGGGTTAACTTTATTAGTGATCAAGGGGTTAAGTGTGTCCCTAGGGGCATGATTCTAACTGTAAAGGGGTGTGGCTTTTGATGTAACCACAGAGACATATGATCCTACATAGCAGGATCGTATGATCTCTGCAGTTGCACCAGGGAGAATGACAGACGGCTTTGTTTACATCTGCCGCCTGCCTTTCTCCCTCTCCAGCGGGAGATCGCGAGTGGCCGGCGGACATCGGAGCCACCAGTCACTCGCGCGGGGACCTCCGTGAACGAGCGGGGGCAGGAGCGCGCCCCCGGTGGCGCGCGCTTGCCCCCTGCAGGCTCCTGGGCGAGCGACATACTACTACGTCGCTTTGCCCAGGAGGGGCTGACTGCCGCAGTAAATATACTGTGGGCGGTCGGCAAGTGGTTAAATGGGAGCATTTGGAACATGAAGAGCACCCTGGGCAGCACATTCATCTTGACAACATTTACCCTGCCCAGCCATGAGGTAGCCAGGTGCTGCCACATGTTTAGGTTAGATCTGATTGAGTTAAGTAAGGGAATATAGTTGACCCGGGCCATATCATCTACGTGATCGGTGATGCGGACCCCTAAATATTTGAGAGAGTGAGATTGCCATGTGAAAGGGAAGGGCGGACGGATGTTAGAAACTAAAGCGGGAGGGATGGATATGTTTAAGATTTCCAATTTCGAGAGATTAATTTTGAAGTTAGACAAGGAGCCGTATTGGGAAAATTCAGAGAGGAGATTGGGGAGGGATATCAGGGGTTGTTGGACATTAAAAAGGATGTCGTCAGCATAGGCGGCATATTTGTGTGCTGTCGTCCCAACGGTGATGCCATGGATGGATGGATTAGCTTGTACTCTTACAAGAAAGGGCTCAAGGGACATGGCGAAAAGGATGGGGGAGAGCGGGCACCCCTGTCTTGTTCCATTAGAGAGCGTAAAGGAATCGCTGAGAATTCCATTAACCCTGATCTGGGCGGTGGGGGTATGGTATAGGGCGCTGATCATACGGAGCAAGCGTGGACCTAGGCCAAACGCCTGGAGGGTGGCCGTCAGGAACTCCCAGTCCACCCTGTCAAGCGCCTTTTCCGCATCAGTTGAAAGCAACAGGGTGGGCTGGGAGCGCCGCCGGACATAGGATAGGAGGGAAATTGTTCGGGACACATTATCTCTGGCCTCACGTCCAGGGATGAAACCCATTTGGCTGTTGGCGATACAGGCAGGTAGGAGAGGGAGCAATCTGTTGGCAATAACCTTGGCATATAATTTAGAATCTATATTCAATAATAATAAGGGGCGGTAGCTGGGGCAAAAGGAGCGGTCCTTACCCTCCTTCGGTAACACAGTCACGTGGGTGTGTAGAGTCTCAGATCGCAGGGATTCGCTTTCTGAGATGGAATTCATGTAAGAAGCTAATTGTGGAAGGAGGGTGTCAGGAAACTGTTTGTAATAGGAGACTGAGAAGCCGTCCGGGCCTGGGGCCTTGCCGAGGCCATGGAGGTGAGGGCAGTGTGAAGTTCGGGAACAGAGATATTTGCTTCCAATGAGTCTAATTTATCTGGAGGGATGAGAGGAAGGTTGGAGCCTGCTATGTATTCAGACATGAGTGATTTCCTCACAGTGGGAGCAGGGATAGCCTTAGGGACTGCGTAAAGATTTTGATAAAAAGAGTGAAATTCGGTCGCGATGGAAGTGGAGTCATACACCAAGGAATCATCTGTACGCTTGATCTTGGGGATAAAGGAAGCTGATTTTTGTTGTTGCAGGGATCGTGCTAAATGTCGGCTGGGTTTATCCCCCCATTCGTAAACCCGTTGGGAGACCTTACGATACATGGCCTTATTTTGTAAATGAAAAAGGGTTTTAAGATCCTCCAGTTTCTGTGTTAATAGGTGTAGTGCAGAGGCAGCGAGGGAAGCTTTATGAGAACGCTCAAGGGATTGGATTTCTGCAATAGGGGCAGATTGGCGCAAGAGCTTTTTTTCCGAGAACCCAGTTCTATGAGCTTACCCCGAATACAAGCCTTACGGCAGGGCTAATGTCTGGCGAAGAATTGTCAGAGAAAAATCTGGCAAGTTCCTCGCCAATTGTCTGTTTATCCGTTGGATCTGTGAGTAAGGAGTCATTGAGTTGCCAAGTGGATCTCTTGTGTGGAAGCAGCCAGACTCTGAAAACATAGAAACATAGAATGTGTCGGCAGATAAGAACCATTTGGCCCATCTAGTCTGCCCAATATATCTGAATCCTATGAATAGTCCCTGGCCCTATCTTATATGAAGGATAGCCTTATGCCTATCCCATGCATGCTTAAACTCCTTCACTGTATTTGCAGCTACCACTTCTGCAGGAAGGTTATTCCATGCATCCACTACTCTCTCAGTAAAGTAATACTTCCTCATATTACTTTTAAACCTTTGCCCCTCTAGTTTAAAACGGTGTCCTCTTGTGGTAGTTTTTCTTCTTTTAAATATGCTCTCCTCCTTTACCGAGTTGATTCCCTTTATGTGAAATGCAGTGAAAGGGCTGCAAACACTCAATTGGATTTGCGTGAGGAACAGGAGCCGGCGGGAGATTTCTGTGTCTTGGAGATCTTTTGCCAAGAGGAGGCGGATAAAGCGGGTAGAACTTCATCTTGCCACCCGGGAAGTTCAGGTGGTGTTATGTTGAGGTCTAAGCAAAATTTCTCCAGGTCTTCCGGGAATCTCAGTGTAGCGGATCGGCCATCTCTGGTGGCGATTAGGCAGGACGGGAAGCCCCAATGGTATGGGATAGAGGCAGCCCGCAGCTTTTCTGTGAGAGACTTCATTGCTCTGCGGTGTTCCAAGTGCGAACTGTGTGATACAGAAGTTCAGATGTTATGCCTGCCTCCAAAGACGCCCAAAAAATGCCCAATAAACACCTGCAACAAAAACGCCCAGGTGTGAAAGGAGCGGAACCCCATCCCTTCGCTACTAAAAATTCTAAGACAAATTATCTTTTTTTCTGGTTCTGGACTTAGAATTTTTAGTAGTGCAGGGATGGGGTTCTGCTCCTTTCACACCTGGGCGTTTTTGTTGCAGGTGTTTATTGGGCATTTTTTGGGTGTCTTTGGAGGCAGGCATAACATCTGAACTTCTGTATAGGGGTATATATACACACACACACACATATATATATATATATATATATATATATATATATATATATATATATATATATATATACACATATACACATACACACATATTAGGTGTGAAAGGAGCGGAACCCCATCCCTGTGCTACTGAAATTATGTCAGTAGCACAGTGATGGGGTTCCGCTCCTTTCACACCTATATGTGTGTATGTGTATATATATATATATATATATATATATATATATATATATATATATATATGTATATATATATATATGTGTGTGTGTGTGTGTATATATATATATACCCCTATACAGAAGTTCAGATGTCATGCCTGCCTCCAAAGACATCCACAAAAAAGCCCAATAAACGCCTGCAACAAAAACGCCCAGGTGTGAAAGGAGCGGAGCCCCATCCGTGCGCTACTGTAATTCTAAGACAAATTATCTTTTTTTTTCTGGCGGTCACCCTGACATGGAAGAGTTTGGTTCCCCTGCCATAGCAGTCAGAGTCAGTTCACCCTAAACTACACTACGGTCACCCTGACACTTAACACTTTCCCTACAGAAACTAGATTATTGAATCTAACTATAGTGGCATATAGTACCCTAACTACACTGCATATCCCTTTCCTCACACTAATAATTGCTAAATGACACTGGAGCAACAGAACTGCTTCCACTCTCTTCCACAGCCTCTCTATTACAGTGCTAGAGATTTGGCGGGGCTATGTTATATACTGGGGGGCGTTTTCACTACTGATTGGCCTCTGGACCCCCTAGTCACTCCAATCAAATTCCTAGCAGACTCCTGCCCCCTCAATTGGCTTTTACTGATGTTTCTGGTCCAATCATGGGCTTTTAAAGCCCAGTTCCTGTCCCATTGCATTTTGGGCGGTTCTGGTTGCCGAATTCCAAACTTTTACCGCAAAAGGTTCGGAATTCGGCCGAATTTCAAACAGCCAATGTTCGGGTCGAACCGATGGTCGACCCGAACCGTTTGATCATCCCTACTTGCCATAGGCAAGAACACTTAAATAGATAAAAATGAGCATGTAAATTGCAAGATGCTCCGCAACCCCCATGCGTTCCACAGCAACCAGAAGTGACGTTGTTAAAACTTGGAACTGGAATCTATCAACGTGTTTCGCCCTCCCACAAGGCGTCATCAAGGAGCATAGCATAGAATAGAAAGAATATAACCATTTCCCATATTCAAATAGAATCAATTCGAATTTGAATAGAATGGGAAATAATAGATTTGAATGGAATAGAAAACAACAGAAAAGGATAGAAAAAAATTGGCCATCTTCATATTCTAATCTATTCTTTTGTATTCTATTCAAATTTGAATTTTGGAAAATGGTTATATTCTTTCTATTCTATTCTATTGTTTTTTTTATTATTTTCTTTTACATTTTTTTTTATTCTATTCTATTATTTTCTATTCTAGTCTATTTTTTTTATATCTATTCTTTTGTGTTCTATTATATTCTTGCATATTCAAATTCAAATTTATTATATTCAAAATTTGAATTTCAGAAGAACTTTTTGCATCTTGTATATTATCACTGTTTTGGGGCGACAATACACATGTCATCAATTTGTTAGATAGTTTATGCTACTATTTGTTGCCAGCAGCTGTTTATATCCATCAGTGCATTTTCTACTTGTACATTTTTAGAGGAATCTATTAACTTCATGTATATGTATTGAAACTTTTACAGGTATGAGGATCTACATGGATTTTTAAGGCAGGTGGCGCCAATGAGCATATTTTTATAATATATATATATATATATATATATATATATATATATAATGTGACCTTGTGATATTCTTATTTCCTGGTCTCTGCTCAATGTTCTGGCGACCTGGTTGTTAATTCCAGAACCTAGTCCATATGGTAGCCGCTGGTATTTTATTAAGTATTTTACTTAGTGATTCTATGCAGCTGACAAGTGCCATAACCCCGGAAACACTTACTAGACGCCTGGATTTCCGGTGAGTGCATTAATTAGCGTCCTGGTAGCTAGGGTAACGAGTCCGGGGGAGGGAGCCAATCAGCTGAAGCTGCCTTTCTTCTTAAGCTGGGTGACGTCCTCCTTCTCCCATACCGCTGACGAAGTCCCCACCCTTGGGGATGATACGTGTGCGGAGGGAGGGAGGAGCCGCTGACGTCACCCGCTGTCAACCCGGAAGCAGCAGTGCTGGAGGCACGGACACGCTGCGATACATGTGCTTATGATCTGCTTTCTAATTTCTACTACAGAGTAAGAGGCTCTTTTATGTATTTTAATAAAGTTATAAATATCAGTATTAAGCTATGGTTTGTCCATTTATGTTACATATGACACCGTGGAGAATATACAGTTCCTAAGGAAAGGGATTCTGTCTGGCTAGCTCAGCCTTCTCTGTGGGGTCATCAGCATCTTACTGGAGTATCCATTCATTTATTGAGGCTGCTGAGTGGAGATATATGCCCTTGGTTTTTGGTTTTCAGGTGAGAGACCAATCTATGTGGTGGTGGTTGACACAT
This sequence comes from Pelophylax lessonae, assembly GCF_965119305.1. Classification (NCBI taxonomy): domain Eukaryota; kingdom Metazoa; phylum Chordata; class Amphibia; order Anura; family Ranidae; genus Pelophylax; species Pelophylax lessonae. The sequence continues at coordinate 134,726,055 of NC_138770.1, forward strand.
TGAGAGCACTTGTTTCATAGAATTCCTGTATGGACTATTTATGCAGTTTTTTACGTTTCTTTAGTTCTATTAGCGCTGCACTAATTACTGTGTAATTTTCTACTCGTGTTTTACTATAAACACCCACCATTTTGTTTTCTAGGGGCTCTGTTTAACCACTTCCATACCGCATCATGTAAAATGACGTCGGCAAAGTGGTTGTGAGGATCCGGGCCGCCGTCATATGACGTCGCCCGGATCTCCCCTCTACTGCGCACCCCCGGGGGCGCGCAGCGCGGCGATCGGGGGTGAGGCTCGTCCCTCGGACATAGCCCATCCCTGATCAAGGTAAACAGCCAATAGAAATTGGCTGTTTACCACGTGATCGGCTGTGTCAATCACAGCCGATCACATGAGCGGCTCCAGCATAAGCCGCTCGTTCTCTCTGCAATGCGCTCCCCGGGGGCTCGCAGAGCAGCGATCGGGGACGAGGCTCGTCCCTCGGACAGAGTCGATCCCCGATCTAGGTAAAGAGCCAATGAAATTGGCTCTTTACCACGTGACCGGCTGTGTCCAATCACAGCCGGTCACAAATGTCAACAGAGAACACGGTAACTAGCTGTCACCGTGTTCTCCTCCTCACACACTGATCCTGTGTGAGGAAGAGATTGTGGTAACAGCTAGTTACCAATCATAGTGCACCCAAACCACACTGATTGCCCCCCCCCAATAAAGAGCACCTGTCACTAGCCCATCAAAGTACCCGAGTACCTGTCACCAGCCCATCAGGTACTCAGATGACAGGTACTCGGGTACTCTGATGGGCTGGTGACAGGTATTCGGGTACTCTGATGACAGGTACTCGGGTACTCTGATGACAGGTACTCGGGTACTCTGATGACAGGTACTCGGGTACTCTGATGATGGGTACTAGGGTACTCTGGTGACGGGTACTAGGGTACTCTGATGACGGGTACTCGGGTACTCTGATGACGGGTACTTGGGTACTCTGATGACAGGTACTCGGGTACTCTGATGACAGGTACTCGGGTACTCTGATGACAGGTACTCGGGTACTTTGAGTACCTGTCAACGGAGTACCCGTCATCAGAGTACCTGAGTACCTGTCACCTACCCATCAGAGTACCCGAGTACCTTCCACCTGCTCATCAGAGTACCTGACGCCTGAAGTACCCGAGTACTTGCCGCCTGCTCATCAGTACCCATCACTACTCATCAGTACTCATCAGTACCTATCACGTATCAGTACTGATCATCAGTACCCATCAGTACAGTATCACCTATCAGTATCAGTACTACTCATCAGTACTCATCACCTGCCTGTCACCTGCCCATCAGAGTATCCGAGTACCTGTCACCTGCCTATCGGAGTACTCGAGTACCTGCCACTTGCTCATCAGTACCAGAGTACCTGTCACCTGCCCAACAAAGTACCTGAGTACCTATCACCCTTCATACAGCCACCATGTCCAAGTCCAAAAAGGTTTATATACGTCCTCCGTTTAAACCTAAATACCGGTGTTATGGCAGCAGATAGCTGCCATAACCCTGGTATTTTTTTTAAACGGTGGACGGTTGGCTTTCCGATAAGGGTGGTCCCAGCGGCGGATTCGCCGTGGGATCACCCTTCCGGGATGGCGGAAGAGGCGCCCCCTCCCGCCACGTTCCGGTCCTTTTCCCCGCTTACCGCACCCGCCGGCAGCGGGGAAAACGATCCGGTCCCAGATCCTCACAGACAGGATGTCGAGTGAGGGCAAGCTTGCCCTCACTTGACTCTATGGTCTTGGAGGACCGGAGCTACGGAAAATGTTGTTGCCTAGCAACCGGTTTAAAGGTCCTTTTTTTTTTTTCATTTTATATAATAATTTTTTTTTTTCTATCTTTTAGTGTACTTGTAAGATCTGAGGACTTGTTGACACCAGATCTCACAAAAAAGAGGTCCTGTCGTGCCCATTTCTATTACGAGGAATGTTTACATTCCTTTTAATAGAAATAAAAATGATCAATTTTTTTTTTTTTAAACGGTGTAAAAATAAAAAATAATAAATAAAATAAATAGTAAAAAAAAAAAAAATTTAAAGCGCCCTGTCCCCGTGAGCTCACGCGCAGAAGCGAACGCATACAGAAACCCCGCCCACATATGTAAACGGTGTTCAAACCCCACATGTGAGGTATCGCCGCGATCATTAGAGCAAGGGGAATAATTTGAGCCCTAGACCTCCTCTGTAACTCAAAGATGGCAACCTGTAGAAATTTTTAAATTGTCGCCTATGGGGATTTTTAAGTACCAAAGTTTGTCGCCATTCCGTGAGCGTGCGCAATTTTGAAACATGACATGTTGGGTATCTATTTACTCGGCGTAACATTATCTTTCACATTATGGAAAAAAAATTGGGCTAACTTTACTGGTTTCTTATTTTTTAACTAAAAAAAGTGAATTTTTTCCAAAAAAATTGCGTTTGGAAGACCGCTGCGCAAATACGGTGTGATAAAAAATATTGCAATAATCTCCATTTTATTCTCTATGGTCTCTGCTAAAAAAAAATATATAATGTTTGGGGGTTCTAAGCAGTTTTCTAGCAAAACAACTGATTTTAGCTTGTAAACACCAAATGTCAAAAATAGGCCTAGGCAAGTGGCTAGGATACATGATGGTGCGCCTTGGATGTTGGGCCCCTCTATATGGCTAGGCTGTGAAAAAGTCTTACACATGTGGTATTGCCATACTCAGGAGGAGTGGCAGAATGTATTTTGGGGTGTCATTTTTGCTGTGTACATGCTATGTGTTGGGAATATCCTATAAATTGACAACTTTGTGTAAAAAAAAAAAAGTTTTCATTTTTTTCCCACATTTTCCAAAAACCTGTGGAAAAAAATGATATGTTCAAACGACCCATAATGCCTCATAGAATATACGTTGGAGTGTTTGCTTTCCAAAATGGGGTCATTTTGTGGACTTTTCCATTGTATTGGTGCTCTAGGGCCTTGAAAAGTGTGAGAGGTAGTAAGAAAGTTTTATGTGTATTTATGCTCCTAGAACGCCTGAAGGTGCTTCTTGGACGTGGAGTCTCTTTTTGTGGCCAGGCTGTGTAAAAGTCTCACACATGTGGTGTCGCCATACTCGGAAGGAGTAGCAGAATGTATTTTTGGGTGTAATTTTTGCTGTGTACATGCTATGTGTTAGAAATAGCTTATAAATTGACAACTTTGTGGGAAAAAAAAGAAAAACATTTTTTTTCTTCATTTTCCCAAGAATTGTGGGAAAAAATTACAACTTCAAAAAACCCACCATGCCTCTTACTAAATACCTTGGACTGTCTACTTTACAAAAAGGGGTCATTTGGGCGGTATTTGTACTGTCCTGACATTTCAGGGCCTCAAGAAAGGAGATAGGCCGTCAGTACATCTGGTGTGATCAATTTTTAGTAATTGGTACCATAGCTTCTAGACTCAATAACTTTCACACAGACTAAATAATATACACTAATTTGGGTTAATTTTACCAGAGACATGTAGCAGTATACATTTTGGCCCAAATGTATGAAGAAAAATTAATTTTTTGCAAAATTTTATAATTGAAACTAAAAAAAAGTGTTTTTTTTTCAAATTTTTTGCTCTTTTTTTGCATATATCACGAAAAAAAAAAACCCCAGTTGTGATCAAATACCACCAAAAGCACCAAAAGCAAGCTCTATTTGTGTGAAAAAAATTATAAAAATTTTGTTTGGTTACAGTGTAGCATGACTGAGCAATTGTCATTCAAAGTGTGAGAGTGCTGAAAGCTGAAAATTGGTCTGGGCAGGAAGGGTGTCTAACTGCTCTGTATGGAAGTGGTTAAAAAGAATATATAATGTTTGGGGTTCTAGGTAAAACAATACTGATATTTACACATAGTAGAGAAATGTCAAAATGGACTTTGTAGGCAAGTGGCTAAACAGCACTCTGAAAAAATGTGCCATTTGTCTGGAATTCCTCTTGAAAAATAGCATGGTATGTGAAGGTGCCCAAGCACCCCTGTGCCTACAACCTCATGGTTTACATCTGTGGTGTGAGATCCAAGAGAGATTTGATTATGTCACAATTGTGCTGCTCGTTGTTCTCCTTGCTGAAGGTTCTAACATGGGGAAGCAAAGCCCTCTACCAAGATGGCAGCCTCCACACAGAGACACTTCAAACTTTACAACCAAGAGTCCTCAAAGAACTAAGTAATAACCAAACCATTATTTATAATTTTTATGGACATCTTAGTGACCAGAATGGTACCAGCTGATTGGCAAAAGGCCTTTTTGGTGCCAATATTTAAAAAAGGATAGAGATGAGGATTATAGGCCAGTCAGTCTAACACTGATGGTGCAAACTATAGGAGTGGATGGTAGGGGACTATGTTCAAAAATTGTGCTCTTAAAAACAGTATCATTAGTAGTATTTAGAATGGATTCATGAAAGAGCTTTCTTGCCAGACTGATCTGTTAACATTCTATGAAGAAGTGAGCCATCTAGATAAAGGAAGGCCTGTGTATGTGGTGTATCTGGATTTTGCAAAGTATGTGGTGGGAGGTATACAGGTGGGTGGGGGTGTACAATATACAGGCGGGGGGTGTACAGTATACAGGTGTGTGTATGTGGGGGGAGGGAGTGTACAGTAATCAGGTTGGGGATTTACAGCATACAGATGGGGGGGCAGCGTAGGGGGTTTGCAATACACCCCCCCTGGGCACAGTCGGTATGCAGACAGCTGTGTAGGGAGGTTAGTGTCCCCCTAGCAGTAGGTCCGCTCACACACACGAGGCAGTGAGGCTGTGTGGAGAGGTGATTCACCGTTAGGCAGTGGATGATCAGTGGCATGAGTATGGAGCCCCATCCTGGCTACTCACCTCACCGGACACCGACTCCACTCTCCTCCATTACCAACTATACACTGCTCCCTCTTCCTGACCGTCCAACCCTGCCTCCTCCATGACGTCATACAACTCTGCCCTTCATTCCTCAGTTCCTCATTTGTCTTCTAATTTGGACTGAACAGGACACCGCCCCCCACAGACCGCCTTTTGAGGAGTTACTGAGTGATCTGAGGGAACCGCGAACATAGGGGAGAGGGACAAGGGGTGACTTTGACTGAACGAGGAGGACAGGAGGATGTCAGGAGAGGCAGGGTGTGGCAATGCTGCGCCGGTTATCTTCAAACCCTTATCAGCCGTGGCTGCGCCCTAGGCGGCAGTGCCCCCTAGGCGGCTGCCTACACTGCCTAGTGGTAGCACCGGCCCTGTATACTAATACCTCAATGGTGATTCTAGTATAGGGAAAAACTATTCAGTTTCAGGGAGTGTAGGAAAACACACGGACACTCAATGAGATTGGAGGAGAATAAGTTTAACCTTAAACTACGTCGGGATTCTTTGCTGTCAGAGCAGTAAGGATGTTGAACTCCCCTCCACACTCGTTAATGTCAACAGGAAGTGTTGATAATTTAAAAAAACGCTTAGATGAGTATCTTAGAGAACACAATATACAGGGATATGGGAAATTATATTGACAAAAAACACACATCCACGCCCACCCAGGTTAAACTGGATGTACTGGTGTCTTTATTCAACCTTACCAAATATGTAACTATATAACCACTGAAGAATACAAAACAAATTATGAAAGCTGCACAAAAAATTTCCATTTGCAGCAATGTCCCTGTAATTCCATCATGGCAATAAATGGCTGCATAGCATTGTCTGTATAAGACTCTATAACAATAAAGAGCCTAGCTGGGAATCACTACTCCAGGGAAACAATTCAAAACACAAACAGCTACTTACAATTATCCTCAGACAGCATTCCTTTGATTGAAGTCCAGGGTAGCTCTGGTAACACAGGCTAACAGCTGGAGGGAATCAAGGACAAGGGACTGCCTCACTGGAACTGCAGTACTCTGGTAACAATCAGTGAGGGGCTTACTACTTTGCAATTTATTTCTGTGTTGCCCCAAATGCACAATGGTGCAGTAAAGTACTGTATATGCATTTTGTATTTTCGGTAACATGCTGGCATACAACACAGATGTGTAAGGAAAAAAAATTGAATAATCTGTGGTCTGTTAAACACTCTGAGAACTCCTCCCTAGAATCTTTTATACCCCTGGGTAAACAAGTAAGACGGGCATAAAGTGCTATCCAGCAACATAATCAGTGGGACCCCCACTTCTACGCAAACATGTATTGCAATGTTTATGAACTAAAAATCCCTGTTCTTGTGTAAAGTTTGCTAGAAAGGGTTTATAGAAAGGATGTATAGCACTGTGAAGAGGGTTCATTCAGCACATGATAGGTTAGATATATACATAAGCTATTTGGATTTGAGCACAGGTATAGAGTATCTTCTTTCTATTGCATAGTGAAGGTCAGTGACCTGAACCTATAGCTCTCCTACAACTTGTGTCTATTTGTGTGTCTATTGTGTCCATGGCCCAATGTCCACTGAAGTAGTGTATGCTATAAGCAAGTAAGTATTTTGCATTTTGCAGAGCAGAGTAGGGAATGGCCAGAGAGGAATTATTTTGACTCAGCTTAAACATGAACAATAAATTCCTGTTTTTTTGCAGTTTACTAGAAAGTTGTATAGCAGTGTACAGAGGGTTCATTCAGAATGTAAAGTGTTAACATGCGGTCGCACCACTTTAGAATCTGATGAATTATACAGTATATATGTATAAGCCATTTGGATTTGAGCACAAGTATACCTTATTCCTTCCACTAAAGGAACCCACACACCATTACATCACATTGGACACTCTGGGGCTGCATTACAAGAACTGAAGTAAAGAGTTTTGAGTGCACCTTAATTTAAGAATAGATTTTCTGGTATTCAGGGAACACCTAGCATTGTTATTTGTGCCCTGACAAATCAATTTTTTTATCCTAAACAACAGTACATGACTGTGCCACCCTAGGCTATCATGTCCCTTTAGCTGTAAATCTTCAGTGTGAGATCTAAGGCACTGCTGCCTCTAACTACTAGTCTCATGACATTTAAAGTAAGATTTGGTGATGTCTGCACTTTGGTGCACAGTGTTCTTCTTGCTGGATAGAAAGTTGTACCTGATGACCTGCAGTGGAAGGATCTCCCTGCTTCTGCTGCTTCATGCATATTTTTCCACCAGTCATCAGATCATTATCATCAAGGGGGGTAGCTCTGATCTGAGAAAATAAAGCCCTGTTAATATTGCGATGGCTGCCTTCACACATAGACATAGTGGGGTTGATTTACTAAAACTACATTGTGCAAAATCTAGTGCAGCTGTACATGGTAGCCAATAAGCTTCTAACTTCAGCTTGTTCAATTAAGCTTTGACAAAAAAAAAAAAAAAGCCCTGGAAGCTGATTGGTTTCTATGCATACCTGCATCAGATTTTGCACTCTCCAGTTTTACTAAAGTATCCCTAGTGCAGAAAAAGACATAGTAAATCAGTAATGGGGAAAAGATCAACTGCAGAGAGCCTACAGGCAATACTGGCAGCTAGTCTTTTGTCGCATGTTTGCTTTTTTGGGTACAGCTTTGGCATTGACATTTAAGGTCCTCATTAACAATAGTGACCAATCAGATTCCTTCTTTTTTTTTTTTCTTTTTTAAAAGAATAAAGCCTCACCATTTCTTCTAATAAGTATTACAAAAGCATGTACTAGCACACCATTACCCAGATAGATAATAAATGCTATTCAGAAACTAGCAATTTTTCATGTCTCTTCTTACAATATCAGTCTTGTGAGAAAGGTGGAGTGGCGCATTAAATTCATGGCGTTCACACAAAATATGAATGTAAACAGTATTTTCTGCATTCTTTGCTCATTTGAAAAACCTTACAGCGTACATTGCTGGGTTTGTCAGCCGAATTGGCCACGCACCAGTTTAGCTCTTCAGCATAATAAGACATTACAACAGAAAGGATTCTTTTGTGTTTAAAAATGTCATATTTTTTATCAGTGCCTCTTTAAATGTTAAATCTAACGCAAAGCTTTAAAATAAGCAGATAAAAATTCAAGAGGCCCCGTTTCCCTGGTAACCCGACCAGCGTGCCAAAACCCCCGATCAAAACTGCATTTTCGAGAGTTCAAAAATCTTAAGAACAACAATTTATCGTTTCATGCTCCTACAGTATAGTTTTCATTCTAGAAACCGGATATGTGCATACCACACAGTCTGAGACACTAAGCATTTTATACCTTATTTGCTCTCAACATATGTATTTCTGGCAGTCAGCATGTACAGGAGATTAGGGAAAAATGTGAGGTTTGTGCTTTTTCCTGAGTACAATGGCTTTCATGGTATGTTTTCCAGCTTTTTCCCCTTTCTGACAGTAATGTATATTTTGTCCTATTTTCCTAGCAGTTGCTGCCAAAAAGGTGTTCCAGCTCTGCAGACAACAGACAACATATGTTTCTGGGAAAGGTATATATACTGTATAAAATATCCTGTGAATGAGTTCAATAAAAAACAGTGTTAAAGAGGAACTCCAGTTATAATACAGATCAGCCTTTTTAACATGAAGAAACCTTTGAATGAAATTTTAACTCCCAGGGAACCCCTGGTAATATGTACTTTATCTACAGCCATATATATATTAGTGTAAACAGAAAGTTGTCGATGTAAGAATAAATAGAAATAAGAATGTAACATACTTAGCATATTTGACTGCCAAGGGCTGCTCTTTGTATCACAATTTATAATGGCCAGACAGTGAACATTTTAGTATTCCAATACTTGGTGGTCAGTAAAGAAATGCCCAACTTCTATGACAGTCATTGGAAAAGTGCCCTACCTACATTGGTGGGTAGTGATATGGCCCCTTACAGGGGAGTGGAGGTCAGATGAGAAGGGCCTTCTTATAAAGTTGTCTAAATGGTCAGGGGAGAAAGGCCTTCTTCTATAAGCGTATAGATGGTCAGTGTAGAAGGGCCATCTTATATAGGTGTCTAGCTGGTCAGTGGAGAAGGGTTTTCTTATATAGGAGCATACAGTATATGCTCAGTGGAGAAGGACCTTCTTATAAAGGTGTATACATGGTCAGTGGAGAAGGACCTTCTTATTTAGGTGCATACATGATCAGTGGAGAAGGACCTTATTATATAGGTGCATGCATGGTCAGTGGAGAAGGACCTTCTTTTATAGGTGTATACATGGTCAGTGGAGAAGGACCTTCTTAATTAGGTGCATACATGGTCAGTGAAGGGCCTTCTTAGATTGCTGGTTAAGGGTTTTCTTATATAGGAGTATACAGTATATGGTAAGTGGAGAAGGTCCTTCCTAATTAGGTGTATACATGGCCAGTGAAGGGCCTTCTTACATTGCTGGTTAAGGGTTTTCTTGTATAGGAGTATACAGTATATGGTCAGTGGAGAAGGACCTTCTTATATAGATGTATATATGGTCAGTGGAGAAGGACCTTCTTATATAGGTGTATACATGGTCAGTGGAGAAGGATATTCTTATATAGGTGCATACATTGTCAGTGGAGAAGGACCTTTGCTTATAGATGTATACCTGGTCAGTGGAGAAGGACCTTCTTAAATAGGTGTATACATGGTCAGTGCAGGGCCTTCTTAGATTGCTGGTTAAGGGGAAGAAGTTCTCCGCACAAATAGCTAAAAGGGTCTATGGTTACTTAATAAAGAGGCAGGAACTGCTCACCAATCAAGGAACCCCTAGCAACTTCTGAATTAACCCTTCTTGGGAAAGGCTGATATATATATATACATGCCCCTGCTACTTCCCCTTCCTACCCTAAGTGAATTAACTATTTTCTAAAAAAAAAATCCTAATCCTTTAAAATACCTTGAAATTAATTATTTACCCTGAGATTGCAATCACATGACCATTCCATCTCTACCCTCTAGCTCATTCTGATCAAGTTAGAGGCAGTAAGTAGTAGTGCACACTACTCAGACATTACAGAAGTGCACAACCCAGAAGATGGAAGACTAAATTGAGGACACTCCACTACTGAAAGGAAGTATGAAGAATTGAACTGGAGTTCTTTAACTGCTTCCCGCCCGGGCCATTGTAAAATGATGCCCGAGCGGGAGTCCTATTGTTATGGGTGGATGTCATATGTGCGGGCCCCACAAGCCACGCTGCGGCATGATCTGTCACCTGATTTGTTCACCGGATCAGTGTACCGGCCCACTGCTGGTACCATGTGATCGCTGTGACTAATTACAGCAGATCACATAGCAATTGTAAACAATTAATGTCTCTGATTAATGCAATTCATTGTGTACTATTGTGTGGCTCACTGTGATTGGTCACATGGTACAGACAGGGCCAATCTCACAGAATTTCTTTCTTTTTACCTACTGTCACCAGTCATTGTCCCTAAACACTGCTACACCAAGTATTTTTGTATGCTTTACTGCACTGATGAGTATGTAAAAAATAAAAAGAATGTGAAAAAAAACACTTTTTTTAACATTTCTTCATATTCCAAAAAAAAGTGACAAAAAATAACAACTTCAAAAAACTTGCCTCCTAATAAATACCTTGGGCTGTCTCCTTTCCAAAAAGGGGTCATTTGGGGGATATTTGTATTGTTCTTGCATTCTTGGACCTCAAGAAAATGAGATGAGGCCATCAGTACATCAGGATTGATCTATTTTCAGATATACTTAGTAGAGATCGACCGATTATCGGCAACACCAATATATCGGGAGTCGATATGCACTTTCCCCGATATATCAGAATCGGCCTTTTGATTTACCAATATTGCCGATATTTTCGTGAAGTCATCGCACCTCTGTGCACTGGACAGCTTTTAGGCCGCCTCCCCCTGCCTCCTACAGTGTCTTTCCTGCCGCTGCCACACTGGAGTCTGCATGCGGCACAGGCGGTCGGTCTTGAGAGTCAGTACAAGAAGAATTCTGCTAAATCTAGTGAGTGCAGTGACCAACAGTGTGACACACGTTCTGTATTCTATCTGCTCTGTGATAAATGATAACAGTGACCAACAAACACTCTGACACATGTTCTGTATCTCTCTGTTCTGTTCTGTAACACAGCCGCGGCCACTCACAGCTGCCCGGTGCCAGCCATTAAACCAGTCCCACACAGTCCAACCAGCCAGCCAGCCACAGGCCCTGCCTGAGTCCTCCTCCTTCCTGACTGTACCAGCTCTCCAGCCACAGGCCCTGTACATGCCAGGCCAGCCACCACACAGGGTGCCAGCCATACAGCCACTACAGGGTGCCAGCCAGACAGCCACCCACCACACGGTGTAAGCCAGCCACCCACCCACTACACAGGGTGCCAGCCAGCCAGACAGCCACCCACAACAGGGTGCCAGCCACCACAGGGTGCTAGCCAGCCACCCACCCACCACACGGTGCCTGCCAGCCAGACAGCCACCCACAACAGGATCCCAGCCACCACAGGGTGCCAGCCAGCCACCCACCCACCACACGGTGCCTGCCTGCCAGACAGCCACCCACCACACGGTGCCTGCCAGCCAGACAGCCACCCACAACAGGGTGCCAGCCACCACAGGGTGCTAGCCAGCCACCCACCCACCACACGGTGCCTACCAGCCAGACAGCCACCCACAACAGAATCCCAGCCACCACAGGGTGCCAGCAAGCCACCCACCCACCACACGGTGCCTGCCTGCCAGACAGCCACCCACAACAGTGTGCCACCCACAACGGGGTGCCAGCCACCACAGGGTGCCAGCCAGCCACCTACCCACCACACGGTGCCTGCCAGCCAGACAGCCACCCACAACAGGGTGCCAGCCAGCCATCCACCACATGGTGCCTGCCAGCCATTTTGTGTAAGCCTAAATTAGTGTCTGACTCTGACTGACTCTTTCTTGTTTCAATGGAGATGGATGGAGATAGAACAATTAAATATGCGGTCTGGGAGTATTTCTCTTCCCCATCGCCAGGAAAATCAGTAGCACTGTGCAAAACATGCAAAAACAATGTGAGCATGGGATCAATAACTGCAAAAAACAAAAATACGTATAATCTTTGGGCCCATCTAAGAGTTCATCATCTTGAATTGTATCATGCAGGACAGAAAAAGCAAAATGAATCACAAGGTGTATCATCCCTATCCCAGGCAAAAATAACAGATATGTTTCAGAAAAAAAACTGATGTCCATAGTTGAGTGACAAGTTTTATCGAACTGAAATGCTGCAAAAGATTCACCAAAAGGTCGTTGACAAAGTTAAGACTATGCTGCAACCAAGGAATGCTGGCAACTCACTCTCATTCATGACAGACTGCTGGTCAGTACAAACAGAATCACTAATGAGTCTTACATGCCACTACATTGACAGCGGATGGACAAGAAGGCATTTGGTGTTGAATACAAAAGTGATGCAAGGATCCCACACTGGGGAGTACATTAGAGAAATGTTTCTAGGCATGCTAGAAGAATGGGGAATCAGCAAAGACCGAGTGATGCTTGTGCTGCGAGACAGTGGAGCAAACATGGTTAAAGGTATGAGACTTGCTGAAGTGTCAGACCTCAGTTGCATGGCACACACCCTCCAACTGGTGGTAAATGATGGTCTGTCACACCAGAAATCTTTGCTGGACATTATTACCATGCTGAAGAAGTACGCAGGCCATTTCCACCATTCTGTTCTTGCCAAGCAGCGACTGGGGTGCATTCAGGAAGACCTTGGCCTACCCAAAAACAACCTGATACAGGCTGTTTCAATACGATGGAACTCAACTCTACACATGTTACAGAGGATGCTGGAGCTGAAGCGAGCTCTCGCTATATATTCTGGTGAATATGGACTTGGAGGACATTCTTGCCCTACTGCAGATCAGTGGGACATAGTAGGCAACATTATAGAGACTCTCGTACCCATTGAGGAAGTGACACTGGAGGTGAGTCATTACGACTCATCTGTTTCCTCTGTGATCCCATGTGTGAGAGTCCTGAAGATGCTTCTTAGACAGAATGAAGGACCCAACACACGTGGCATCAAAGCATGTATGCAGGCCATGAGGGACAGCCTCGCCAAAAGGTTTGAGAAGCATGAGGAGAATAAAACTGTTGTGCTTGCATGTCTTTTGGATCCTCGATACAAGAACCATCCTTTCTCTTCTGATGATGTATTGGCCAAGGCAAAGCAATGGCTGACAGAAGATATTCAACAGAAGGTGCAGGAGGTTCCTCCTGACTAAAAGAAAAGTCAAGGACAAGAAGAGAAGGTTTCTGATGTGGAAGAGCAGGATGCAGGAGAAAAATGTCCCAAAAGACAAGGGACAGAAGAGAAAATTCATCGTGGTCAAATAGATGCAATGTTCAGTGTTTTATTGAGGCCACATGCAGAGGATTCATTAGAATCGGCAATAATGAGCCTGGATGACGAACTTCATCTCTATTTGAAGGAACCAGTAGTTAACAGAAGAAGTGATCCTCTTCAGTGGTGGAAAGAAAATGAGGCACGCTTCTCATGCTAGAAGATACCTTTCTGCTCCTCCTTCCTCAGCACCAAGTGAGCGTGTTTTTAGGGAAGTGGCAGCAATTTATGAAAAGAAAAGAAGCCATTTAACTGGTGAACATGCTGAAATGTTATGCTTTCTGCACTATAATATTGTTCTACTTAACTAGGAATATTGATTTGAAAGTGTAGCTAGTCTATAGTGTAGTGTCTGTCCACCAGTCCACTGAGTCTGTCCAATCCACTGTCTAGCTTGTGTCTATCTATTTTTTTCTAACAGTTTTGCACTGGCTGCGCTGCAGTCAGTGCAAAAGTGATAGAAAAAAGTAGACATAGACAGTGGATTGGAGTCAGTGCCAGTGGACTACTGCTGCAGTAGAACCCCACTCATTTTTTGTAATAATTTAAATCAGTACTGCAGTAGTGCAGTAGTGATTTAAAATTATTCCAATGAGTGAGTGCCCTACTGCAGCGGTAGTACACAGTCCCATCCACTATGTAGCTGTCACCTTGCTTTCCTTCTAGCAGTATTGCACTGACTGCAGTAGTTGCAGTGAGTACCATACTACAGTGCAGATAGTCCTCCTCCACTGACTCCAGTCCAATCCACTGTGAGATGTGTAGCCGTTGCCTACTTGCCTTGCTTTTCTTCTAGCAGTATGGCACTGACTGCACTGCAGTAGTTGCAGCGAGTGCCATACTGCACACAGAGGTAGTCCTCCACTGACTCATAGTCCAGTCCAATCCACTGTGACATGTGTAGCTGTTGCCTTGCTCTTTTTATAGCAGTTGTATGTGTATGTGTATTTTATTGTGTAGCTGTTTTTGTTGCCTAGTTTTTTCCCTAGCAATTTTGCGCTCACTGCACTGCAGTAGTGAATTACATTTTTTATATTGCAGTGAATGAGTCCACTACTGCAGCACTTTATCATACATTAATGCACAATCAGATGATGTGAAATGCTAATGTCCAATTCCTTGCAATTGAAGTTTTCCTATCAGTTTTTATGCAGTTAACCATTTACTGCAAAGTGACGTAGGGCTACGTCGGCTGACTTTGCAGTGTTATACCGGGGTGATGCATCACCCCGGTACCGTGTTTAGAGCCGTCCCACCGGGAGACCCAAGCACCCAGCAGGCACGTCCGCCGGCTGGATGGAGTCCTGATCAAAGCCGGAAGCGGCTTCGATTGGGTCTCCGATGACGTAACCCGGAGGCGCGTCCATGACATCACGTCCGGGTTACTCTGCTGCTAAAAGCGGCAAATTAAAAAAACGAGTGTATTCAAAAGTGCCGTTTGCAGCGTTTTGAATACATGAAAGTGTAGTGGAGGAGTCTAGGGTCTTTTAGACCCTCGATCCCTCCATAAAGAGCACCTGTCACTGCATATTGCTGTCACAAGGGATGTTTACATTGCTTGTGACAGCAATAAAAGTGATCATATTTTTTATTTTTTTTAAAAAACCTGTGATAAGGTTAAAAAAAAATAAAATAAATAGAAAAAAATAAATTTTTAGCCGCCCCCGTCACCGTTAGCTCACACATGAAAGAAAGCGCATATGGAAGTCGAGCCGCGAATGAAATCGCTGTTCAAACCACACATGTGAGGTATCGCCAGAGAGTGAGCAATAATTTAAAAAAAAGAGCTACACTCTAACTCTAAACTGGTAACTGTTAAAAATTTTTAAAGCGTCGCCTATTGAGATTTCTATTGACCGTAGTTTGTCGCCATCCCACGGGTGTGCGCAATTTTAAACCGTAACATGTTGGGTATCTAATTACTCGGCGTGACATCATCTTTCACAATATACAAAAAAATGGGCTAACTTTACTGTTTAGTTCTTTTAAATGCAGTGAAATCTGATTTTTCCTAATTTTTCCAAAAAAATTGCGTTTTAAAGACTGGTGCCCAAATACCGCGTGACAAAAAATATTGCAATGACTGCCATTTTATTCTCCAGAGTCTTTGCTAAAAAATATATATATATAATGTTTGGAGGTTCTAAGTAGTTTTCTAGGAAAAAATACTGATTTTAACTGGTAAACAAAAAGTGTCCGAAATAGGGCTGGGGCTTGAGTGGTTAAAGAGGAAGTAAACCCTCCTCGGCAAGTTGTACCTATAGGTAAGCCTATGATAAGGCTTACCTATAGGTACTGCAAATATCTCCTAAACATGTACCGTTTAGGAGATATTTACCTTTGATGCATCCAGTGACGTCACTGGCGCATGCGCTCTGAAGGAACGGCCACTCGTGCCGATCCTTCAGAACTCCGTGCCGTGACCGTCGGCTCCCGCGCGTGCGGGAGTGACGTCACCGCGGCTCGGGCCAATCAGATGGCCGGATGCCGCGATCCTGGAAGACGGGCGACTAGACATGTCGCCCGTCATACTGGTAAGCGGGCGGCACGGCGGGGGCTCGTTCTAAGGTAAGTATTTCATAATGAGCTAGTATGCTATGCATACTAGCTCATTATGTGTTTGTCTTTCAGGGTAAAAAGGAAAAAAGGAAAAAAAAGGGTTTACAACCTCTTTAAGGTGTGAAGAATGAGTAAATTTCAATAAACAAAGATTAACATGTTTGTTAAGAGATTTGTGTCGAAATTTGTGTTTTTTTGGGTAATTTTTACATGTGTGAAAATTTCGGCCAATATCGGCCGATATCGATATGCAATCAGCGAAATATCGGTATCGACAACGAAAAAACGATATCGGTCAATCACTAATACTTACCATAGATTGTGGACTCTATTACTTTCCTACATATTAAACAAAATTTACTGATTTGTGATATTTTCACCAAAGAAATGTAGCATAATAAATTTTGGCCTGAATCTATGAAGAAAGATTATTTATTTACTAACTTTTGTAACAGAAACTAAGAAACCTTTTTCAAAATTTTCGGCCTTTTTTAGTTTGTTTAGCAAGAAAGAGAACAGTGGTGATTAAGACGGCGCAATTGTCGTTCAAAGTATGACAGCGCTGAAAATTGACCTAGGCAGGAAGGGGGTAAAAGTGTCCAGACTATATGAATGCATTTTGAAGGCAGCATGCAGCAGTGAGAATTGTCAAATGTTGTACCTCACTTAAACCTTTTTTATGTTTTCAATTTTTTATGTTAAAAAAAGTGTTTTTGTTTTTGCCTCTTATTACTTCCTGTGGCTGTGACACCCTTTCACTGTGTCAGGAATATGCCCATTGGAAATCAGACAACCATAAATACCAAAAGTAGAAAAGAGCTAGTATGCCAATCTAAAATCTAGATCAACAATGTTTTGTTTATAAGTCCCATACATTACACCAACATTTCAAAGATACAAAGACCCACTTTTTCAAGTTGACTCTGCTTGATAAATAGGTACCCTCAAAACATTGGTATACTATACTAACCACTTACTGACCAGGACATTTTCTGACATTTGCTGTTTACAAGTTTAAATCATTATTTTCTGCTAGATATTTACTTAGAACCCTCAAACGTGATATATTTTTTTTTAGCAGAGACCCTATAGAAAAATGGCGGTCATTGAAATCATTTATGTCACATGGTTTTTGCGCAGCGATTTGTGAAACACGTTTTTTTTTTTTTTAAAATACACTTTAATGAATTTAAAAAAAACATATATACCCCCTTTTGTTTTGTATAGTATGAAAGATGTTGTTACACCAAGTAAATAGATACCTAACATGTCATGCTTTAAAATTGGATTGGAATGGTGCCAAACTACGGTACTTAAAAATCTCTATAGGCGATGTAAAATTTCTACGGATTACCAGTTCAGAGTTACAGAGGAGGTCTAGTGGTAGAGTTATTGCTGTTGCTCAGATGTTCGCTGCGATACCTCACATGTGTGGTACAAACATTGTTTACATATGTAGGCATGACCTGTGTATGTGTTCACTACTGCACACGACCATGCAGTGGACGGGGTGCTTTAAAAATGTGTTGGGGATTTTTTTGTTTTTTTTATTTTATTATATTTTTTACATTTTTACACTGTCCCTTCTAAAAAAAAAAAAAAATATCACTTTTATTGCTATCGCAAGGAATGTAAGCATCCCTTGCGATAATATTACAGAATGACAGGTCCTCTTTATGGAGGGATCTGGGGTCCAAAACATTCCAGATCTCGACTCTGCCCTTTAAAGCAAAAGATCAAAAACAAGATATTTAATGTCAAAATGATGACTAATAAGGAACTTCATTAAACTGTTGATATGGATTTCAAGTTAGCACTAGTGTTGAGCGAACACGGACTGTATTATTCGTGTTCGTACCGAATAATTGGATTTTTTGTACCCGAACACGGACACGGACACTTTACTGTATGTTCGGGTAAAAATCCGTGTTCGGTCGTTTTATTTCCGGGTTTTGCATGCTTTGGCGCTCTTTTCATGGCGGGCTTTCAACAGCCAATCAACAATCGTTTAACTGGTGTGCCTTAAGCCATCCCAGCCATGCCTGCAAATGTCTCAGTAGCTGTGATTGGCCGTCTGAAGCATGTGACCAAGTCTTTATAAGTTCGAGGCAGCCGCAGCGGCGTCATTATGCTGCTTAGATTCAGGGACAGAGCACACATCAACGTGCTGGCTGCTGATTAGGGAAAGATAGGCAGGAAAAAACCATTTGTGTCCGGATAGAATTGAGGGACAGGTCGGAGTGTTTAGGCAGGGCGAGTTGTAGGCATTTTAGGGATAGAGTCTGCTGAATTATATAGGGTCAGTGTCTTCTACAAACTACAATCGATATTGCTGTGTGGGGGGTGGGGTGAATCTGCACTCAATCCTGATCTACGATCTCTTCTCAATCCTGTTAGGGACAGAGTCTGCTGAATTTTAGGGAAACTGTGTTCTACAAACTACAATCGATATTGCTGTGTGGGGGGTGGGGTGAATCTGCACTCAATCCTGATCTACGATCTCTTCTCAATCCTGTTAGGGACAGAGTCTGCTGAATTTTAGGGAAACTGTGTTCTACAAACTACAATCGATATTGCTGTGTGGGGGGTGGGGTGAATCTGCACTCAATCCTGATCTACGATCTCTTCTCAATCCTGTTAGGGACAGAGTCTGCTGAATTTTAGGGAAACTGTGTTCTACAAACTACAATCGATATTGCTGTGTGGTGTGGGATTGGAGATAGGCAGGTGTCAGTGATCCACATCCATTTTTCTGTGTGTGAGCTGCAGTGAACACAATCTTTTTGGGCTGCAGTGAACACAATCTTTTTGGGCTGCAGTGAACACAATCTTTTTGGGCTGCAGTGAACACAATCTTTTTGGGCTGCAGTGAACACAATCTTTTTGGGCTGCAGTGAACACAATCTTTTTGGGGTGCAGTGAACAAAATCTTTTTGGGGTGCAGTGAACACAATCCTTTTTGGTGTGCAGTGAACACAATCTTTGTGGGGTGCAGTGAACAAAATCCTTTGTGGGGTGCAGTGAACACAATCTTTTTGGGGTGCAGTGAACAAAATCCTTTTTGGGGTGCAGTGAACAACATCCTTTTTGGGGTGCAGTGAACACAATCTTTTTGGGGTGCAGTGAACAAAATCCTTTGTGGGGTGCAGTGAACACAATCTTTTTGGGGTGCAGTGAACACAATCTTTTTGGGGTGGAGTGAACAACATCCTTTTTGGGGTGCAGTGAACAAAATCCTTTTTGGGGTGCAGTGAACAAAATCATTTTTGGGGTGCAGTGAACACAATCTTTTTGGGGTGCAGTGAACACAATCTTTGTGGGGTGCAGTGAACACAATCTTTTTGGGGTGGAGTGAACAACATCCTTTTTGGGGTGCAGTGAACAAAATCCTTTTTGGGGTGCAGTGAACAACATCCTTTTTGGGGTGCAGTGAACACAATCTTTTTGGGGTGCAGTGAACACAATCTTTGTGGGGTACAGTGAACAGAATCTTTGTGGGGTGCAGTGAACACAATCTTTGGGGGGTACAGTGAACACAATCTTTGTGAGGTGCAGTGAACACAATCTTTGTGGGGTGCAGTGAACACAATCATTGTGGGGTGCAGTGAACTCAATCTTTGTGGGGTACAGTGAACACAATCTCATACTGAAGGTTTGAGGGTGCTGCCTGTTCCATACTCCCCCTACTCCTCATCTAGCCTTTTAGGGGTACAAACAATAGTAATTGGGGCCTAGTGTGGTTGTGTACGTGTGATATACATACACTTTTTTGGGATCATATTTTCTATTCCGCTATTTAATCAAAAACCTTTGGGGATCAGTTAAATTGGGGGATAGTCTGTGTTGGTACGTGTGAGAGAGATCCACCTTTCCAAGTTGTTGGGGTTCATCTCATACTTCTGAAGGTTTGAGGGTGCTGCCTGTTCCATACTCCCCCCTACTCCTAGCCTTTTAGGGGTACAAACAATAGTAATTGGGGCCTAGTGTGGTTGTGTACGTGTGATATACATACACTTTTTTGGGATCATATTTTCTATTCCGCTATTTAATCAAAAACCTCTGGGGATCAGTTAAATTGGGGGATAGTCTGTGTTGGTACGTGTGAGAGAGATCCACCTTTCCAAGTTGTTGGGGTTCATCTCATACTTCTGAAGGTTTGAGGGTGCTGCCTGTTCCATACTCCCCCTACTCCTAGCCTTTTAGGGGTACAAACAATAGTAATTGGGGCCTAGTGTGGTTGTGTACGTGTGATATACATACACTTTTTTGGGATCATATTTTCTATTCCGCTATTTAATCAAAAACCTCTGGGGATCAGTTAAATTGGGGGATAGTCTGTGTTGGTACGTGTGAGAGAGATCCACCTTTCCAAGTTGTTGGGGTTCATCTCATACTTCTGAAGGTTTGAGGGTGCTGCCTGTTCCATACCCCCCCTACTCCTCATCTAGCCTTTTAGGGGTACAAACAATAGTAATTGGGGCCTAGTGTGGTTGTGTACGTGCGAGATACATACACTTTTTTTGATCATATTTCCTATTCCGCTATTCAATAAAAACCTTTGAGGATCAATTGAATTGCGGGATAGTCTGTGTCGGTACGTGTGAGAGAGATCCACCTTTCCAAGTTGTTGGGGTTCATCTCATACTTCTGAAGGTTTGAGGGTGCTGCCTGTTCCATACCCCCCCTACTCCTCATCTAGCCTTTTAGGGGTACAAACAATAGTAATTGGGGCCTAGTGTGGTTGTGTACGTGCGAGATACATACACTTTTTTTGATCATATTTCCTATTCCGCTATTCAATAAAAACCTTTGGGGATCAATTAAATTGCGGGATAGTCTGTGTCGGTACGTGTGAGATCCACCTTTCCAAGTTTTTGGGGTTCATCTCATACTTCTGAAGCTTTGAGGGTGCTGCCTGTTCCATACTCCTCCTCCTCCTCATCCATCCTTTTAGGTGTACAAACAATAGTAATTGGGGCCTAGTGTGCTTCTGTACGTGTGAGATACATACACATTTTTTGATCATATTTCCTATTCCGCTATTCAATAAAAACCTTTGGGGATCAATTAAATTGCGGAATAGTCTGTGTCGGTACGTGTGAGATCCACCTTTCCAAGTTTTTGGGGTTCATCTCATACTTCTGAAGCTTTGAGGGTGCTGCCTGTTCCATACTCCTCCTCCTCCTCATCCATCCTTTTAGGTGTACAAACAATAGTAATTGGGGCCTAGTGTGTTTCTGTACGTGCGAGATACATACACTTTTTTTGATCATATTTCCTATTCCGCTATTCAATAAAAACCTTTGGGGATCAATTAAATTGCGGGATAGTCTGTGTCGGTACGTGTGAGATCCACCTTTCCAAGTTTTTGGGGTTCATCTCATACTTCTGAAGCTTTGAGGGTGCTGCCTGTTCCATACTCCTCCTCCTCCTCATCCATCCTTTTAGGTGTACAAACAATAGTAATTGGGGCCTAGTGTGCTTCTGTACGTGTGAGATACATACACATTTTTTGATCATATTTCCTATTCCGCTATTCAATAAAAACCTTTGGGGATCAATTAAATTGCGGGATAGTCTGTGTCGGTACGTGTGAGATCCACCTTTCCAAGTTTTTGGGGTTCATCTCATACTTCTGAAGCTTTGAGGGTGCTGCCTGTTCCATACTCCTCCTCCTCCTCATCCATCCTTTTAGGTGTACAAACAATAGTAATTGGGGCCTAGTGTGCTTCTGTACGTGTGAGATACATACACATTTTTTGATCATATTTCCTATTCCGCTATTCAATAAAAACCTTTGGGGATCAATTAAATTGCGGGATAGTCTGTGTCGGTACGTGTGAGATCCACCTTTCCAAGTTTTTGGGGTTCATCTCATACTTCTGAAGCTTTGAGGGTGCTGCCTGTTCCATACTCCTCCTCCTCCTCATCCATCCTTTTAGGTGTACAAACAATAGTAATTGGGGCCTAGTGTGCTTCTGTACGTGTGAGATACATACACATTTTTTGATCATATTTCCTATTCCGCTATTCAATAAAAACCTTTGGGGATCAATTAAATTGCGGAATAGTCTGTGTCGGTACGTGTGAGATCCACCTTTCCAAGTTTTTGGGGTTCATCTCATACTTCTGAAGCTTTGAGGGTGCTGCCTGTTCCATACTCCTCCTCCTCCTCATCCATCCTTTTAGGTGTACAAACAATAGTAATTGGGGCCTAGTGTGTTTCTGTACGTGTGAGATACATACACTTTTTTTGATCATATTTCCTATTCCGCTATTCAATAAAAACCTTTGGGGATCAATTGAATTGCGGGATAGTCTGTGTCGGTACGTGTGAGAGAGATCCACCTTTCCAAGTTGTTGGGGTTCATCTCATACTTCTGAAGGTTTGAGGGTGCTGCCTGTTCCATACCCCCCCTACTCCTCATCTAGCCTTTTAGGGGTACAAACAATAGTAATTGGGGCCTAGTGTGGTTGTGTACGTGCGAGATACATACACTTTTTTTGATCATATTTCCTATTCCGCTATTCAATAAAAACCTTTGAGGATCAATTGAATTGCGGGATAGTCTGTGTCGGTACGTGTGAGAGAGATCCACCTTTCCAAGTTGTTGGGGTTCATCTCATACTTCTGAAGGTTTGAGGGTGCTGCCTGTTCCATACTCCCCCTACTCCTCATCTAGCCTTTTAGGGGTACAAACAATAGTAATTGGGGCCTAGTGTGGTTGTGTACGTGTGATATACATACACTTTTTTTGGATCATATTTTCTATTCCGCTATTCAATAAAAACCTTTCTAGGGCAAGATCTTAAATTACAGAAATATGAGGAGACCGTCAAATAAGGGCCGTGGCCTGGGTCGTGGTGCTGCTGGTAGAGCTCCTGTTGCAAGGAGAGGACATGGTCGATCTGTGCCAGCTACACGCACAAGTGAAACACCTTCCTCAAGTGTGAGTAGGCGACAGAACCTGCATCAGTATTTGGTAGGGCATCAAACGCCCCTAGAAGTGATGAGGCCAGAACAAGTTGAGGCGATAGTAGATTGGTTTGCTGCTGACAGTGCCTCCAGTTCCTTCACATTGTCTCCCACCCAGTCTACTGCAGAAAGGTCAGAGTTGGCACCTGCAGCCAATGTCCAACCGTCTTTCACCTCACCCCCTTGCAAATCAGGCCAGCAGTCTGAGCCCCAAGCCATACAGCAGTCTCTTATTCTTTTTGAGGACTCTGTCAGCAGGGTTTCCCAGGGCCATCCACCTAGCCCTGCCCCAGAAGTGGAAGAGATTGAGTGCAGCGATGCCCAACCACTTATTCCTCAAGATGAGTACATGCAAGGATCATCGCAGCACGTCTCCGATGATGACGAAACGCAGGTGCCAACTGCTGCGGCGTTCAGCATTGTGGAGACCGACAAGGAGGGCAGGGGTGAAGACTGGGTGGAAGATGATGTGGAGGACGATGAGGTCCTCGACCCCACATGGAATGAACGTCATGCAGGTGAACTAAGTAGTTTGGAGGAAGAGGCGGTGGTCGCACAGAGCCACCAGCACAGCAGAAGAGGGAGCAGGGTGCAGAAGCGGAGCGGCCGTGCCCTAGACACTACGCCCGCTACTGCCCAACGCAGCAAGGGAACGAGCGCACCAAAGTCAGCTCAAAGGAGTTCTCTAGCGTGGAAGTTCTTTAGAAAATGTGCTGATGACAGGACACGAGTGGTTTGCACCCTGTGCAATCAGAGCTTGAAGCGAGGCATGAACCTTCTCAACCTGAGCACAACCTGCATGATCAGGCATCTAAGTGCAAAGCACGAGCTGCAGTGGAGTACACACCTTCAAAACCAAGAAACGTCTCTGGCTCATCCTGCTTCCTCTTCTGCTGCAGTCTCGGCCGCTCCAGCCACATCTGTAGTGATACCGGCACCTGCCACCCCGCAAACAGACGATCTGTCAGCAACACCACCACCTGGGTCACCAACAACCATCTCCACAATGTCCCGTGGAAGCGTTCAGCTTTCCATCTCCCAAACACTTGAGAGGAAGAGGAAGTACCCCCCTACCCACCCGCGATCCCTGGCCCTGAATGCCAGCATTTCAAAATTATTGGCCTTTGAAATGCTGTCATTCCGTCTGGTGGAGACGCACAGTTTTAAAAACCTTATGTCGGTGGCTGTCCCACAGTACGTCGTGCCCAGCCGCCACTACTTTTCCAGGCAAGCCATCCCTTCCCTGCACAACCAAGTGGGGGAAAAAATCAGGTGTGCACTGCGCAACGCCATCTGTGCCAAGGTCCACCTAACTACGGATACGTGGACCAGTAAGCACGGTCAGGGGCGTTATATCTCCCTAACGGCACACTGGGTAAATGCAGTGGCGGATGGGCCTGAGGCGGATAGCAATTTGGCGCATGTCCTTCCACCACCGAGGATTGCAGGGCGCTTCAGTTTGCCTCCTGTTCCTAACTCCTCCTACTCCGCTTCCTCATCCTCTACCGCCTCCTCATCCGGACAGCGTAACACCTTCACCACCAACTTCAGCACGGCCAGGGGTAAACGACAGCAGGCAGTTTTACAACTTGCCTGTTTGGGGGACAAACCACACACCGCGCAGGAGTTGTGGAGGAGCATGGAACAGCAGACAAATGAGTGGTTGCTGCCAGCGAGCCTCAAGCCCGGCCTGGTGGTGTGCGATAACGGGCGAAATCTCATAGCAGCTCTGGGCCTAGCCGGTTTGACGCACATCCCTTGCCTGGCGCATGTGCTGAATTTGGTGGTGCAGAGGTTCCTTAAAAACTACCCCGATATGTCAGAGCTGCTGCAGAAAGTGCGGGCCGTTTGTGCGCATTTTCGGCGTTCTCACCCTGCTGCTGCTCGCCTGGCAGCGCTGCAGCGTAACTTCGGCCTTCCCGCTCACCGCCTCATATGTGACGTGCCCACAAGGTGGAACTCCACCTTGCACATGCTGGAAAGACTGTGCGAGCAGCAGCAGGCCATAGTGGAGTTTCAGCTGCAGCACGCACGCGTGAGTCGCTCTGCGGAACAGCACCACTTCACCACCAATAACTGGGCCTCCATGCGAGACCTGTGTGCCTTGTTGCGCTGTTTTGAGTACTCCACCAACATGGCCAGTGGCAATGACGCCGTTCTCAGCTTAACTATCCCACTTCTATGCCTCCTTGAAAAAACAATTCGGGCGATGATGGAAGAGGATGTGGCACAGGATGAGGAGGAGGAGGAGGATGAAGAGGTAACATTTCCAAGGCTTTCAGGGCAGTCATTCGCAAGGGGCTCCGAGGGTGGGTTCCTGCACACGCAAACGCCAGGGACGCAATTGTCCAGCAGGGGCACAGTTCTGGAGGATGAGGAGGATGAGGAGGAGGAGGAGCTGGAGGAGGAGATGGAACCATGTTCACAGCAGGGTGGCACCCAGGCCAGCTCATGGCCATCACTGGTGCGTGGCTGGGGGGATACAGAGGACACGGACCATACACCTCCCACAGAGGACAGCCTTTCGTCGCCTCTGGGCAGCCTGGCACACATGAGCGATTACATGCTGCAGTGTCTCCACAACGACCGCCGAGTTGCCCACATTCTAACTTGTGCTGATTACTGGGTGGCCACGCTGCTGGATCCCCGTTACAAGGACAACGTACCGTCCTTAATTCACTCACTGGAGCGCGATCGCAAGATGCGCGAGTACAAGCGCACGCTGGTAGACGCCATGCTGCTGGCATTCCCATCTGACAGCGGGGCCACAGTGGAAGCACAAGGCAGAGGAGGAGGAGGAGGAGGTCGCCAACGCAACCAGGGCACCGCCAGCACCTCAGAAGGCAGGGTTAGCATGGCCGAAATGTGGAAAAGCTTTGTCAGCACGCCACAACAAACAGCAGCACCAGCAGCTCAGATGGAACGTCTTAGCAGGAGGCAGCATTTTACCAACATGGTGGAGCAGTATGTGTGCACACGCCTACATGTAGTGAATGACGGGTCTGCCCCCTTCAACTTCTGGGTCTCCAAATTGGGCACATGGCCTGAGCTTGCCCTTTACGCCTTGGAGGTGCTGGCGTGCCCTGCAGCCAGTGTATTATCTGAACGGGTATTTAGCACGGCTGGGGGCGTTATAACAGACAAGCGCAGCCGCCTGTCCAGAGACAATGTGGACAAGCTCACGTTCATTAAAATGAACCAGGCATGGATCCCACGGGACTTTTCCGTACCTTATGCAGAATAGCAATGGATACCGACCTTACCCACCCATTGTTCCATTTTTGCTCTTTCTCACTCTTTTGGGGTGTACCCTCATTTAAAATTTGTGAAAAGAAGCAGTGTTGGCTACCTCGTCCTCCTCCTCAGGGCCAGATTAATGTAGGGTCTATTGGAGCTGCAGCTCCAGGCCCCTACCTTTTATATAGGCCCCGGGTTGGCCATATTCACTGTTACCGCTCTTCTGTCACTTGTAAACACAGAAGTCTGGCTTCTATGCTCGCTTCCCCAGGCAGCACCCTCAGAACCTCCCCACACAGCGTGAAGGCCGGACAAGGAGGGACAGTTGGCGATGCATGGATGTGTTTATGGGCTTCAGAGACAGCATCCCATGTTGAATTAGGCATGCATGGCTGCACCCTTCCTCCTCTGGGTGCATGGCAAGGCACGGCCCTAAGGCCCTTCAAAATCCTCAGCACCAAGCCCATGATGCTGTTAATCCGGCCCTGGTCCTCCTCCACCGCCGCTTCCACCTACACCGCCCATAGGTGTGCGCAGCCTATTGCATTAAGGTGTGCACCCCAAAGTTGAAATACACATGCATGTGTTTGCCAGCAGGGAGAGTAATGTATCGGGGCCATGTACCTGTAGGCAAGGAGAAATAGAGCAGAGCAGGTCCCAGGGAGATCTTTCCCATCTCCTCACTGGCAATGCTATGTGCCCTAGGTGATTAGGGTGTGCCCAGGCACACCCAGCACACCCTGTGCGCACGCCTATGTCACCGCCACATCCACCACCACCTCAACCTCCCTCCTACTCCATATGGGCCTCGTCCTTCAGAGATGAAGAAGAACATTGTTTTATTTTTCTGGTTTTTTTTGTTGTTTTAAGTTATTTCCCTATCCACATTTGTTTGCAGAGCACTTGCCATGCTCTTAATTACGTTTTGCTGCCATTTGCAGCACTCTAGCCCTTTCCTTTGGTGTTTTAGAGCCATTTTAGTGCCTTAAAGTTCGGGTCCCCATTGACTTCAATGGGGTTCGGTGTCCGGGAAAAGTTCGGTAAAAGTCCGGGACACGGACCCGGACTTTTTTTTAAAGTTCGGCCGAACCCGTCGAACACGGACATCTAGGTGTCCGCTCAACCCTAGTTAGCACGCTAGCTCTTTCTGACAACTGGATTTACATGGTGCCACCGTATAGTCATGCACCCACTCTTATTGATGGATCTATAAGTTTGCACAATATGGTTTGGTGCATTGTAAGCAATAAAACCCAGGCAAAGATCCTAATGCTTCTCCCCTCTAGCCAAAATTAAAAAAAAAAAAAAAAAAAAAAACCTTGAGTGGAGTTGGGCCATAAAAGGCCCCTTTTCAAAGTGTGGTCCCAAACTACAGCATAACAGCGCTCTCATCTTGGGACATATATACTGTAGCAATGAATAAATGAGAGCAGGGATGCCTTGGATACAGAGTTTCCAACTTGGGCTATAAATACCCGGTTAATGCTGGTGCTTTCTGTATTGTGTTCTTTAACCACTTGACCGCTGGAAGATTTACCCCCTTCAAAACCAAGCCATTTTTTGCTATAGAGCACTGCGTTATTTTAACTGGCAATTGCCCAGTCATGCAACACTGTACATAAATGAAATGTATATATTTTTTTCCCCACAGATTCCCACTTTCAATTGCGGCATGTGCTCACCACTGGGTTTTATATTTTTTGCTCCATAAACAAAAAAAGACCGACAATTGTGAAAAAAAAACCTATATTTTTTGCTTTTGTATAAAACATATCCAATAAAAAAGTTTAAAAATCAAATTTCTTCATAAATTTAGGCCAATATTTATCCTACTTTGTACTAGGTACTACGCTTTTTGCTTAAATAAAACCCAATACAGTAAGTGTATATTGATTGGTTTACGCAAAAGTTATAGCGTCAACAAACTATGGTATATATACACTGGAAGTTTTATTTTTTTAAACTATTAATCACAGCAATCAGCGATTTATAGTGGCAGACAATCTGACACTTTTGACACTTTGTGGGAACCAGTGACATTAATACAGTGAACTGTCACTCTACTAAAGACACTGGCTTGGAAGGGGTTAAACATCTGGGGCGATCAAAGGGTTAAATGTATGCCTATCCAGTGTTTATGTGTGTACTGTTAGGTGCTTTCACTAAGGGATGTGCTGGCTTTTATTCCCTGCTTTGCAGGAAAACAAAAACCAGCACATCCCCGCTGACAGGACAATACGCTGTATTGTTTACAATGGCAGAGCTCTGTCCTGTCTTCCTCCTCACCGATCAGCAGGGGCCGGCGGTCATCCATTGGCCAACACCCGCTGATCAGCTTGTGATGCGACTAATCACAACACAATCGGCATGCCCCTCCTACCCGGAAGAGCAGAATCATGCTTCTGGCTCTGTGCCAAGATTTGGTACATGAGCTTCTATTTGAGCATTTTTGGAACAGAAGGAGGCCCATTCAAATGAATGGTGCAACTACAAAAAAATGTTCAAGTAAAAAGGAAAAAAAAAAAAAAGGAAAAAAAAACAAGCGGCTGCAGCTGTCGCTGCGGATCGCTCAAATGTTAATGAAGCCTAAAGGGCCACACATTACATCCAGTGAATGTAATGCTACAGAAAACTGTCAGAGACTGCAGACATGTAACAGGAGAGGGTCAACAAGTATGCTACAAGAAATGATCAGAGAGTGTAGACATAGTTACAGGCTGCTAACATGTTATCGGAGTTGATAAGAAAAAATAATCCTGTGCTTAGTACACCTAAATTATCTAAAACTGCATCATCTGAATCCAAATCCTGTAGTATGTGTAAAATAAATAGAAAACCAAACACCAGTGCGCTGTCTCATCTAGCTTAACAAATATATGGTCATCATATAAATTAAAATATAGTGCCATAACCAAATATAATCACATAAACATTATTATAAATGCTACAGATAAAGATGTGCACAGAACTCCAAGAATTGCCAAAAAAAAGAACCCAAAAGTGAAAGTTCATGTAGAAAGTCTAGAAATTTAGAAATTTTATATGGTGTTGTAAACCTCCCCACAGAATACACTTTTGTATAAAATCAAGAACTTTATTACAAAAAAAGAAAGAAAGATATGAAGCATACAGAGACATGCCTCCATCCCCAAATATACATCCTAACACATTGTAAAAGATCTTTGTCCTGGTGCCCCATTCCCCTTCCAGATGCTGGGTCCATCCTTTGAGCTGATATGTGAGTAATAAGGCCATTTGAAATCCTTCCTCCCCCCTTCTTGCTGTGGGGAGTAATTTAACACACCCCCTGTACATACTGTATGGGATTGTCTTTTTCTTACACATACAGTGGGGATCGAAAGTTTGGGCACCTTAGGTAAAAATGTGTATTAATGTGCATAAAAAAGCCAAGGAAAGATGGAAACATCTCCAAAAGGCATCAAATTACAGATTAGACACTCTTATAATATGTCAACAAAAGTTAGTTTTTATTTTCATCATTTACACTTTCAAAATTACAGAAAACAAAAAAATGGTGTCTGCAAAAGTTTGGGCACCCTGCAGAGTTAATATCTTGTACTGCCCCCCTTTGGCAAGTATCACAGCTTGTAAACGCTTTTTGTAGCCAGCCAAGAGTCTTTCAATTCTTGTTTGAGGTATCTTTGCCCATTCTTCCTTACAAAAGTATTCAATTTCTGTAAGATTTCTGGGCTGTCTGTCACGCACTGCTCTTTTAAGGTCTATCCATGGATTTTCAATTCTGTTGAGGTCAGGAGATTGTGAAGGCCATGGCAAAACCTTCAGTTTACGCCTCTTGATGTAATCCCCCGTGGATTTTGAGGTGTGTTTAGGATCATTATCCATTTGTAGAAGCCATCCTCTCTTTAACTTCAGCTTTTTCACAGATGGCATCAAGTTACCATCCAAAATTTTATTGAATCCATTTTTCCTTCTACTCGTGAGATGTTCCCTGTGCCACTGGCTGCAATACAACCCCAAAGCATGATTGATCCACCCCCATGCTTAACAGTTGGACAGAGGTTATTTTCATTAAATTCTGTGCCTCTTCTTCTCCAAACGTACCTTTGCTCATTCCGGCCAAGGTTGCCACTGGAGTCCTCTTCCACTTCTCCATCACGACATCATGGAGCTGGTGGATGTTAGAGAAACTGTACTCCACCAACTTCCGTTTGAGGATGCCCCACAAATGCTCAATAGGGTTTAGGTCTGGAGACATGCTTGGCCAGTCCAGCACCTTTACCCTCAGATTCTTTAGCAAGGCAGTGGTCATCTTGGAGGTGTGTTTGGGGTCATTATCTTGTTGAAATACTGCCCTGCGCCCCAGCCTCCGAAGGTAGGAGGATCATGCTCTGCTTCAGTATGTCACTCTGCTTCAGTATGTTGGCATTCATGGTTCCCACAATTAACTGTAGCTCCCCAGTGCCAACAGCACATATGCACCCCCAGACCATAACACTCCCACCATCATTCTTTGTACTCCTCACCTGTTTGCCACAACACGAGCTTGACACCATCAGAACCAAATACGTTTATCCTGGTCTCATCAGACCAGTGGCGGCTGGTGCTCAAAATTTGTGGGGGGGGGGGGGGGCTTACAAACAGAAAAATGTAATAGGCATTGCTTTGCGGCAAAAAACGCTGTAAAAAAATTGTGTGACTTTGAGGTCACAAAAGTGTGAAAGGGGCCTTCAGTAATTAAGGTATAGTGTGCCCCCTTTCAATGCAGAGAGACCAGCATGCCCCCTTCAATGCAGAGATCATCGCGCCCCCTTTCAATGCAAAGATGCCAGTGTGCCCCCTTTCAATGCAGAGTGACCAGCGTAAGCGTGGCGCCCCCCCCCCCCCCCCCCCGCGCGAGACCAGTACACTAAACTGGATACAATATCATTAAAGTGAACCATAAAGTAACTTGATACAATCTTCTCATAGGAGTAGATGAAGCATAAGTGACATTCAGATACTTTCCCCATCATGGGTCTACGAGCCACCAGTGACTTATCTGGATACAGTACAACCACCCTGGCAGTCATCCGTGACATCTCAGTATATTTGTAATTTTGGGGTGTAAGTAACTTCAGCTCTGGCCAGTGAGATACAATATTACTATTGTGGGGGTAATCAGTGTGATCATTCCCAGTATAAAAGAATACAGCTGCAGCCAGTTGCTCGGGGGTCGACCCTTATGTTGCAGAAGGTCATTCTATTATAACATCTATAGGGTATGAGTGATCTCAGTCTCCCCTGTAAAAAACAGTATAGAAGAACTCCATTACTGGGGAGGGATACGAGTGATCCCTGTCTCCCCAGTACAAACCAGTATAGAAGAATCCCCCAACAATTAGGTAGGAGTGATCCTAGTCCCCAGTACATACCAGTATGCAAGTATTCCCTATGGTGGGGTAGGAGGGATCCCAGTCCCCCCAGTATATACCAGTATAGAGGAATCCCCCTATTGTGGAGTATGATCCCAGTTCATACCTGTATAGAATGAACCCCCCAATGGAGTATGATCCCAGTTCCTCTTAGTACATACCAGTATAAAAGACCCCCCCCCCTATGGTGGAGTATGATCCCAGTTCCTCCTAGTACATACCAATATAGAAGAATCCCCCCCTATGGTGGGGTATGATCCCAGTTCTCCCAGTACAGAAGAAACCTCCCCATGGTGGGGTATGATCCCAGTCCTCCCAGTACATACCAGTATAGAAGAATCCAGCAGCCAGTTGCTGGGGGCTGAGGCCGGTGTGTAGTGGCCAGTTGCGGAAGGTCCCCATGCGGCTGGTCATGTCCAGTAGCTCAGGGTAGACGGCGGGGTCCTCGTTCTCCTGCTCTCCGGGCAGTCAGTGGATCTGGTTGAGGATGTGTCCGTCCGGTAGGTCAGGTTGTTGGGGGATGGGGATGTTGCTGGACTCGGTTCCCCGGAGGAAGGGACAGGTAGGGAAGTATTTTCGGTGTTCGGTATCTGGAAGGTCCCCAGGCTCCCAGCTCCGAAGGATTCCCCCGCAGGAGAACTGTACCCGGTCCCCGGTACCCAGATAGAAGAAGTCGGCCCGGGCCAGGTGATGGGGGGGCCCCGAGCCAGCGGCAGACCGTGGCTTCTCTTCGTGGCGGCGTCTCCTCAGTCCTCCCGGCTCCCGCCTCCTCCCCAGCCAATGGCATGGGGTTTGCCTTTCAGCCAATCAGGAAGCATGTATCGGACGCGCTTCCTGATTGGCCAGGAGGAGGATCCGTGTGACAATAGCGAATTTTCATTCGCTATTGTCACACAATGGGTGGGCTCTGGGTGCACTGCACTGCGCCCTGTGTCCACCCTTTCCTGAAGCCTATTAGAGCCTCTGGCTCTAATCAGGTGATGGAAAAAAACAAAAAAAAAGCCATTGGGCTCCATTTGTCCGGTGCCCTGCATGCAGATTAGGGGGCTGGACGCATGGATAGGGGGGGGCGGCGCCCCTGCGCCCCCAACGCACCGGCAGACACTGCATCAGACCACAGGATATGGTTGACCATGGCAAGGACTGTTCAGAGTGGAACCTGTCCTGGTAAAACGCTGTATGGTCCTGGTCACCGTGCTGCAGCTCAGTTTCAGGGTCTTGGCAATCTTCTTATAGCCTAGGCCGTCTTTATGTAGAGCAACAATTCTTTTTTTCAGATCCTAAAAGAGTTCTTTGCCATGAGGTGCCATGTTGAACTTCCAGTGACCAGTATGAGAGAGTGAGAGCGATAATACCAAATTTAACACACCTGCTTCCCATTAACACCTGAGACCTTGTAACACTAACGAGTCACATGACACCGAGGAGGGAAAATGGCTAATTGGACCCAATTTAGACATTGTCACTTAGGGGTGTACTCGCTTTTTTTGCCAGCGGTTTAGACATTAATGGCTGTGTGTTGAGATATTTTGAGGGGAAAGCAAATTTACACTGTTATACAAGGTGTACACTCACTACTTTACATTGTAGCAAAGTGTAATTTCTTCAGTGTTGTCACATGAAAAGATAGAATAAAATATTTACAAAAATGTGAGGGGTGTACTAAATTTTGTGAGATACTGTGTATATATACAATATATATATATATATATATATATATATATATATATATACACAGTATATATACACACACACGTTTGTTTGAGCTTTGGGGTGTACACCCTAATGCAATAGGCTGCACACACCTATGTGCTTTTCCCTTTCTTTACTGGAGCTAAAGGACTGCTTTCTATTAAAAAGGTGAAGCTTTTTTAAAAAAAATATTATACTAATGCTGCATATTGTGACTCGTCAGGAATTTCTTCATGCAGACTCCACTCTACCAGAGTCTCTGCATATTGTGCATACCACTTATACAGTCTAACAATGAGCACCCCTAACTACTACCCTGCAAGAGACTGTCTTCCCACCCTAAGAATTGGTGAAAGCCCTGCTCAACCTGATTGTCGGAAAAATTATATAAAACTGGAATTCAGCTAAATTAACGTTTCACTGATTGCTTTGATTTGTCACCCGTAGTTGGCTTTTGATGAAACATAGAAGTCACTTCATGAATTTATTAGCGGTAGCTTTCTTAGTATCTCTCTTTCTTTGAAAAGAATATCTTCTATATTTTAGGCGCGTACATTTTTGCAGCCACTTCAACGTGATTAATCTAATTTCTATTTCCTTGTTGCCACTCTGTTTAATGAATGGCTCTACGCTCGGTGGTTTGGACCCTGCCTACAATCCATCTTGGATTAGGATTGTAGCCTCAAGCTTCTGACATGTTACTTCTTAAAGTTATCATTATTGATTTCTGAGGTCAGCGCAGAACATAGAGTCTACTGAGGCGTCATGTGATCTGCAAACCAAATCAGACATCCAGCTGAACATTCCTCCAGCCTGAACTCATTTCCGAATCACAGGGTTTTTCTCCATGAATCTGCTACATCATGTGAACAATCTATAAAGGCTCTTTGCAAAGACAAAAAGGAGTTTGACTTTCACTGCCAAGATCCAATAAGTTTCCATGGAGAAAATAGTCACTGTCTAATTAAAACAATGTGGGACATTTTCTAGGCTCTCAGAGTGAACAGAACAGGGATTTTATGTGTGATCTTTGCATATATTATTAAAGCTCGGCAAACTGCTAAATACCCATTATGGAGTTATTAAATGTTTACTAATTGTCCAAAAGGGTCTCTGTTCAGCTGGTCTTGTGACCCAACACCCCTGCCAGAAAACACAGCCACTGTGACTTTTCACTTTAATGAGGTTCAACATTACATCTCTGTCACTGGCCTACTTCTGACCAGTGCTGATTGGGGAGTGAAGGAACATCACCAGACTAATGAGATCATCACTCTGCTCACTTCACTGTTACGTACAATCAGAATTTTCCGTGTTAGACCTCATGCACATAGACGTTTAGAGGCTCAAAAGTGCACAAACATAAAATTCCCAGTGCCTTCCCGCATCTGGGGAGGCACAGGTAGAACATACAGCTGGCCATACAAGTGTATGGCTGTACGTGCTTGTACTGGTGTAAATGCCAATGCTCCTGTGCATTATCATATGGTGTATTTCCCCAAACTTGATAGGCTCATATTAACTACTTTCCGCCTGCGCTATAGCCGAAACAGCTACGGTGCGGACCTTAATTGCCGGGATAGCGTACATTGATGTTCTCCCGTGCACGAGCGACCTGCGCCCTCTCTGCGGAGTGTGTCCGGCTCGCTCTGTGATCAGTGAGTCCATGAGACTCGCCTGATCACAGATCGGAGTAAGGGGCGGTCCCGCCCCCTTACCACATGATCAGCTGTCAGCCAATGACAGCTGATCATATGAAGTAAACAGCAGCCGGCGATCAGGCGGCGACCTTTTAAAAAAAAAAAGGTTGCCGGTTGCTGTCAGAGGAACATTGGTCCCGAAGAGGAGAGGGCAAATTGTGCCCACCAGTGCCACCTACCAGTGCCCACAAGTGCCCACCAGTGCCACCTACCAGTGCCCACCAGTGCCATCTGCCATTGCCCACTAGTGCCACCTACCAGTGTCCACCAGCACCACCTACCAGTGCCACCTATCAATGCTCACCAGTGCCACCTATCAGTGCCAATTAGTGCCCCATCATAAGTGTCACCTACCAGTGCCTATCATTGCCCATCAGTGCCACCTATTAGTGCCCATCAGTGACCATGAGTGCGGGCTATTAGTGCCCTTCAGCGCCACCTACCAGTGCCCTTCAGTGCCACCCATCAGTGCCCATCGGTGCCACCCATCAGTGCCACCTTATCAGTGCCCATCAATGCCACCTTATCAGTGTTCATCAGTGCCGCCTATCAGTGCTCACCAGTGCAGCCTACCAGTGCAAAACAGTGCAGCCTATCAGTGCCCATCAGTGCAGCCTATCAGGGCCCATCAGTGCAGCCTCATCAGCGCACATCCATGAAGGAGAAAAATTACCTGTTTGCAGAATTTTATAACAAACTATAAAAACTGTTTGTTTGTTTTTTCCAAAATGTTTGGTCTTTTTTTGTTTGTTCAGCAAAAAATAAAAATCCCAGTAGTGATTAAATACCACCAAAAGAAAGCTCTATTTGTTTGAAATAAATTTTAAAAATTTAATTTGGGTACAGTGTTGCATGACTCTGCAATTGTTATTCAAAGTGCGACAGCGCTGAAAGCTGAGAATTGGCCTGGGCAGGAGGGGGGTTTAAGTGCCCTATAGGCATTTTCAACAGCAGGTTGAACAAAAAGCTCACAGATCGCCGCATCCAAACAAGTAATATAGATGCCGGAATCTCTCCTGCTGCACTATTGTTTTGACAGCAGACTCCCCCCTGTCAGAATACTTTGCAGCCGGCAATTGAATGCTGGTTTTCTAGAACTTTGTTGAACAGAGAGGGGTACATACAGACGGAAATTTGGCTGGGTCTTGAAAACCTGCAATAGATGCTGAACTGACTAAGATTCAAACCATCTATGAGCAGGCAAATGATAGACTTTGGTACAACCACCATGCTGGATTTTAAGCATGAACTTTTTGCCTGCGGCCATATCCGCTAGCAGCAATCACTGTGTTCTCCCGGCAGAGATAGCCCCCACACCCCAGCCCCCACCCCCTGGCCAGGAGAACACAATAGCTCCACAGGAGGGATTACCACATCAACACTGACTGTATTGATGAGGGAATTGTGTGATTTACTTTCCTGCAACTGCTGAAGGAAAGAAAATTGCATAATCTGTAGCCTACTTAAAGTGATTGTAAAGTCTCATGTTAAAAAAAAAAAAAATTGTAATAACAAACGGTTGGTTTTGCGCAGAGCAGCCTAGATCCTCCTTTTCTCGGAACCCTCTTTGGCACTCCTGGCCCCTCCTTCCTGTTGAGTGCCCCCAAAGCAACCAGTTTGCTATGGGGGCACCTGAGCCGAGTCACAGCTCCCTGTGTCCATTCCGACACTGACCAGTGACCCGGCCATGCCCCATCTCTTTCCTGATTGGCTGATTGACTTTGAGTGACAGCAGTGGGAGCCAATCATGCCGTGCTGCTGTCTCAGCCAGAAAGGGGGGAATCCCGGGGCATCTGAGAAACTCCTGCAACATCGCTGGATAGAGATGGGCTCAGGTAAGTAATAGGGGGCTGCTGCACACCAAAAGGTTTTTTTTATCTTAATACATAGAATACATTAAGATAAAAAAACCTTCTGCCTTTACAATCCCTTTAACCACTTAAGCCCCGGAAGATTTTACCCTCTTCCTGACCAGGGGGTATTTTGCGATTCGGCACTGCGTGACTTTAACGGACAATTGCGCAGTCGTGCGACGCTGTATCTAAATTAATTTGGCGTCCTTTTTTTCCCACAAACAGAGCTTTCTTTTGGTGGTATTTGATCACCTGTGCGATTTTTTGATCATGCGCTATAAACAAAAAAAGAGCGTAAATTTTGCAAAAATAGCAATATTTTTCACATTTTTTTATATGAAATTCCCCCCCAAAAAAATGTAAAAATCAAAATTTTTTAACATTTTCGGCCAATTTGTTTTATGCTACATATGTTTGGTAAAAAAAAAATCGCAAAAAGCGTATTTTGATTGGTTTGCGCAAAAGTTATCGCGTTTACTAACAAAGGGAAAGATTTTTGTCATTTTTGTTGTTTTTTTTTAATGCGTAATGGCGGCGATCTGCGATTTTTTTTTTGTGGTACTGCGACATTGCGGCGGACAGATCGGACCCTTGACTGACATTTTTGACACTTTTGGGGTTACCAGTGACATTTCTACAGTAATCAGTGCTATACATATGCACTGTTACTGTAAAAATACACTGGCAGTGAAGGGGTTAACTTTTTTTGAAAGGGAGGGGCTATGTGTGTCCCTAGGGGCGTGCTTTCTACTGTGATTGGCTGTGGCTTCAGATGTATGAACAGTGATCAACGGTTCTACATATTGGAACCGTATGATCATCCTTCATACACAGGGGAGAATGACAGGCAGCTTGTTTACACAAGCTGCCTGACATTCTCCCTCTCCCCCGACGATCGCAGAGTGACTGGCGGACATCGGGTCCGCCAGTCACACGCGCGGGGGGGGTGCGTGACCGCGCGGGAGCGCGCCTCCGGCGGCGCGCGCTCGCTCCCTAGACCCTCACAGGCTAGTGACGTAGACCTACGTCGCTTTGCCTGTGAGGGGCTGACTGCCGACGTAGATCGGCGTTAGGCAGTCGGCAAGTGGTTAAGACTGCTAGCACTATGCAATGCAGCAGAGCCTAATTGCATTACACTCATTACACACATTTCAATCAGACTATACAATCTTCTTTAGACCCCTTGCACACATGCTGTCCGTTTGTCCATTTTTCATTCATCTGTTGACAGATGAAAAACAGACATCAATGCATCTCTATGGAAAAACGGATGTAAATGGATGATCATCATCGGTTTTTTAGATGAAAGCTCTATTTTTCTTCCGTTAAAAATAACGGATCAGACGAAAAACGAATGTAAACTGACAAACGGTCAGTTTTCATTAGTGGACATCAGTTTTTCATCCTTTTTTTACATCCTCTACCAATGCAAAAACGGATGAAAAACTGATGTCCACTGATGAAAAACGGATGAAAAACTGATGTCCACTGATGAATAACTGATGTCCACTGATGAAAAACTGATGACCACTGATGAAAACTGATGAATGTTTCATCCATCTGGACATGACTGAACTGATGAAATTGTGTGAAAGGGGCCTAATGCAATGCACCTTGATGCAAATCCATGACCTATTTATAAATATCTTTGCCCTCTCTGCATGGTGGCATGTCCCCTACTGGGTGATGTAGACCCTGGACATGGAGATTATTCATGGTGGTGAGGAAGTATAGACATTTTTGTATACCTATTGATTTAAAATAAAGTATTGATTAACAATTTCACTTTGATACAGTTCACTTTCAGTCGGTAAAGCAAAACCCCACCCAAAAGGGGAAGTTTCGCTTTAAGGACTTGTTCCCCGCTCCTCTTGCAATTGGCACTTTTGAGGA
Source organism: Pelophylax lessonae (assembly GCF_965119305.1). Classification (NCBI taxonomy): domain Eukaryota; kingdom Metazoa; phylum Chordata; class Amphibia; order Anura; family Ranidae; genus Pelophylax; species Pelophylax lessonae. The sequence continues at coordinate 134,764,653 of NC_138770.1, forward strand.
GCGCGGGGGGGGGGGGGGGGGGGAGCAGGTACCCGATTTTGACAGGTACCTGCTCCCGCTTCCATTCCCAGCGTTGCGGTGCTGGGAACGAAAGTTCTTCTTCCTCCCTCACCCCTGCTGTCTCCTAAGACACTAAAAGGATGCACTGCATGACTCGCACAGCTGGGTGCCCATAGTAAAGATGCCGGTGAATACGGCTGCGGTGAGCTCACCGCTGGACTGTGGGACACGTGAGTGGCTGTTTTTTAAAAGTCAGCAGTTACACTTTTTGTAGCTGCTGACTTTTATTTTTTAGGGGCCTGGATCCTCTTTAAGATATCCTTCCTGATGAAGCCACATAGGGTGAAACATGTCGAAGCAACTTCTTGAAGCTCTTTTTTTCCAACCCTTGTGTAAATCCCTGTATGTGGCACCTTCAAAATCTCACTTTTCATGAGTGTAATTTGTTTAATGTGCTACAGCGGACCATGCCGGTGTGAAGAGGACCTAAGTATTTAAAGTTTTACAATTTTGGTCAGCTGCAAAATAAAATCCCTTAATAAATGAATGTTAGATTCAGTCACATCACCTTTTTTTATCATTAGTGGCCTTTGTATGCTATGGAAAAGCCCTGAGGCCATCCTAAAATTTATTAAGCAAAATTTTGAGTTTCAAAGTCAGAATTCTGAGATTAAAAGTCAAGAATCTTCTGTGGTATGCTAGTATATATTTATAGCCAACATTTTAAATCAAAAGCAGTGTTTGTCAGGAAAAATTACATATAATGGGTTGTAATAGCTGATCCCCAAAGGCCTCATTCACATAAGTGTGCTTAAACCAGTGTGAAGGGCTGGGTCTGCCCATATGAAATGCACAGGTGTTCTGTGCCTCTATATGCAGGCAGTCCCATTTAGGTCTATTGGGATGGAGCAGCTGCATGGACATATCCTCTTCTCCTAAGCTGACAACTGAGTACCTTCTAATGCAGACAGTGTAGGTCAGGGAAACGCATCCACACCCAGACAGATGTCAAACTGAAAGCAACGGCTGTGTCTGTGCAACTGACATGTGCATCCCAACTGTGTATCCCAACTGACATGTGCATCCCAACTGTGCATCCCAACTGACATGTGCATCCCAACTGTCCAACCCAACTGACACGAACGGGACTTGGGACTACCTGTACGTGGATGCACGGAACACCTTTGCATCCCATGTGGGCAAACATGGCTCTTTGCAAGGGTGTACATTTAGGCACGTTTGTGTAAGTATCACTTGTTACTGGATGGTAAACATGGGCTAAAGCTGGCTTTACACTGGTGGAATTTTGTTCAAAATATTTCATCTGAAGAATGTTTGTATTAGTGGGGTCAAAACATTAATTTTCGACCACAGTGGCGAGAAACCTTAAGGATGGAAAATGTTTCTTGACCTAAGTTCCAACATTAAATGTCATTTTTGTTATGGAGATTACATTCATTCCAAAATTGAATTTTAAGCAAACAAAAGTACTTTTAAACAGCATTCTTCACACCATCAAATGTAATGAGAATTTGGTATGAAACAGTGCAAACATTCGTTCAAAAATCTACTGGTGTATGACAAGCTTAAGCACAGATAGCAGCTATTTCTTTCACAGCCTAGAGATGACAAGAACAGAAACTAATGCCCCATACACACGTGCAGATTATCTGCAGACTTTTGTCTGCAGACTTACCTTTTCTATGTAGTGCAAGGGCCTGCCGGATTGCATACAAATTGAAAGTGTTTAGGTTTGACCTCATATTATATGGTTTTGGTAAGTCTGCAGACAAAAGTCTGCAGATAATCTGCACGTGTGTATGGGGCATAAATTGTCAAAAGTATTGGGATGCCTGTCTTTACACGCACATGAACTGTAATGGCATCCCAGTCTTAGTCTGTAGGGTTCAATATTGAGTTGGCCCACCTTTTGCAGCTATAACAGCTTTAATTCTTCTGGGAAGGCTGTCCACAAGGTTTAGGAGTGTCTATGGGAATGTTTGATTATTTTTCCAGAAGCGCATTTGTGAGGTTAAGTACTGATGTTGGACGAGAAGGTCTGGCTTGCAGTCTCTGCTCTAATTTATCCCAAAGGTGTTCTATTGGGTTGCGCAGGCCAGTCAAGTTTCTCTATACCAAAATTGCTCATCCTTGTCTTAATGGACCTTGCTTTGTGCACTTTTGTGCAGTCATGTTGGAACAGGAAGGAGCCACCCCTAAACTGTTCTCACAAAGTTGGGAGCATGAAATTGTCCAAAATGTCTTGGAATGCTGATGCCTTAAAGAGTTTCCTTCACTGAAACTAAGGGATCAAGCCCAACCCCTGAAAAACAACCCCTCACTATAATTTCCTCTCCACCAAATGATTTGGACCAGTACACAAAAGCAAGGTCCATAAAGACATGGATGAGCAAGTTTGACTTGACTGGCCTTTGCATCCCAATAAAACACCCTTAGGATTAATTAGATTGGAGAATGTGAGCTAGGGTTTCTCGTCCAACATCAGTGCCTTATAGAAATATAATCAAAAACTCATAAAAATGCAAACAGTGTTAGCTCTGATAAACATGGCACAGATGAGTGGCAGACAGATGCAACAGTAAGATACCCAATGCATTTTGAAGCAGGGAATGCGCTTCTTGTTCAGGGGTATTATTCTGAAAGCTGCAAATATTCTTCTACAGCAAAATGATACAAAATTTAAAATTAGCATACATCTTGAACAATAGAACATGATATACAGGTGGTCCTGCTATTAAAACACTTACATCAACTGTAATTTTATTTTAATATAATTTGTAATACTGTGATTTTATTTACAATACTGGTATACTTTATACCATTTTTTGTCAGGGTTCCCATCTCTCTGTGGGCTTCAGCCGTCTACTAGACCCGGACTTGGGGGCATAAATATCCGACAGCTCTGTTGGGGCACTAACATCTAATGATGACTGATGATACCTGAACCCGCCAGGCAGGCACCTGAGATTAGTTGCTTTTATCCAGCAAACAGGAATCTGCACCTGAAGAAGAAGCGCATTCCCTGCTTCTAAACGTGTTGGGCATCTTACTGTTGCATCTGTCTGCCACTCATCTGTGCCGTGTGTATCAGAGCTAACACTGTTTGCATTTTTATGAGTTTTTGACTATATTTGTATAGGAAAATTACTTTATATTTTACTACATATGTTTTTTTGTGGTGAGTGCCTGAAAAGTCCCAAACCCAGGGGATATTCCTTTTCTACATTGCACCTAGGGATGTGGCACCACTTTTAGAGTTTCAGTTGAGAGCAAACTCTTCCAACATCAGTGCCTGAGCTCAAAAATGTGCTTCCGGAAGAATGGTCAAACATTCCCATAGACACTCCTAAACCTTGTGTACAGCCTTCCCAGAAGAGTTGAAGCTGTTATAGCTGGCAAGGGTGGACCAACTCAATATTGAACCCTACAGACTAAGACTGGGATGAAAAAAGATTGGTCTTATTAAAAAGCCAAATACAGCGCTTGCTGATAAAACCCTAATGGATAGCGTTCCACCTATGTGATGATGTAATGATGCTATGCGGTCCAAACTGACGCGTTTCGTCACTTCCGGTGACGTCTTCTGACCATAGGACCCTAAAGGGGAAGCCATTCCAGCCCAGGGGGCTCTTAAGCTCAAGTGGCCCTAATGCCATATGGCATATAGGACCCACAAGATCCAGTAAGTGATCCACTCTACTTATTTACACGAGGCAAGGAACCGATGAGGCAAGGAACCGATGATATGGCCAATCACGTCTGAGCACCTGCACTTTTGAATACATTGGAAGATGCACGTTCACTGAGGACTTTAATATTTGAGCACTACAGTCACTTCTTTCTGGACTATATATATGATATTATAAGTTTTTTGAGTATATCCGTTTTACTCATTTTTTCATATTTATTATATGCTTTATTCACCAAGTCACCTATGCACATTGTGGCACTTATTTATTTATTTATTTGAATATTGATGCTTTACCATTGCTATTTATATTTGCTTACTAAATATCTTTAATTATTTATACCATAACATATTTATTGATCATTTATGCTTATCACAGAGGTTGGAATGGTTTTATCGGCAAGCGCTGTATTTGGCCTTTTAATAAGACCAATCTTTTTTCATCCTATCCTTATCCTACAGCAGCTGCTCACCCCATTAATTTACTTTTAGGCACGCAGGATATATATTATATTTTTTTCTACATATATTAATTATTTAATACATTCAATCCTTAGCGCGGGGAATATACTTTCTATATTTTTCTACACACTAAGACTGGGATGCCATTAAAGTTTATGTGCGTGTAAAGGTAGGCGTCCCATTACTTTTGGTAATATAGTGTATTACCAACTAGATTCTCTGAATGTAGCACTGCATACAACATTTTCCAACTTACTAAATCCTTCTGACCTATGCATAGTGCCGCACATACCATAAAAACCATATAAAAACGGAAAACTGTCTCCATCACTTCCCTTTGTTATATTCAAGGTACGCTGAGGGTAATATGTAATCCCAGATGAGTTATCTTTTACCTCTTTAACTCACAGAGTTTGGAATAAAATATTCTGTATCTGAACATAACACCTTGGGAAAAGTCACAGAATACATCCTAAAGCAATAGAAGCATCCAGCCAACCACAGAGAAGACCAGAATTTAAAGACTGAAGGTTTACATAGACAGCTTTCTGGCCTCAGATCAAAGACATAATCTTGTTCTTTCTAAAGCAAGAACAGATACCAGACCTTATTCCAGACACAAGGCAATCATTTTGTGGTTAAGATGTTGCCACTGGGCAAACACTGCTTGCCAATCTCCTATTGAAAACAATTATTACAAGTAAAGACTAAAGCTGGCCATATACCAGTAACTTTTCTTTCGAGAAATTTTAGTTTATGGAACGTTTGGTTTTCTAATAGTTAGTGGGGTCAGAGCAACGATTATTTTTGACTGCAGTGGTGAGAAAATTCCAAGGAGCAGGATGGAACTTTTTTTTTGTTTCCTATTTTAGCAAAAAAAAATTCTAACCGTGAATGTGATTTCTGTTCAAGAAAATCGTACAGGTTTTAGTGCACAAAAGAAACCTTCACACTTGCAAAACCACCCTGCCTGCGATTATATGCAGGAATTCCAGCAAGGGTTCCCGCGGTTAGCTGCAAGAGGCAGTCCCATTGAAAGCAATGGGAAGCTGCCAGCTCTTGCATTTAATTGTGCCCACTCAAATCTCTCATGCAGCGATGTGAGCGATCGACCTTGGATGCAAATTGCCTATATCCAGGGCAGATCACCTGCATGTGTGATCGCAGCATGAGAGATTATATGCAAGTGGGCGCAATTAGACAGCGCTATATAAGAACCTGAAATAAATAAATAAATAATAAATAAATTAGCTGTGAGAGACGGCAGTTTCCCATTGCTTTCAGTGGGGCTGCCTCTTTCAGCTAATCACAGGAACCCCCAATGGGATTCTTGCATATAATCGCAGGCAGGGACCATGCGCTAGTGTAAATGCGCCCTAAGTCATTTGGGATTCTATTCAAGTAGTCCAGAAGCAGCTGACTGCAGGCAATAGGATACACACCAATACACATAACTAATGTGTATGGTGCTCTATACGCTCCCCCCCCCCCTCCCAAAAAAAAACAACCCCCTCCCCCAAAAAAAACAGCTTTACGCCCTGTTCACACCCGTTTTACGCGCACTTAAGGTGTGGTGTGTTAAAGTGTTACTAAACCCAGGAGCCTGCACTCACTATATCTGGTCTCCTACAGTACACAGAACATGGAATTATTTTAGTAAATACACGCTGCCTGGCCAAAAAAAAAGTCGCCACCAAAAAAAAAGGACACACTCTAATATTTTGTTGGACCACCTTTAGCTTTGATTAACACACTGTGGCGTTGTTTCGATAAGCTTCTCCAATGTCACAAGATTTATTTCCGTCCAGTGTTGCATTCATCTTTCACCAAGATCTTGTATTGATGATGGGAGAGTCGGACCACTGCCCAAAGCCTTCTCCAGCACATCCCAAAGATTCTCAATGGAGTTAAGTTCTGGACTCTGTGGTGGCCAATCCATGTGTGAAAATGAGGTCTCATGCTCCCTGAACTTTCACAATTTGAGCCCAACGAACCCTGGCATCTTGGAATATGCCCGTGCCATCAGGGATGAAAAAATCCATTGATGGAATAACCTGGTCATTCAGTATATTCAGATAGTCAGCTGACCTCATTTCTAAGGATACTTACTGCATGCGTAGTTTAGTTAGTTGCTTAGTTAATTCCAGGTGGTGACTTTTTTTTAGGCCAGGCAGTGTATAAACTGCTAAATACCTTTTCTCATCAGCAGTATAAGCAGTCTGGTGACTTCTATCAGTGTCTGCTTAAAGCTTGTAGGAGGAGTTTTCTTTCTACTATGACTGTCCTCTGAGACTGCAGGACCCCTGACCCTTTGTCTGGACAGTGCTGATTCATGCACCCAAGAAAAAAAAAAAAACTCAAGCAATACACACCAAACTGAACATGTGCAGAGTGACCCAAAGGCTCTGTTCTATCAGGAGATGGATTAGGGATAGTGGAAGAATGGGAGGATCAGTGAAGACAGGGCCAAACAGCCTTTTTACACGCCTTATTAACCCCTTAGGTTCCTCAGTGAGTATGACAAGCATGCTTTATTGCATATACAGACTGATGTTACTGTTGTGGGTTTAGTAACACTTTTAAAAATAAATGCTTGCTGCATCTCTGATGCATTTTCATCAAAATTCATTATATAGAGTTCAATGGTAATTCCCCTAAAACGCAAGTTAAAGGCACCTAAAAGGCAAAGCGCCTAAAGCCCACCACACAGATGTGAACAGACCATACAAATATAGTAGTATCACTTTCTAGCCTGCAGTCTGTTGATTTGACAGTAAACAAGCAGCAACACACTGATAAGTCATTAGCTCTCCTCACTCTGCTCCCTCCTACTGTCAGCATGTTCCCTATCAGTACATGTGCATGCAGCAGATCCTGATTGGCTCTTAGAGTGGCTGATATCAAGACAGTTTCAGGTACTCATGTTAGTTCTCTGCATAAATACATATAATTATTTTTAAATGAATACACAACAATTAACCACTTTAGCCCCGGAGGATTCGGCTGCTCAAAGACCAGGCCCTATTCTGTGATTCGGCACTGCGTGACTTTAATGGACAATTGCGCGGTCGTGCGACGCTGTACCCAAATTAAATTGACGCCCTTTTTTTCCCACAAACAGAGCTTTCTTTTGGTGGTATTTGATCACCTGTGCGTTTTTTATTTTTTGCGCTATAAACAAAAAAACAGTTTTGAAAAGATAACAATATTTTTCACAATTTTTTATATGAAATTTTTTAAAAAATAAAAAAGTAAAAATCAAAATTTTTTAACATTTTAGGCCAATTTGTTTTCTGCTACATAATTTTGGTAAAAAAAATTGCAATAAGCGTATTTTGATTGGTTTGCACAAAAGTTGTTGCGTCTACAAACTAGGGGAAATATTTATGTAATTTTTATTGTTTTTTTTTTTACTAGTAATGGCGGCGATCTGCGATTCTTTTTGCGGGATTGCGACATTGCGGCGGACAGATCGGACCCCTAACTGTCATTTTAGACACTTTTGGGGGTACCAGTGACATTACTACAGTAATCAGTGCTATAAATATGCACTGTTACTGTAAAAATGACACTGGCAGGGAAGGGGTTAACTTTACTGGTGATCAAAGGGTTAAGTGTGTCCCTAGGGACGTGATTCTAACTGTCAGAGGGTGTGGCTTGTGAATTAATCACAGAGACATGCGATCCTATATAGCAGGATTGTATAGTCTCTGTGATTACTTTAGTGCGATCGCGGAGATCTCATGTAATTCAGAGCACACTGCTCCTAAATTACATGCGATCTCATGTGCGGTGCAAGTTTCAGCCATACACTTTGTATGGATGAATTTGCACCGCATCAGCACTAAACTCGCATATGAGGCTTTTTTTATCGCATAGTGGTTCACACTAGTGCGATCCGATTCTGTGCGATTTACAGATCGCACTGCAACATGCGATCGCAACTGGGGGTTGTCGTTAACTTTTAATTGACACCGCCTGCGTAATACAGATGCAGTGTGAACTGCCAGAGGTGCGGATGCGATGCGGGATCACGCTGCATATTCGCAGCGTTCCCGCATCGCACAAATGTGAACCGGCGCTTAGGGAGAATGACAGACGGCTGTGTTTACATCAGCCGTCTGTCCTTCTCTCTCTGCTGCGGGAGATCCCAAGTGGCCGGCGGCCATCGGAGCCGCCTGTCACACGCGCTGGCTCTCCAGGGAACGAGCGGAGGTGGGAGCACGCCTCCGGTGGAGCGCGCTCGCTCCCTACAGTCTCCTGAGCGAGTGCTTTGCCCAGCAGCGGCAGAGTGCTGCAGTAAATGTATGGTGGGCGGGGTTAAAGTGGTTAAATGGTATTTTTTAATATCTGTCTGTTTTTCTGCTTTAACCACTTAAGCCCCGGAAGATTTTACCCCCTTCCTGACCAGGCCCTATTTTGCGATTCGGCACTGCGTGACTTTAACGGAAAATTGCGCGGTCGTGCGACGATGTACCTAAACGAATTTGACGTCCTTTTTTTCCCACAAACAGAACTTTCTTTTGGTGGTATTTGATCACCTGTGCGATTTTTTGATCATGCGCTATAAACAAAAAAAAGAGCGACAATTTTCCAAAAATAACAATATTTTTCACATTTTTTATATGAAATTTCTAAAAAAAAAATTTAAAAATCAAAATTTTTTAACATTTTAGGCCAATTTGTTTTCTGCTACATGTTTGGTAAAAAAAAAAAATCGCAATAAGCGTATTTTTTTTTTTTTTTTAAATATACTTTATTAAAGTTTTCAACACATTAACAAGTATAATAACCATTGTGACAATACAAATTGATCATCAAATAGGAAAACCAGTAGATCAACAGATCAACATGTCAACAGATTAGATACGGTCAACTACAGATCAAGCCTCACGACAAAGGACAGTGTGCAATCAAGTAATACTTGAGGCGATGCAGGGAGGCTTATAACAGTGTTAGCTAACAACTCTATGGTGGGGGGGAGGGGGGGGGGGTGCAGTGGGGAGGGGGTGGGAGGGAAGGGGAGGGCGTGACTCCGCCTGATAGGATCTGTAGACCAATTGGTTGCGTGGCATGGACTCGTAGAATAGGAGACGTGGGTGGAACTAGTGATATTAAAAAGGCTATTGGAGAAAATGAGCTAGGCCTGGTGTCCCCCAAAAGAGGTAGTAGCCAGTAGGGATGTCACATAAAAGAAGAACACAAAGCAATTGGGTTATCATCTCAGTGGAGAGTCAAGTGATAGAGTCATGCCAAAGACAGTTATGTGGACGTAATATGAGGTAGAGTCATACAATCAAAGCGTGTAGTAGAAGTAGGCAATGCTGTGGCTCAAAGGTCCGTTGATTTGTGGCATAAGGTCTAGGATTCTTGGTCATCCACTGAGAATCACATTGGATTGTGGGTGTAGGAAAGCATCCCATTTGCGGTTAAAGTTAGTATAATTGGGTGAGGACAGGGATTTAAGATCAAGGGCTTCTCTAGCGTGCAGTTGGCGTAGGCCTGTGGTCACCTCAGACAGAGAGGGGGGAGTATTGTGAATCCAATTGGCCAAAATCGCCCTTCTTGCGATCATGAAACAAGTTGACAACCAATTTTTATGTGCTTGGAGCAAGAGACGTTGGTCCTTCGGCAAGATGTTGAGGGGTTTGTCCAAGTTTCCGAACAGGAGCGGGTATGGATCACGCAGAGGTTTCAACCCTGTGATGGAATATGCATAAGTTTCTACTGAGGACCAGAAGGCTTGGATGCGCGAACATGACCAAAGTCTATGCGCAAGGGTAGGTTTGGGTGAAGAACACAGTGGGCAGTCTGCAATAAGCGTATTTTGATTGGTTTGCGCAAAAGTTATTGCGTTTACTAACTAATGGAAAGATTTTTGTCATTTTTATTGTTTTTTTTTTTAACGAGTAATTGCGGCGGACAGATCGGACCCCTGACTGACATTTTTGACACTTTTGGGGGTACCAGTGAAATTACTACAGTAATCAGTGCTATACAAATGCACTGTTACTGTAAAAATGACACTGGCAGGGAAGGGGTTAACTTTATTGGAGAAGGAGGGGTTAAGTGTGTCCCTAGGGGCGTGCGTCTAACTGTAAAGGGATGTGGCTGTTTGTGTAACAACAGAGATATACGATCCTGCATAGCAGGACCGTATGATCTCTGCACGTACACAAGGGAGAATGACAGGCGGCTTTGTTTACATTAGCCGCCTGCTTTTCTCCCTCTGTACCAGACGATCCCGAGTGACTGGCGGACATCGGGTCCACCGGTCACACATGCGGGGATCACAGTGAACGAGCGGGGGCAGAAGCGCGCCTCCGGCGGCGCGCGCTTGTCCCCTATTGGCTCACAGGCGAGTGACGTACCCATACGTCACTTTGCCTGCACGGGGCTGACCGCTGCATTATATGTACTTGCGGCAGTCGGCAAGTGGTAATGTAACTTGACATAGACATAGAAAAAATCTTTCTCTTGTTATTATTTTATTCACTTTGCAATTTTTTTTCCTGAAAAGCAGTATGTATGTATAATTAGCAGTTATTTAGCATATACACTTGATACAATAAATAGCCTTGGGTAATAAGCATTGTTATGATGGAATGAGAGAACATTATGTAAGAATACTTGCAAAATGAAATTGAATTACATTAATTTCAAATTAAATGTTAATGAGAGCCTTAAAATAAATAGTACTTGTCAAGTAAAAAAGAATATGATTTTTCAAAGCTGGCACGGCTGCCTCCTAATTATCGTATTGATTGGAGCAGATGGGATGGCATGTGGGCATCACCATAAAACATGACAGCTTGTTAGAATAACAGATCTCTGCTCAGTATTGCTGGATGGAAGAACGGCAGCGTCTTGAAAAGAATCGTTTTTTTTGGAGGACAGAACGTGGCAGAGAAACGCAGCTGATAGGGGTACACAGAGAAACACATTGCATAAGAACAACTGCCCAGATTGTAAGATAGGTAAATGCCATCTTGCATGCCTCCCAACTTTCCAAATTGATAAAGAGGGACACCCTTTAGAACACAGTAGATAAAGGACACATCCCTGCCACCGCCCCAGTTACACAGACCACAAAGATCTAATATGCAGAAAAATATTGGCTAAACCACACACATGCTTTTATTGACCTCTAAGTTTCCTATATATTCATTTTCTAAATAACAAATGCAGCAATATAGAGGTTGGATAAAAAGTTGTAACGCTCGATCCTTGGTAAAAATATGCACTGGGTAAAACACCCTTCCCACCTTGATTTAAAAAAAATCTAAGACGTATTTGTGCTTCCTCCATCCTATTAGGATCAGCAAACTGCTCTAGGAAATGTTAAAGTGTAAATAAAGCCAAAACCATAATACACTGCTCATAAAAATTAAAGGAAAACTTTGAAAACACATCAGATCTCAATGGGGAAATATATCATGCTGGATATCTATACTGATCTGGACTGGATAATATGTTAGGAACAAAAGGATGCCACATCGTTTGATGGAAATGAAAATGATCAACCTACACAGGGCTGAATTTGAAGACACCCCAAAAATCAAAGTGAAAAAATAATGCAGCAGGCTAGTCCATTTTGCTGAAAGTTTAATTGCAGTAACCCAAAATGGTACTCAGTAGCTTGCATAGCCCCCACATGCTTGTATGCATAGGCGTGCGCAGGGGGTGTGCCAGGTGTGCCTGGGCACACCCTAATCACTACATGCAGTGCTGGTTCCCCCTACTGCCCAGGTCCCCTCTCCTTGTTGCCCCCCCCCCTGCCCCGCAGTGCTGTTGGCTTCCCTCCTCTCCCCCAGCTGCTGTGGGGGGATGTTTCAGTATGGAGAACGGAGGAAGGGGCTAGTAAATATTCACAGCACTTCCCATTTATTCACTGCACTGTGCAGCTGAGGCTTTGGGGTGCACACCCTAATGCAATAGGCTGTGCACACCTATGCTTGTATGCATGCCTGACAATGTCAGGGCATGCTCCTAATGAGACGACGGATGGTGTCCTGGGATATTTCCTCCCAGATCTGGACCAGGGAATCACTGAGCTCCTGAACAGACTGAGGTGCAACCTGATGGTGTCGGATGGACTGAAACATAATATCCCAGAAGTGTTCTATTGGATTTAGGTCAGGTGAGCGTGGGAGCCATTCAATGGTATTAATTCCCTCATCCTCCAGGAACTGGCTGCATAATCTTACCACATGAGGCCGGGCATTGTTGTGCTCCAGGAAGAACCCAGGACCCCAGGGATGACACTGGGTCCAAGGATTTCACCCTGATACCTAAAGGAAGTCAGGGTGCCATTTTCTAGCCTGTAGAGGTCTGTGCGTCCCTCTGTAGATATTCCTCCCCAGACCGTCACTGACCACCACCAAACCGGTCATGCTGAACGATGTTACAGGCAGTATAACAATCTCCATGCTTCTCCAGACCCTTTCATGTCTGTCACATGTGCTCAGGATGAATCTGCTCTTATCTGTGAAAAGCACAGGGCTCCAGTGGTTGACTTGCCAATTCTGGTGTTCAATGGCAAATGCCAATCAAGCTCCACGGTGCCAGGCAGTGAGCACAGGGCCTACTAGATGATGTCAGGCCCTCAGGCCACCCTCATGAAATCTGTTTCTGATTGTTTGGTCAGAGACATTCACACCAGTGGCCTGGTGGAGGTCATTTTATACGGCTCTGGCAGTACTCATCATGTTCCTCCTTGCACAAAGGAGCAGATACCGGTCCTGCTGATGGGTTAAAAACATTCTGCGGCCCTGTCCAGCTCTCCTAGAGTAACTGCCTGTCTCCTGGAATCTCCTCCATGCTCTTGAAACTGTGCTGGGAGACACTGCAAACCTTCTGGCAATGGCACGCATTGATGTGGCATCTGGGAGTTGGACTGCCTGTGGGTCGCCTCATGCTACCAGTAGTGACACTAACCCTAGCCAAATGCAAAACTGGTGAAAAACAGTCAGAAAACACGAGTAGGTAAATATGTTAGTGGCCTCCACCTGTAAAACAATTCCTGCTTTGGAGGTCTTCTCATTGTTGCCCATCTAATGCACCTGTTGTTTATTTCATTAACACCAAGACAGCTGAAACTGATTAACAACCCCCTCTGCTACTTAACTGACCAGATCAACATCCCAGGAGCTCTAAATGACTTGATGCTATACTCTGATTGTTAGGTGCTCCTTTAATTTATTTTTTTAGCAGTGTATAATATTTAGCAGCTTACCAGTCCTTAGAATTGGTAGCTGCCTTTGTTTTTGTTTTGTTTTTCAGGCTAAGCGCATTTTTTGCAATTAAAGTAAAACTACATGCTGACCATGCTGGAAGGCTAGTGGGCTTCTAAATTCTTCCTTTAATGGTGTGAACTACAAAACACCCCAGGCTATGGAGATAGGGAGGGAAGTTGTTCTGTAGTTCTAAACAGGAGAAAGAAACCTCGGGTTGACAACGCTGCTTCTCCATGGATTTAGGGCTGTCACCCTAGAACAGAGTATGAAAATAAAGGGCAAATGGCTAAAACACAAGGAAAGTCGTGCAGCCACCACATCTTAGAACAGGTAAGCTCTAATATATCACATCTTAGGTTTAGATACACCTTAAATGTTGGAGAACAAAACTTTCTAAAATCAGAAGGGTTTTCAGAAAACTGCATGTCACTAAACGTTATATCAGTGAACTGAATTGTGGATGGAGATTCTGAGAGACTGCCATGTTCCATTTTCCACTGTTAACCATTTCAGTAATTCGTTTTCCCGTGCTGGCATTAACTAGATCATTTCAGTCATTAGGAAGTGTTATAGTTACAGAGAATACCTTTTACCAGCACCACTTAGTGCCGGTTCACACTTGTGCGATTGCGAACGGATGCGATTGCTATGCGAATTTGCAGTGCGAGTTTACCTTGTGTTTTTCAATAGTACCAGCGCGATTGTAATGAAAATTTGATTGCGTTGATTATGTTAATTAAGCTCAGGAGGGGTGGAGCTGAGGGGAAAATCAAACAAAAAATAAGAATTCGCACATAAGAATTCGCACATATCTAAACTGATAATGCGAGTCCAGACCGATTTACATTGATGTCTATGGAGACTAAATTCGCAACGCAACGCTGTAAACTCGCACAAGACCCTTTTCATCATCGCATTATATTCGCATCTGAATCGCAACGCATAGATGTGAACGACCGTCGCGAATACAATGTATTTTGGGAATACGTGCGAATCTAGACTTTTCATAACGCATCGCATTCGCAGTAAAATCGCACAAGTGTGAACCGGCACTTACTATTGAATAAATAAATACATATTGGGTACAAATGTAATGATGTTAAAGTGTATGTAAAGACAAAAAGGTGTTATTTTTAATTTCTATATTTTAGATAGACAGAGGAAGGGTTATAGCTCCAGTCTTTTTTTTTCTACTATCCAGAGCTCTGTAACAGTCAACATACACATTACAATCTTGCTATACACGCTTTGCAAAATCGACCTTATGTTAGCCATACACTAGACGAAAAATCATCATTTGGACCGTTCCTTAGTTTTTCGTCCAGTTAATGGGCACAAATAGAAAATCGGTTTTAACTTTTCAGAGCCGAAAAATCTAAGGAACAGGTTGGAAAATTCTGCCAAACGAACGATAAATCAAAAGTTTAATGTGTTTCTTGCCCATTAAATATTGAACTGTTTGCACTAGGCATTTGTCACAATGAATGATATATTAATTAAAATGTGGTCATTTCATGATGGCACTGTCGTTTTCTTTCATATAGTGCATGGCCAGCATTAGGTTTTCTAAATGTGATATGAAAACCTATATAATCTGTCAAATCAGGCCGCCCTTGCACTATATAGTTGTTGATAGATCTAAAGGTGATTGTCTAATCAGATTGTAATGTGTGTGGTAAGCTTTAATGAGATTTTCTCTCATTTCTGTCTGACTAAAGCAATGGACAAAGCTATCTAACAAGGCATAGGTCACTTCTTTTATTCATTCGCTTGCATGTGCAAATTTCATCTTCAGCTATTGGGCTTTGTAAACAACAGCTTTTCTCAACTGCAGGAGAAGGTATTAACCAGTTCCTGCCCAGGCCTATAGCAGATTGACAGCTGGGCAGGACGCTCCTCCTTCCGGCTGGATGTCATCTGAAATTTTCCCAGTCACACTGCTCGTGCGCGCGGTGATCGGTGATGAGTAGTTTTCCTCGGACGCAGCATATCACTGATCAGGGTAAAGAGTCAATGACATTGGCTCTTTAGCATGTGATTAGCTGTCTCTAATCACAGCTGATTCCATGTAAACAAATGCCAGTTACTGCCATTTCCTTTCCTCAGCGCTGTCAGTGTGTGAGGGAAGGAAAGCCTGTGGCAGAAGATATTTACACTAATAATCAGGGCACTTATCATCATTGCCCTGATTATCACTGCAGCCCCATCAGTGCCAGTGTACATCAGTGCCCATCAGTGCAGCATATCAGTGCCCATCAGTGCCGTCTTATCAGTGCAGCCTCATCAGTGCCTCTTCATCAGTGCCCATCAGTGTCCATCAGTGCCGCTTATCAGTGCCACCTCAAAAGTGGCCATCAGTGCCACCTCATCAGTGCAGCCTCATAAGTGCCTCATCAGTGCCTCTTCATCAGTGCCCATCAGTGTCCATCAGTGCCGCTTATCAGTGCCACCTCAAAAGTGGCCATCAGTGCCACCTCATCAGTGCAGCCTCATAAGTGCCTATCAGTACAGCCTCATCAGTGCCCATCAGTGTCCATCAGTGCCGCTTATCAGTGCCACCTCGTAAGTGGCCATCAGTGCCACCTCATCATTGCAGCCTCATCAGTGACCATCAGTGCAGCCTATCAGTGCCTGTCAGTGCAGCCTCATCAGCGCATATCAGTGAAGGAGAAAAATTACTTATTTGCAAAGATTTATAACAAAAATGAAGAAAAAACATTTTCTTTCAAAAATTTTGCTCTATCTGTTTAAAAAAATGATAAACATTTTGTATGGGTACAGTGTTGCATGACCGTGCATTGTCAAGTGCGACAGCACAGAAAGCTGAAAATTGACCTGGGCAGGAAGGGGGTGAAAGATCCTAGCATTGAAGTGGTTAAACAAGTGAAAGAGTCTAGCTATAAAATACAAAATATTATTCAATATTTGATTTTTTCTTGACTTAAAA
The DNA here is from genome assembly GCF_965119305.1 of Pelophylax lessonae. Lineage (NCBI taxonomy): Eukaryota > Metazoa > Chordata > Amphibia > Anura > Ranidae > Pelophylax > Pelophylax lessonae. Next base: position 134,781,007 of record NC_138770.1, read on the forward strand.
GGCAATAGTTTTTTTCAACAGGTTAACCTTTTTTTTTTTTTTTTTTTTTTACTTTTTAAATCCTGACCCTAATAAATAAATATATTCCTTATTTTGCATATACATATTTAATTGTGTCATTATATAAACTAGACATAAAAAAAAAATAAAATATGGCCCCAAAATCATTAAATATTTCCTCTAAAATTGTTAAAAAAAGAGAGAAAACATATAAAAAAAATTAGAAGACAGTTGATCAAATCTGAGGAAAGGATTTCAAGACGGGCAGAGTTCATCTCAAACCTACAGTATGATGTGTACATTTGTTTCCCTATATCAGAACAAACAATTTCAGATTTTTCCCATGATTAATTATCTGTTCTCCTCTGTTCACCATGCAGTTCCATGGCATTCTATGTGTTAACCAGCTCCCAAAACTAAACCATCTATGCGAGGTAAGAGCAAACTAACACATTGCATTGGAGAAAAATGTATATTTGTCATTAACCTCTGCCTCTTTTAGATAGGGATCGAGTTAGCTTTAGCAGCTACAGCTATCATATAATAGTTGTATAGTAAAGAGAGAAATTTGAAAAAATAGGAACAAAGGACCTAGTAGTGCACAGTTGAGGATGTATCAATCTGGCAGCCCATTGTCTTTAAGTAGCATTCAGACTTAGCTTTTAGTTTTTGTTTCTTGAGATTTTTTTTTCTCAAGATCATGCCTGATAGATTTGTCATCTCAGTAAGGGATATTTTGTTAATTAGGGCCAAGTTAGAATAATGGGGATTTGTTCCACCAATGAATAACATGTCTCACTAATGACTTACAGCGATTAGCTGCAAAGCTTGGTTTCATTATCGATCATCATAGGCTAGGTTTGTGGTCAGGGGGGACATCAATAGATAGATGACGCTGAGAGATCAATGGCAGTTTTCAGCAATTGACATGCCGGTGATTAAAGCCATTGAAAGGCATGCCAGTTATCACAGTGGCGGGTCTGTTATTCAATCTGTGTACAAGGAAAGATGTCTAACACATGGTGGAAGTATTCCACTGCTAACATTGAATTCTTACTCACCATGTCTGCGATTACAGAGATAAACTGGAAGCATGTGAAGATTTACCATTATCAAGTCACTTTTGAAGACAAATCTATAGGGAACGTGAATATTCCCCAGATACAATGGGACTTGTATACCTTCTTTAGTAAAGGTGTACTGTGGGCAAAGTATCAGGTTTACTTTTGCAACCTTTTTCAGCCAGTACTTACCTTTTCAGCTCTCATCCACTGTGAAACTACCCCAAAATGACTTTTGAGTATGGGGATCACATAACACTGCAGATACCAGAGGGAGGTGGAAGGAGCACACACGGCCCTTTGTATGTTTACATACAAAGGAATCTGGAGGTTTGGAGAAGTGCAGTAGTGGCCACACTTCCACATACACCAATTCTTAATGCATTCATGTAAGAAACATCATGCCAGCCATGCCTATGCGCATAGACATGCACATCATGGGCATGAATGTATTTGCATTTCCACCAGAGACATTGGAGCTAAGCAGTCTATTTAAACTGGCATAGGCTCATTGCTGAATACTCATTTAGCCTGTTTTCTATGACCTATGATTCTTGATCCTGAACTTATGTCCAACCTTCGTTGTTGACCCAGCTCATGAATTTGTTTTTTTGCTCATGATTGTTGATCACCTACTTTACCACCTTTGGCCTTGATTTCTGACCAATATTCTGTTCACCAACTTTGTACCTAGCTGCCGTTTCTTACCTCTGCTTATTCCCGAACACAATCTTGCTTACAGTTTGGTGGCTTGCTGCTTGCCTGTTAAAAACCCAGTCTATATCTGGACTTGATGCTTCCTCAGTGTATTATTAGCTGTACTCCTGCACATCTGATATCAGCTCAACACTCCTGATATCCAGTCACTGGTTCCTGCACCTGGGAACTTGTACCATTCCATTGCACTTGCAAGCTCCGTCTTAGCTTCAAGGGGTATTCGGAAAACAATTGTATAGGAGGCTGCCCTCATTATCTCTGACTCCTTATAAAGGTATGCATTATTACAATCCCATTAGAATTTTATGGTAGAAACAATAATTCTATGGTGGACACACCTTGCCAAATTATCATTGTCGGTTCTTACAGAAAAAATAAATCTAGCTTTTGAATAATTAGTAGCACACCACTACTACTTAAAGAGTTGTACACTTTTAACAATAAAGCATGAAAGCCTTCTATTTGTAACCCAATAACCCGGTAGTCACTTAACTGAGACTTTTATCAATAAACACATTTTTGTCCCTGAAAAAAATGCCTAAATGCCTAAATGCTTTTTCTTCTTCAAGGATATTGGACTGATCTATTAAAGTCTTACATCTAGTACATATTTTTATTTTTTTTTTAATTTAACCCAGCGGGCTGAATGAAAAAATGAAGAGCTAAGGAGGAGCCACTGTACTAAATACCTGATGTTAGTACAGCGTAATCCCCACTTAGCTATTGTGTTCTGACAGGGGGCCTGCCCCCCCCCAAGAACACATTGGTCAGTGCCAATTGGCAGACCTTTTTCAGTAATGCCGCTCCGACAGAAGCCGGCCTCTGTCGGACCGGCTGCTGCACACTGGCGGTCGAATGTCGCCTGCTGCTACAATCATGTTATGTGTTTTTTGTATTGACGATTTTACCAAAGCATAAAACTATGTCTGGTATTTTTCCATTTTGTTGCTTACCTCTATACTATGGATTACAGATCCAATATAGTCCCATATACGTTCTTTTTCCTCACTTTCATTGGGTTCTAGGACCAGTGAAATTTCCCTCTTTTTTATATAGTGTTATAATGGTGTTTGTATAGGTTATCTATTTATTTTACTGGCAGCTTCTACACCCCAGAGCATTCTTACAGATTCCTTGGTTCATGGGGCAAAATGGCAAGGCATAAGATAGAAGCCCCACACCATTAATTGATAGTCCAGATACAATTATATTCCACTGTAAGGTCAGATAGACCAAACACACCCCCTACATCAGGACTAAGAAGACATAGAGAAATATCTAAATCAATAAAATAATATTTCTCAATGAATGTTGCATAAAAAGAAAAATAATTATTTAAGGATCTACTATTGATAAAAAGGTCATAATAAAACAATAATTAAAATGTTCAAAAACTTTTATAGGTAATTGGGTTGATCTATTGAAGCCGTACTCCAGCTCAATAATGTATAAAGGGTACTCTTGCACTATCATGTAAGGTAGTCAAATAACCAACTGCCACATGCACTGAATAGCAAATCCACAGCCGAAAGCAGTATATATTAAAACAATAGTGCTGCACTGTCAAATGGTGCCTAATAGCATCATTAGCTTGAATGGTACATGTAAAAATGCAGTGATGTAAAGACAAATGGATAAAATCAAATGGTGTACATAAAGTATATTGACGTGCACTAAGTGAGTGTGATGAATCAAACTAAATAACAGATGGCGAATACATGAACCGATACATCGCCATTTTAACATTAGCTTGAATGGTACATGTAAAAAGCATCCCCTGATGAAGTCACGTGGGCGTGACGCTACGCGTCAGGACCGTATGATAGGCTAAACCATTGGAGGACAAGCCCGCAGCTCGTGGAGTGTTCTGTCTGTAATTTTTTACTAAACATGAGTGTTTATATTGCCTTTATAATAAATCTATGGTTAAACTATATCACACTATGTGGAGCCTTCCTTCCACTGCTGACCAAAACAACATTTACCATAGAGGATTAGCATCTGAAACCATCCTAGGAAACCCTTTGGAGGCACCTGGAGGATTTAGCTTGCCTAGTCTATATCCATCTATTCAACGCTGTAACCTTACAGCAGTAAGGCGAGGGAATATCACACACAGAGGTATCATCACATTGGAATTTGAGACATCACCCCTTCACTTACTTGGTGTTGGGATTCTACACAGTCCTAGTTTCCAGAGTTCACCATTTTCACCTTTCTTGCATATGATATGAACATTATATATAATTGTTTATATTTTCACTGAATGACACTTACCTATTTCATATTTTTAAATGATTTATATAATTTTTTTTCTCGATGGATGATTGAAATGTCGATGTATCGGTTAATGTATTCACCCCCATCTGTTATTTGGTTTGATTCATCTCACTCACTGCAGTGTACTTTATGTACACCATTTGATTTTATCTGTTTGTCTTTACATCACTGCATTTTTACATGTAACATTCAAGCTAATGATGTATTCACAGTGCTATTAGTTACCATTCAACAGCGCAGCACTATTGTTTTATTATATCGTACTCCAGCTCAAGCTTTTTTTTGTACTACTGTCTGTTTTTTGTTTAATGTTTAATGTCTGGCTTGCTGGCACCCTGTGGTGGGTGGCTGGCTGGCTGTCTAGGACCCTGTGGTGGGTGGCTGGCTTGCTTGCACCCAGTGGTGGATTGGTGGATGGCTGGCTGGCTGGCTGGCACCCTGTGGTGGGTGGCTGGCTGTCTGGCACCCTGTGATGGGTGACTAACTTGCTGGCACCCTGTGGTAAGTGTCTGGCTGTTTGGCACCCTGTGGTGGGTGGCTGGCTGGCTGGCACCCTGTGGTGGGTGGCTGGCTGGCTGTCTGGCACCCTGTGGTGGGTGGCTGGCTGGCTGGCTGTCTGGCACCCTGTGGTGGATGGCTGTCTGTCTGGCACTCTGTGGTGGCTGGCTGGCTGGCTGGCACCCTGTTGTGGGTGGCTGGCTGGCTGGCACCCTGTGGTGGGTTGGTGGCTGGCACAGGGGCTGTGGGTGGCTGGCTGGTACAGAGTCTGTGGGCGGCTGGCTGGTACAGTGCCTGTGGCTGGCTGGTACAGGGCCTGTGGGTGGCTGGCTGGTTAGTACAAGGCATGTGAATGGCTGGCTGGCTGGCACCCTGTGGTGGGTGGCTGGCTGTCTGGCACCCTGTGGTGGGTGACTGGCTGTCTGGCACCCTGTGGTGGCTGGCTGGCTAGCACCCTGTGGTGGGTGGGTGGGTGGGTGGCTGGCACAGGGGCTGTGGGTGGCTGGCTGGTACAGGGCCTGTGGGTGGCTGGCTGGTACAGTGCCTGTGGCTGGCTGGTGCAGGGCCTGTGTGTGACTGGCTGGCTCGCGGGTACAGTGTCTGTGGCTGGCTGGTACAGGACCTGTGGGTGTGGGTGGCTGGCTGGCACCGGGCTGTTGTGGGTGGGTGTATGGCTGTGATACACTCCCGCGAGACTAGTCCCGACTCCAGACGAGGCTGTCCAAGGCAAGGGAGGTGGCCTAAGAAGGCAGAATGATGCCACGAAAATATCGGCAATATCGGTAACTTCCGGGGCTGATTCCGATATATCAGGGAAAGTGTATATCGGCCCTCGATATATCGCCCTTGCGGATAATCGGTCGATCCCTAAGTTATACCATGATCTAGATTATTGAGAACCTTCACAGACACCAAAAGCATGTTCATATATTATAGTGTAGAGGGGTTAGAACATCTGTCAGCCTTTATTGGTCTCTGTATCTTCCTGTCCGTTGACACCTTGTCCTAGTGTCACCATAACAGGAAGTGACTGGAAATCTCCCCAGTGAGGACACCAACAGCAATACCAACTTGACAGGAAGTGTAGCTCTTTTATCCCCATCAAAAACTAAAAAGCAAAGTTTTTACTGGAATTGGGCTTTAATAAAGATGGAAACTACTGTAAAAATAAATAAAAGAAATCCTTTACTGCCTTCATAATATAATGCATCTCCAGCAAGTTGGACTTTCTCTGTAACCCCAGCCAGAGTTATTTCACATGATGGAACCATCCCAAAACTATCTATGTATGATATATATGTACGGCTCCTGGTGACTGCAAAGACAGGGCTATTAAACTATAAATAAATCTACTTATTGTTTGTGGAACATATAACTCTTAGTACTACCTGTCAAACCTAAATATTTTACATTGTGCAGCTAAATTTACCAGGCCACTGGGAAACATACAAGGAAAGAATTAATTACAGCTCCCCTTTGCACATTATTGTTTCAGTGTGGCCTTGAATTTTATTAATATACCTGATGGTTTTTGAACGTGCTATAAAAATAATACTAATAGTGATATTACATTTCAGGGACTGACTACCAGCTGTAGTTCAGTGAAATATTTACAGTAACAACGCTTATCCTATTTTTAGCCTTCCTGAGGAACTTCCTGGACGTTTCTGTAATTCTTAAAGACACCTGTAGCAGTGAAAATATGGGCAATCTGACAGCCACCAATAAGTATTCATCTTAGATTCAAACAGTCATGGCCAAAAATATTGGCATCCCTGCATTTCTGTCAGATAATGCACCACTTAGCACAGAAAATTGTTGCAATTACAAATGTTTAGGCATTCTCATGTTTTTTTCTTTTGTTTGAATTGGTATGACGCAAAAAAAATGAAGAAACAATAAGCCCACTCTGACACATTCCATGCAAAACTCCAAAAACTCTGGTCCGGCCACACATGGAGTATTCTGTCCAGTTCTGGTCACCAATCCTCACAAAGGATGTGCTGAACTGGAAAGAGTCCAAAGAAGGGCAACTAAACTAATTAGGGGATTGGAGGACCTAAATTATGAGGAGCGATTACAAGCGCTCGATTTAGTCTCCCTAGACAAGAGAGGGGGGACATGATAGCAATTTACAAATAACTCAACGGTGATATCAGCATAGAAAAAAAAAACTATTCAGTCGCAAGGAGTGCAAGAGGACACGAGGCCATTCAATGCGATTAGAGGAGAAGCAATTTAACCTCAGGCTACGCAAAGAGTTTTTTTACAGTAAGGGCAATAAGATTGTGGAACTCGCTTCCACAAATGGTAGTAACTGCGGGGAGTATGGCTAAAAGTGATGAGCCGAACACCCCCCCTGTTCGATTTGCACCAGAACATCTCGAACAGGGGAAATGTTCTAGCGAACATGCGAACACGAAAAAAAAAAGTCCTAATTTTAAAGGCCTAAATGTAAGTGACTATTAATCACCCGCTGGCCAAGGATTTGAACCCATAGCCTCTCACTTGCTAGCCTGTTATTCTAACAGCTATGCCACCAATGAAACTGAGTAACCTAGGACTCTCTCTGCCTAACAATTCTCTATCTGAGTTTGACAGCTCTTTTATATGGCTCTGACATCACCAGCGCCCCATAATCCATTGCTCAGGTGCAGTGAATAAATTACTGACGTCACTTCAGAAGGGGCGGGACAATTAATATTAATATTTTTTAATTAAAATCCATAATTAATATTAATCACCCGCTGGTCTGGGGATTCAAATTCACATTAACCTTGGACTCTCTCTGGCTAACTAACTTTTATCTGAGTTTGACAGCTCTTTTATAGGGCTCTTACATCGCCCCATAATCCATTGCTTTAGGTGCAGTTAATAAATTACTGACGTCAGTAATTTATTCACTTCACTTGAGCAGTGCATTGTGGGACGGCTTGTGACGTCAGGTCACTATATAAGAGCTGTCAAAATCAAAACAGCTCATTCCGCGGGAAGCATCTGGAGAAGCAGGAGCTTATTTTTTCTATTTTTCGGGCGGACGGGTGACTGATCATGGGTGGGACAGTATTTTTTTATTTTTTAATAATAGACTTTTCCAAAACTGGCTTTTGTCATTATTTTTTTTGTACACTTTTTTTGGTGAATGGGTAGGGGTACCATGTACCCGATATCCATTAACATAGGGGGAGCCGGGATCTGGGGGCCCCCTTGTTAAAGGGGGCTTCCAGATTCCGATAAGCAGCCCCCCACAACCACAGCCCAGGTTTGTGGGGAAGAGACCCCTGTCCCCATCAACATGGGGGCAAGGTGCTTTGGGGTGGGGGGCAGAGCCCCCCCTGCCCCAAAGCACCCACCCCCCATGTTGAGGGCATGTGGCCTGGTATGGTTCAGGAGGGGGGGCACTCGCTTGCCCCCACCCCCATCCTGGCCAGCCAGGCTGTGTGTTCGGATAAGGGTCTGGTATGGATCTTAGGGGGAACCCCCACACCATTTTTTTTACATTTTGGCACGGGGTTCCCCTTAAAATCCATACCAGACCCGAGGAGCCTGGTATGGACTGGGGGTGAATCCCACACCATTTTTTTCAGCAATACTGACATAAACTCATAAACTGAAGTGCCTATATACATACACACACACACACACATATATATATATATATATATATATAACTTTGATCTCAACAAACTAAAAAGCAAAAATCTCTCTCCCTGCTAGCAATGTATTATTAATTATAAAATTCCACTTATAAATCACCCACTGGCCAAGGGATTCGATTTCATAACCATTGCAATTGCCAGTCTGGTATTCTACCAGCTACGCCACCATCAAGTACAGTTAGCTTGAATACACTTTCCCTGCCTAACTAACTAACTAACTAACTCCTATCTCACCTTACACACAGTGGAGGAGATAAAGGTTAGGGAGAGTGTATTCAGCTTAAGCAGACTTGGTGGTGTAGGTGGTAGAATACCAGGCTTGCAATTATAAGATCTGTGAGTTTAATTCCCCCAGCCAGTGATTTATTTGTTGGAATTCAGAAGTCAGAGAGTCCATGATAATGCGGGAACTATATAATGATGAAGTTCCCGCGAAGAAGCCCATTTGTTCGTCATTCAACTTACTTTCAACTCGAACTCGAAGTTCATCCCTAATGGCTACTTTTAAAAGACTCTTGGACGTACATTTCCAAGATCAAAACATTCAGGGGTATGGGAAATGAATACGTCCACACACACCTACACAGGTTGAACTGAATGGACTGTTGTCTTTATTCAGCCTCAACTACTATGTAACTATGTAACTATGAGTGAACAAAATTATTGGCACCCTCAACTTAAAATTTGGTAGCAAATGCCATGGAAAAAAATAACTGAATTCAATCGCTTCCTGTAAGCATAAATGAATTTGTTACACCTCTACTGGAATTTTGGATCACTCTTCTTTCGCTAACTCATAATGTCATGCACACGGTCAAGACATCCAGTGTCTGAAGCAGCAAAGCAACCCCAAAACATCAGTGAATCTCCACCATGTTTGACTGTAGGGACTGTATTATTTTCTTTAAAGGCCTCATTTCTTTTTCTGAAAACAGTAGAATGATGGACTTTACCAAAAAGCTGTAATTTTATTTTGTCTGTCCACAGCACATTCTCCCAAAAGGATTTTGGCTTCCTCAGGTAAGTTTTGGCAAACTCTTTGATCAATTTTTCTCTTTTTCTGGACACATTAAGATCTCTGGAGATAGACTTGTAACTTTAAGATTGTCTATGCTTTTCCACAATTTTTGTTCTCAAATTCTCAGACAGTTCTTTGCTGCTCTTTTTCTTTTTCATGTTTCAGGTGGCACACAACAGAAAGGTTGAGTCAATTTTTTACCATTTTTACTGGTTGCAGGTGCAATTTCTATATTGTCAGCACCTGTTAATTGATACATGTGAGTTTAATTACAGAAGCATCGCAAACTTGGAATTATTTCTTACAATTTTGAGAAGGTGCCAATAATTTTGTCCAGTCCATTTTTTACGTTTTTGGTGGAATGTGTCAGATTTGGCTTTTTTGTTTCACACCAATAAAAAATAAAAAAATAAGAATGCGTAAACATTTGTAATTGAAACAATTTTCTTAATGAAGTGGTCACTTAAAGTTATTGGATGTTCTAAGTCAGAGGTCTCCAAACTGCGGCCCAGGGGTCAGATGTGGCCCTTTGCTTCCTTGGGGCACTATTCCTTCCACTGATACAAGGCACTCTTTGTCCCACTGACACCAATGTTCGAACACTATTCCTTCCACTGACACCAATGATGAAGCACTATTGCTTCCACGTATCCCAAAGATGGGACACTCTTCCTTCCATTGACACCAATATTAAGACACTATTCCTCCTACTGACATCAGAGATGGGGAACTAATTCTCCCACTGGCACAAATGATCGAGCACTATTCCTTCCACTGACACCATTTATGGGTCACTATTCCTCCCACAGACCCCAATGATGTAATTTCTTTTACTCCCACTGACCACCAAGCCTATGGCATTTTTTACTCTCATTGATGCCGGGAAATATTCTACTCCCACTGGCTACAGTCGCCCCCCCCCCCCCTAAAGTTTGAAGGGTGATAAACTGGCCCTTTGTTTTGAAAGTTTGGAGACCCCTGATCTAGGTAATTAAACTTAGCAATTAAAGTATATCTACTGGGTTTTTTGTGCTCTGGATAAAGTGATGAGGGGTTAGAACCATTGTCAGGCTTATATTTTTGTCTGTGTCCCTGTTGGTTATATTTATTTTCTCTATTTGTCCTGGTGACTGGTACGAGAAAATTTGAGCACCAAAACAGGAATATAAGGGAAATCTTCCAATTCCACTTTTTCCAAGACAGCTGCCTGAGAGATGATTTCTCTCAAAATGTAGAGTTTACTCTCTCTTCTTGTTGTGTCTACATGAGAAAAAATAAAGAAAAAGCACCCCAATAGGACAGCGATAGTAAGGCTAGGTTCACACTGCTTCAATACCAGTTGATCAGATTTTAGGTGCGATTATGTAGTGCTACCTGGATGCAACTTTGATAAGGTTTGTATATTCTATGAGGTTGAAATCATGTTGGAATTGCACCAAAGTAGTACAGGACCTTTTTCCAAAATTGCTTAGTGTTGAGTCACATTGAACGGGCACCATTGAAAACAATGTGGTTTCCCATGTCATGCTATTCTGTGGAACTCAAGTCTTATCTGAAACCGTGCTTGTGTGAACCAGGTCTAAAAAAGTCGTCAACGGGATATTCTAGGCCTGGGTTTATGTAAATATTGAATATTTATTTTAGAATCCTATTGGTGCTCAAACATTTCCCTCAACATTTCTAAATCGGCTCATTAATGTCCCCATAGAAAAAGTTATTCCCATGGGAATTACTGTATACAAAAATATACACAATATTTACCCCCCTAGAATAACATTTCTTTGGGGGCATTAATGAGTCTGCCTTGAGATTATTGAAAGAAATGTATCCACTGGTTAAAGTTGTTCTAAAGGCAGGAAATATTTTACATTAAAGAGAAACTTCACCCAGAAGTGGAAGTTCGTCTCTTCCACTTCCTCCCCCCTCCTTTGCTACATTTGGAATATTTTTTTTTGTGGAGGGGGGAGGAGTTAGCACCTCGTTTTGACCGGTACCTGCTCCACTTCTGGTCGATCGACGGCGGCGGATCCGCTGGAAATTCTTGTCCACCCTTTCCCTGCCATGTTACAGGTCACAGAAGGCTACGGGACCACAAAGTGAAGTGAGGCTTGCATATAGGCAGTGGGCTGCTGGCTGTGAAGGCGCAAGGAGTCACAGCTGGCTGCCCACAGTTAACATGGCGTCACCAAGGATCCAAAGACCAATGAAGAACGGGCAAATGAGGGCGGCGCTGGATACTTGAATAACTGAGTGTCTGTTTATTGAAAGTCAGCAGCTATAGTTTTTATAAGTGCTAAGTTTAATTTTTTTTTGCAGAATTGACTGAAGCTCCTTCTTAATGCATTCCCTACATTAGGATAAAACAGTGTCTCAGCGGTAGTACCACCCTCCTCCCCCCTAATACTCTCCTGAGTCCTATCTTAATCCAGCGCTGTGCCTATCTGCAGCGGCGCTGGTATTTGTTCTTCTCTTCACAGGACACAGACACAACAGTGGGAGCTATTGGCTCTTGCTGCTGTCAATCAAATCCCATGAGAAGGGAGTGGGGGGGCGGGGGCCGAAACATTCAGTTTGTGGCTATGGACGCATACAGCTCAGTTCCAGTGCGAACCTGCAGGTGTGCCCCCATAGCAAGTGGCTTGCTATGGGGGCACACACAGACGAGGAGGAGCCAGAAGAGGAGGTTCAGGGCGGTTCCGTTGCATACCATTGCATAGAGCAAGTAAGCTTAAAAGGTTTATTATTTTAGCAAGAAAAAAAAAAAAAAAGCTTTACAACTGTTTTAAAGGACCAATGGGAAAAATAATTGTTGCTTAGGCTATAAGAAGATTGCCAAGACCCTGAAACTGAGCTGCAGCACAGTAGCCAAGACAATACAGCGGTTTAACAGGACAAGTTCCACTCAGAACAGGCCTCGGCATGGTCGACCAAAGACGTTGAGTGCACATTCTCAGCGTCATATCCAGAGGTTGTCTTTGGGAAACAGACGTATGAGTGCTGCCAGCATTGCTGCAGAGGTTGAAGGGGTGGGGGGTCAGCTTGTCAGTGCTCAGACCATACGCTGCACACTGCATCAAATTGGTCTGCATGGCTGTCATCCCAGAAGGAAGCCTCTTCCAAAGCTGATACACAAGAAAGCCCACAAACAGTTTGCTGAAGACAAAGCAGACTAAGGCCATGGATTATTGGAATCATGTCCTGTGCTCTGATGAGACCAAGATAAACTTATTTGGTTCAGATGGTGTCAAGCATGTGTGGCAGCAACCAGGTGAGGAGTACAAAGACAAGTGTGTTTTGTCTACACTCAAGCATTGTGGTGGGAGTGCCATGGTCTGGGGGTGCATGAGTGCTGCCGGCACTGGGGAGCTACAGTTCATTGAAGGAGCCATGAATGCCAACATGTACTATGATATACTGAAGCAGAGCATGATCCCCTCCCTTCAGAGACTGGGCGGCAGGGCAGTATTCCAACATGATAACGACCCTAAACACATCTCCAAGATGACCACTGCCTTGCTAAAGAAACTGTGGGTAAAGGTGATGGACTGGCCAAGCTTGTCTCCAGACCTAAACCCTATTGAGCATCTGTGGGGCATCCTTAAACTGAAGGTGGAGGAATGCAAGGTCTCTAACATCCACCAGCTCTGTGATGTCGTCATGGAGGAGTGGAAGAGGACTCCAGTGGCAACCTGTGAAGCTCTGGTGAACTCCATACCCAAGAGGGTTAAGGCAGTTCTGGAAAATAATGGTGGCCACACAAATTATTGACACTTTGGGTCCAATTTGGACATTTTAACTTAGGGGTGTGCTCAATTTTGTTGTCAGTGGTTTAGACAATTAATGGCTGTGTGTTGAGTTATTTTTAGGGGACAGCAAATGTACACTGTTATAGAAGCTGTACACTCACTACTTTACATTGTAGCAAAGTGTCATTTCTTCAGTATTGTCACATGAAAAGATATACCGTATTTATCGGCGTATAACACGCACCTAAATTTTAGGAGAGAAATTTCAGGAAAAAAGCTGCAATTTAAAATAAACAGCTTTGAACTCAGAACATTTTTTTTAATCAAATGCAGTCTCACCAGTGCCCACGAATGCAGCCTCGCCAGCGTAGTGTCCATCATTGCAGCCTCGCCAGCGCAGTGTCCATCATTGCAGCCTCGCCAGCGCAGTGTCCATCATTGCAGCCTCGCCAGCGCAGTGTCCATCATTGCAGCCTCGCCAGCGCAGTGCCCATACATGCAGCCTCGCCAGCGCAATACCCATAATTACAGACTCACCAGCGCAGTGCCCATAATTGCAGCCTCGCCAGCGCAGTGCCCATAATTGCAGCCTCGCCAGCAAAGTGCCCGTAATTGCAGCCTCGCCAGCGCAGTGCCAGTAATTGCAGCCTCACCAGCGCAGTGCCAGTAGATGCAGCCTCGCCAGCGCAGTGCCAGTAGTTGCAGCCTCGCCAGCGTAGTGCCAGTAATTGCAGCCTCGCCAGCGCCATTGATTCTATCTGGATCACTTTTTAAAAAGTCCAGGAAGCAGCGCCGAGAGGTAGAAGGGGGCGGGCGGGGCAGAGGAGAAGGAAGGACGCACGCGCTGTCATCGGAAGTCCCGGCGCCTATGATAGACGTCGGCATAGGAGGCGGGACTTCCGATGACAGCGGCCTTCTCCTCGGCCCCGCCCGCCCCCTTCTACCTCTCGGCGCTGCCTCCTGGACTTTTTTTTTTTTCATATCAGTGTATAACACGCACTGCTGTTTTTTCCTCCATTTTTAGGAGGAAAAAGTGCGTGTTATACGCCGATAAATATGGTAATTAAATATTTACAAAAATGTGAGGGGTGTACTCACTTTTGTGATATACTGTATATCTCTCAAAGGATGGTGGTTTCCTTCTCACTTAGGCACTATGAGCAAAAGTGGGGACAAGGTAAGTATTTTAACTTTTTTCTGCACAAGTGTAATTTTTATTCTTTTTTTCTTGCTGTGTTTTGAGATGACAACACATACTTTGTGCATACAGACAATGACAAAACAGGTATTTCTGCCAGAGACATAAAAAGGCACGATAATCATTTAAACAGCTATTAAGGTGAATATATTTAGGTTTGCCCTGAATTGAACCCAGAGAACTTCTTCAAAGGAAGAATTACCCTTAACACCAACAGATCCTGCGCACACATTGAGTGGCGGTATATTTAATACCTCCCATGTCTTTAACACTCACAGACTTGGAATGACAAAACATTAAAACTCCTTAATTAGGAAAACATAACTTGTGGAGTGGACCTGTTCTTTCCCATAGCGGGGATGTGAAGGGGTGATCTGTAGTGTGTACCAGGCAGTGCCATGTGCTGGATGTTCTGATTAATGGTTGTTAAGAACATGAAAGCTGCGGAGATAGTTCCTCACATTCCTGAGAAAAGACAAGATGTAACAGGCAATCACACTTGTAATGTTACAGGACAGCTGACACAACAAAATACGTCATGAAAAAAGGAAGCAAAAACAAGTAATGGGAGATACATACAGTAAATACACAACTAATAGCTGCAAGAACAGACGTATTATTGATTATAGTAAACCTTGGTGTATGATGCTGCTGCACTGCATTGTTTTCAGGGGCTAAACAAACTGCCCCACCATCTAATAGTGTTCTACAGTAAGTATAAAGATCTGTAAAGCTGGCCGTACACTAAGACCCCTTTCACACAAAGGCGCTAAAAAAAGCGTCTGAAACCAATTTCCATTAAAACCAATAAATGCTTTCACACTGGGGCGGTGCGCTGGTGGTGCAGTGAAAAAACTCCTGCAAGCAGCATCTTTGGAGCATGTTTAGAGCCTCAAAAAAGCGCTTGAAAAGCACCTCAAAAGCGTCCGGGGTTTTTTGGGCAGTTTTCAAGTGCCTCAGTGTGAAATCAGCCTAATAGATTTTCTGCATTCACACAAACAGCATGGACAGATGAATTCCCCCCCCCCCCTTCTTCCCCCTACCAGGCAAGGGTGTGCCAGGTGTGACAAATACAGAACAAAATTCCCAGCTCAATTCACCAACCAGTCTGCTTACCAGCCAAATTAACCTGTCTAACAGTTTGCGTTAAAAACAGGGGCTTAGGTAGCACACATTTGCAAATTCATGCGTAACCTGCAGGGCCACTTCACAGCCCCCTGTATCATTATCTATGAGAGTCTCCACAGTGGGAGCACATGCACTCTAATGGATAGATAGGGGGCAGGTGATCCTGAAGGTAGCCCAACCCTCCGTAAAGGCACTTGGGGGCACAGTGGACGCCCAGGAGTTAGGACTGCAGGTAATACAGGGTGCTGTGAAGTGGCCCTGCAGCTTAAGCATGCGTTTGCTAATGTGTGTTAACTAAACCCCTGTTTTTAACGCATACCGTTAGGGTAATTCGGTTGGTAAGCAGACTGGTTGGTGAGTTGAGCTGGGTTTTTTTATGGTTTTGTCTTGCATGCGTTGCCACTCCATGTGCTCTTTGCTGTGAAGGCCAGTTATAGGTGGGGGCAGGGGCCATTTTGTTTGGTATGCCAGGTGTGCCTGAGCACACCCATATCACCCAGGTGCGGCTTAGATTTCCCCCTGCTGCTTGGGCCAGTGTCATTTACCAGTTACTTCCTTTTCTGAATGAGCACAGTGAGTGATTGGTGCAGGTCTCTCACTGTATTCACTCATAACTAAAGCATAGTAAACTTTGTTTACTATGCTTCAGTTTGTAAATGAACAGGAAGCCGCTCAATACAGTGCATTTCCCATTCATTCACTGTACAGTGCAGCTGATGCTGCAGGGAAAGGGGCTGGGAAATCCCTGTCCCCTTTTCTCTGTTTGGACCCTGATTTTTCACCAAACCTCCCTAAGATGATCATAGAGATCATGTGATCCTGCTATGTAGGATCACATGTCTCTATGGTCATTTCAGAAGCCACGCCCCCCCCCCCCCCCCCACAGTTAAAATCACTCCCCTAGGCTCACATTTACCCCTTAATCACCCACAGGGTTAACCCCTTCCCTGCCAGTGTGATTATTACAGTAACAGTGCATATTTTTAGCACTGATTACTGTAGTAATGTCACTGGTACCCCCAAAAGTGTCAAAAATGTCAGTCAGGGGTCCAATCTGTCCGCCGCAAAGTCACTGTCCCGCAAAAAAATCGCAGTTTGCCACCATTATTAGTAAAAAAAAAAGCAATAAAAAGGACATAAATCTTTGCCGTAGTTAGTAGGCACGATAACTTTTGCGCAAACCAATCAAAATACGCTTATTGCAATTTTTTTTACCAAAAATATGTAGCAGCAAACAAATTGGCCTAAAATTGTAAAAAATTTTGATTTTTACATTTTTTTTGGGGAATGTTATATAGCAGAATGGGAAAAATACTGTTTTTTTTTTTTTTTTTTCAAAATTGTCGCTCTTTTTTTGTTTATAGCGCAAAAAATAAAAATCAAACGGGTGATCAAATACCACCAAAAGAAAGCTCCATATGTGGGGAAAAAAAAAAAAAAAAGGACATAAATTTTGTTTGAGTACAGCGACGCACGACCGCGCAATTGTCCGATAAAATAACGCAGTGCCGAATCGCAAAATAGGGCCTGGTCAGGAAGGGGGCAAATCCTTCTGGTCTGAAAGTGGTTAATATAATATCACAAGCTAGTAGAAATCACTGTAGTTTAACTGCCAAAAAGCATGCAGCAGACTTTCTAATGCCTTTTATGCCTCTTTCACACGTGTAAAACTGCGAGGCCTCGTTTACACTTGCATTGATTAGTAACACACCTTTTTGATGTGTTTTTCAGGCTTTTTTCAAGCTTAAGGCCCCATTCACACGGACTTTTCGATCAGGTCTGCCTGTCAGTTTTGCAGATGGACCTGATCGGACACTTCATGCGCCTCTATGGAGCGGCAGATGTAAGCGATGTCATGTCCTCTGACAGAGGCGGCCTTAGGTGTTCAGGTGCCCTGTGCGAGCTAATCCTGTGGCGCCCCCCCCATCCTCACCCCTCGCCCCCTGGTCACCTAAACATACACAAAGAGGACAAAAATATTTGTAACAAGTCATTTGTTTTAATAACAGTTCATTTAAGTGCTGGTTCACACTACTCCGACTTGTCAGGCGACTTGGTCGTCTGACAAGTAGCTCCCAATGCTGTGCAATGGAACCGTTCTAATCAGAGCGACTCAAGTCGCTCCGACTTTGAAAAAGGTTCCTGCACTATTTTTTGGCGAAGTTGGAGCGACTTGCATTGACTTCCATTATGCAAAGTCGTTTTGCAAGCCGCAATGAAAGTCGCGCTGCACGGACGACTTCAAAGTCGCCCGAAGTCGGGGAGACTTTGAGTCGGATTAGTGTGAACCGGCTCTTAGTGCATGTGCAAACAATTACAATAATAAATAACTGGATAGACTGGTTACAATAATGTATATTAAATACATTAAATACAGAAAAAAACAGCTAACAGTGCAATCTCCTGTGAGTAACTGACTGCAAGCTGTGATGGCCGCACGGCGCCCCTGTTGCCCATGGCGCCCTGTGTGGCCGAACAGCTCGCACACCCCAAAGGCTGGCCCTGTCCTCTGACACCCGCTGCTCTCTGATCCGATCCTGTCCGTGAAATCCAGACGGATGGAAATCCTATTTTCCATCCTTCTGGAGGATCGGATCGGATAGGGTCGGATGAAAAAATGGACAGGTGGTCCATTTTCATCCGATCTCCCCATAGAAGAGAGCGGGGCTCTGATACCTCTGCCTCTGCACAGAGAGTGGAGACGGACCTGTCATCCACCTGCTCAGCGGGGATTGGCGGATCGATCCCCACAGAGCAAAACGGAGTCTGCTGGGCGGAAAGCCCGTGTGAAAGTACCCTAACTAAGCCCCTTTCACTCATTTCATCAGTTCAGTCATGTTTTTTTGTTATCAGTTTTTTCAGTCAACATCAATTTTTTATTCTTTGTCATCAGTTTTTCATCCATTTTCCATTCTTTTTTATCAGTTTTTCATCCGTGTTCATCCGTTTTCATCCTTTGTCATCAGTTTTTAATCAGTTTTCCATCCGCTGTCATCCATTTTTCATCAGTTTTCCATCCGTTGTCATCCATTTTTCATCTGTTTTTCATCCGTTGTCATCCATTATCATCCATTGTCATCAGTTTTTCATCCATTTTTCATCTGTAGTCATCCATTGTCATCAGTTTTTCATTCGTTTTTCATCTGTTGTCATCCATTGTCATCAGTTTTTCATTCGTTTTTCATCCGTTGTCATCCCTTGTCATCAGTTTTCCATCCGTTGTCATCAGTTTTTCATCCGTTGTCATCAGTTTTCCATCGGTTGTCATCAGTTTTCCATCCGTTGTCATCAGTTTTCCATCCGTTGTCATCAGTTTTTCATCCGTTGTCATCCATTGTCATCTGTTGTCATCAGTTTTTCATCCATTGTCATCCGTTTTCATCCGTTTTTCATCCGTTGTCATCCATTTTTCATCCTTTGTCATTCATTTTTATCTGTTTTCATCCGTTTTCATCCATTTCACATCCGATCCATTTTTTTAACGGATGAAAAATAGGGCTTTTATCCGTTCAAAAAAACTGACGTTGACGAAAGCGAATGAAAACGGATGTAAATGAACGATGATCCAATAACATCTGTTTTTCCATAGGAATGCATTGATGTCCGTTTTTCATCCGTCAACAGATGGATGGAAAACGGACAAACGGACCGTATGTGTGAAAGGGGCCTTAAGCGGAGCTCCACCCAAAAAGGGGAAGCTCCACTTGTCTTTCTCCTCCCCCCTCTCCGCTGCCATATTTGGCACCTTTTGGGGAGGAGGGCGGAGCGGGTACTTGGTTTTACCTTCCTCAAATGTGGGTATTGGATTGTGTGTATGGAGAGTTTCTATTTGTTTGTCTGTTTTTTCTGTTGTTTGAACTAGATGGACTTTTTTCAGCCTGACTAACAATTGTAGATCACCCAGAGGGGAATGTGTTTTTCCTCAACAAAAGCGGAGTTACTCTTTAAATAGTCCTGTGATACAACAAAGCATCTGTGTCCCGCTGTACTGACTGTGCTAGATTTGTTAAATAATGATTTTCTATAAATATCTAATAAACACCTGCAGTGGTAAATTATAGCCATGTAGTCATCTTTATTGCAGCTAATCTACATAATTAATCACAGCAATGCAAATCAAACTTATTGTTCAAAATAATACGAAATGTCAAGCGCAAGAAAATATTTACTTTTTCTTTGATAAAATGTTCTCACAGATTTTCAAAACACAATTTTGCTGTCAGGTTGTTAAAAAAAATGACATAATATCAGTCCCAGGAAAACAAAATGATATTATTTGCACTGGAATAGATGCTTATTTTGTCGGAGGATGCCTGTAGATACATAATGGACCATAAATTTAAAGTGGTCCTAAAGTCAAATGAGACCCCTTTCTCTAATCTGCCCATTCTTGTCCCTTTACATGCACTTGTAAAGATAGAGATATAAACCTACCATTGTCAACTGTCTTCTACATTTGTCCAAGACAGGGGGGTGGTGCAATGAGGAGCAGATAACACAACAAAAGGTTCTCCTACTGGTGACACATCTCACATGGTGCCTTTTAGTGGTAAGGACAACAGGGTAATGACAAATTATCATAAGAAGTGCTTGCCAAGATTGAGGGACCACATAAGGGGGGCAATGTGGATTCTGACCCAACCATTGAGGAAGGTGAAGGAGGGGTCTTCACTCATTACTTTTCACACAGGTTCCAACTTCAAAAGTTAAAAACAATTTTATAAATAGTATAAAAAGTATATATGTGTGGCATATATGCAGTATATGCTATATATATTTTATTACTATTGCTGATTTTAATTTTTTTAAATAAATCATAGATATGCACTATATGCACCACAGATAGAACAGATGAGACATATTTTCCTCTTAGACAGTTGTCATCTGAACAAGTGTCCCTATTGAAAGAATTGTCCTCTATTCTTTTTACAGTGACACCAATTTGGGTTTCCCATCACTTTGTGTCCCATTGGCAATGGTCAGAAATAATAGAAAAAGTGAGTAGGAACACCCCTTAATACTTACCCAAGCCCCATCTCTATCCAACGAAGTCCACAAGTCCCTTGGTCATTCCTCCTGATTGGCTAAGGCACAACCGTGGTGCCATTGGCTCCTGCGGCTGTCTATCAACAACAGTTAGCCAATCAGGAGAGAGGGGGATGGGCCAAACCGCAGCTCTGTGTCTGAATGGATACACAGAGCTGCAGCTCGGCTCGGGTGCCCCCATAGCAAGCTGCTTGCTGAGGGGGCACTCAACAGGAGGGAGGGGCTAACAGCAGCAAAGAGGGACCCGAGTAGTGAGGATCTGGGCTGCTCTGTGCAAAACCAACTACACAGAGGAGGTAAACCTAGACATGTTTGTTAGTTAAAAAAAAAAAACTTTACAATCACTTTAAGTTCATTCTCCATGGTCCCACTATATGTAGCAACGTAGCCACCCTCTCTTGTTTGCTCCTGAAATGGACAATAAACTATGCCATTTGCAGGGTGCATGGAGCATGACCACAACTAGGGTGCACTGCTTGCTCCAAACAATAGAAAGTGAGGGAGGAAAAGCAGAGGTTTGGGAACTCATGAAGGACATTACAACGAGGCTAAAAACCACAGTAGGTGAATTCATGAAAAACAGATTACAGGACTATTAAGTAGTGAATGTGTATGGATTATTTTTGGAGAATTAGGATATTGTTTAGTTTCACCTAAATTCCCTCTGGTCAAAGTTTCTTACACCGGGTTAAGGACTCTCCCCCAACACCATGTAACAATACTTGGGCCTCTATGAATAGGCTCTTTGCCAAGTGATACATGTTAGAAGATGAAGGTTTGGGTGAATTTGTATAACATCGAATGGAACAATAAATCATTAAACTGTTAACAGTGGCTTTTATCCCAGTGTGCAGCTTCCTCCCTTTTTCTCATTGATTGGGTGTTTAGCATATGACAGACTGATTACGGAGCCAGTACCTGGAACTGGGAGTATATGGCACTTTTCCACTGCAAGTACCGGCTCGGCTCCACTTGGCACTGCTTGGCCCAGCTCGTCTCAGTTTGCTTTTCCACTGCGTGGTACGAGTCGGCACCTTTCAGCACTGTATAGGCTCTACACGGCTCGGTTTGCTTTTCCACTGTTGTAGTACTTAGTACTAAGTGGGTGGGATTACAACGATTCTCTGACCAATCAGTGGCTAGTAGTGACAAACAATCAATGCTGCATGCAAAGGATTGTGGGATATGGTATCGGTATGGCCTGCTTGGAACCCCAACCGAGGTGGTACTATTTAAGTGAGCCGTACCAACGCCGTACCATGTAGTGGAAAAGCGCCGCTGTACCAAACCGTACCGAACCGTTCTAACCCGTACCATGCGGTACCATGCAGTGGAAAAGCGCCAAACCGAGCCAAACCGATCCGTACCATGCAGTGGAAACGCGCCTATAGTAACATGGACATGCTATCTGTAGCAGAACGTTGGATCGTTTTAGGAACTTGGGACTGGTGACAAGCTGCTCAAGCACCCAAACAAATCTGGTAGATCCAATGAAGATGTATCCTCGATTTAGGGTCCTATAGTAAGGTGTAGGGGGAAGAGAAGGGCAGGTCATACCACCCAACAGACCGATTCAAGGCTGAATTTACCATATGGCACTGTAGACTTGTGTCCAATGGCTGCACAGACAAAAAACATTTTTTTCCTGTACAGTAAACAACCACAGTTTCCTTCCCTTACCATCAGTAGTAATACAGTCATCACTTATTTATTTCAGATACCTATATATAGGGATGGGCCGAAGACCCCCTCTGTTCGGTTCGCACCGGAACATCTCGAACAGGGAAAAAGTTCTAGCGAACCTGCGAACTCTATTAAAGTCTATTAGAAACAAACATGAAAAATCAAAAGTCCTAATTTTAAAGGCTTATATGCAAGTAATTGCCATAAAAAGTGTATGGGGACCCGGGTACTGCCCTGGGGGACATGTATCAATGCAAAATAAAAAAAATTGAAATAATCGTTTTTAAAGGAGCAGTTGTTTTCATTATGCTAAAAGTGAAACAATAAAAATGAAAAATTCCTTTAAATATCGTGCCTGGGGTGTCCCCTTGATGCGCCTGTAAAGTGGTGCTTTTGTGCGAAGTTTGTAGCCTGCTGCAGCAATACTGACATTTCTAGTACAAAATGTCATTTAAACTTGCTCGCGGCTGTAATGTATTGTTGGCTCCCAGCAATACAGATAAAAAAAATGAAAAAAATGGCGTGGAGTCCCCCTCCCCAGTCCATACCAGGGTCTTTGGGTCTGGTATTGGTTTTAAAGGGAAACCCACGCCAAAATTAAAAAAAAAATAAACGGTGTAGGGTCCCCCCCACAATCAATACCAAACAATTTTCTGAGCATGACGAAAGAGTCCCCCTCCCTCCTAAACGATACCAGGCCACATTCCCTCAACATGGGGGGTGCGTGCTTTGCCCCACCCCCACTCCAAAGCACCTTGTCCCCATATTGATGGGGACAAGAACCTCTTCGCGACAACCCTGGGCTGTGGTTGTTGGGGTCTGCGGGTGGGGGCTTATCGAAATCTGGAAGCCTTTTTTAACAAGGGGCCCCCAGATCCCACCCCCGACTATGTGAATGAGTATGGGGTACCTACACATTCACCAAAAAAAAAGTGTTAAAAAGTAAGAACCACAGGAAAAGTCCTTTTTTTAAAAAATAAAAATTAAAAAATAGTGTCCCTCGACAGAAAAATAGAAAAAAAGAAAATGCTTCCGCCTCTTGGGAGGCGTCCCGCCGAATGCCTTCTCTTCGCTTTGACAGCTCTTATGTAGTCAAGGGGCAGGGCCACCTGGCTACATCACTCGATGGCACCACCCCCTTCTGACGTTGTGTGACGTCAGAAGGGATGGACCACTGGGTGACGTAGCCCGGGTGGCCCTGCCCCTTGCCTATATAAGAGTTGTCAAAGCGGAGACAAGGCATTCGACAAGACACCTCCCAAGAGGCGAAAGCATTTTTTTTTTATTTGTTTGTTTTTTTCGGATCCGGTGGGCGTCGTGATTGACAATGGATTAAAAAACTGTTTCCTGTGGTTCTTGCTTTTTGACATTTTTTTGGTGAATAGGTAGGGGTACTATGTACCCTCACATGGGGGGGGGGGAGGGGCTGGGATCTGGGGATCTTCCAGATTCTGATAAGCCCCCCTACCCACAGACCCCCACAACCACAGTCCAGGGTTGTCAGGAAGAGGCCCCTGTCCCCATCAACAAGGTGCTTAGAGGGGATACTAAAGTCTCATTTTTTTTTTTTTAAAAAAACACCAAACATGTTATACTTACCTGCTCTGTGCAGCTGATTTTTCACAGAGCAGCCTGGATCCTCCTCTTCTCGGGTCCCATGCTGGCCCTCCTGGGTTCTCCCTCCTGTCGGGTGCCCCCAGAGCAAGCAGCTTGCTCTGGGGACACCCAAGCAGGTGCACTCCTGACCTGCAGCTCTGTGTGTCCATTCATGGCCCATAACCTGATTGGCTCACTAGCTGTGACTGACAGCAGCGGGAGCCAATCAGAAGTGTGAGTCCCCAGAGAGGCAAGGCTCTTGTGGACATCGATGGATCGAGAGTGGGTTGAGGTAAGTATTAGGGGGAGCTGGGGGCTGCTTCTCACACATAGAATGCATGAAGGTAAAAACCTTGTGCCTTTACAACCACTTTAACTTCACATTGATACATACTAGGGTCAATATTGACAGGATCCAATTAACCTACCAGCATGTCTTTGCAGTGTGGGAAGAAACCGGAGTAAATCCACACAGACACAGCGAGAACATGTAAACTCCAGGCAGGTAGTGCCATGATTGGGAACCGAAACGACAACCCTAGTGCTGCTAGGCGGAAGTGCTAACCGCATAGCCACTGTGCTACCCACATATGATTTTTTTTTACACTTTGTGACAAAATTATAAGCAAGGATAAGATAAGCAAAACAAGATAGTGTCCTGTGTAAAAGAATGTGTTGTGTCTGCAAAACCAAGTACTGCTCTCAGTTTGTGCAGGGGAGCACTGAATTGAGGGGCCCCAAAGGAGACTGGGCTTGATGGATGTGGCTTGTCTATTAATGGACAAGTTGAGAGTGGTCTTTGGATGAAAATGAGATAGGACTAACTCTACAATAACAGATTTCTCAGTTTTCAGGGGGAATATGGTTGGTTAAATTACCCAGCAACTACTTCTTTTATTCCGAACCTCCAGTGGTGAGCTTTATTCCTAATAGGTTGTTTCTCCACTGCCTTCCAATAAGGCCACACTGGAGGTGTCTCTCTGCCACATCTGAACTCAGCAATTATTTATTTATTCATTCTAAATTCTCCATTAGGAACATGTGACACCGTCATGATACTTCCTAAAGCCGGCCATAGATGGATCAGATCTTGCCTGGTTTAGAGGGTACCAGTCAAGATTCAGTCCATCTATGTGCAGGTTGGTTGTACTGAAATCGATCCATCAATCAGCTTCAGTACAACCAACCTGTTTTCATGTGATCACTGCCCGCAGCTATAGCGGCCAGTAGTGAACATTGTGCTATGTTGCCAGGGAAGGCTCCCCGCCAGCAGAAAAAATAGAGCTGCAGGAGGGATTCCACTATCAACACAGTCACAGTTGTTGTCATATACACTCACTGACCACTTTATTAGGTACACCTTGCTAGTACCGGGTTGGACCCTCTTTTGCCTTCAGAACTGCCTTAATTCTTCCTGGAAAAGATTCAACAAGGTTTTAGAAACATTCATCAGAGATTTTGGTCCATATTGACATGATAGCATCATGCAGTTGCTGCAGATTTGTCAGCTGCCCATCCATGATGCCAATCTTCTGTTCCACCACTTCCCAAAGGTGCTCTATTGGATTGAGATCCGATGACTGTGGAGACCATTGGAGTACAGTGACCTCATTGTCATGTTTAAGAAACCAGTAGTGAGATGATTTGAGCTTTGTGACATGGTGCATTATCCTGCTGGAAGGAGCCATCAGAAGATGGGTACACTGTAGTCATAAAGGGATGGACATGGTCAGCAACAATACTCAGGTAGGCCGTGGCATTTAATCGATGCTCAATTACTAAGGGGCCCAAAGTGTACCAAGAGAATATCCCCCACACCATTACACCACCACCACCAGCCTGAACCATTGATACAAGTCCCTACCATCTGAACGTCACAACTAAGACTCATCAGACCAGGCAACGTTTTTCCAATCTTCTATTGTCTAATTTTGGGGAGCCTTTGCAAATTTGCAGCCTCAATTTCCTGTTCTTAGCTGACAGGAGAGACACCTGGTGTGGTCTTCTGCTGCTGTGGCCCATCTGCTTCAAGGTTTGATGTGCATTTAGAGATAATATTCTGCATACCTTGGTTATAACAAGTGGTTATTTGAGATACTATTGCCTTTCTATCATCTTGAACCAGTCTGACATCAACAAGGCATTTTTGTCCACACAAATGGCGCTCACTGTATATTTTCTCTTTTTCAGACCATTCTTCGTAAACCCTAGAGATGGTTGTGTGTGAAAATCCCAACAGATTAGCAGTTTTTTTACATACTCAGACCAGCCCGTCTGGCACCAACAACCATGTCACATTCAAAGTCACTTAAATTCCCTTTCTTTCCTATTCTGATGCTCCGTTTGAACTACAGCAAGTTGTCTTCACCACGTCTAGATGCCTAATTGCATTGAGTTGCTGCCATGTGATTGGCTGATTAGCAATTTGTGTTACCGAGCAACATAACAGGTGTATCTGATAAAGTGGCCGGTGAGTGTATATCTGCCTACGACAGTCACTGAATCAAACTATTTTTTTTCCTTCCAAAATAAATTGCATAATCTATGGGGCGCTTAACAGTGGTTACCTGAAATGGGAATTCTGGCAGGGATTTTTCACCATCAAGGCACTTGAGATATTTAACAAACTAGCATGCGATTAAACTGTATTTAAATTGATGCTAAACTCTGGTTTTAAAAAAAAGAATTCTCTTCTAATGCTCTCAGCCTCCTCCAAATGTCCAATTTTGTTCCTTTGCTGTGATGTCACTTCTCATTAGAGGGTAGCTATGAACCGCTTGCTCCAAACAAACAGAAGTGAGGGGAAAAGGAGGGGGGTAGGAGCTCATGGAGAACATTACGAGATTATTTCTTAAAGAAATAGATTACAGGGCCATTAGGCAGTGGATGTGCCTAGATTATTTTTGGACAATAAGGATCTTGTTTAGTGTCAATTTAAAGCAAAACAAAAAAAGGTTTCCGTAATTTTAAATAGAGTAGGGAATGGTCAGAACCTCTGCCAGGTTTATTGCTGTCAAAGTCTATGCTAGAGAGAATATTTGTGACACTTATCACTGGAAAAGGAAGTGAAAAATCCAAAATCATCACAAGAAAGGGAAAGGAAAAACCTTCTAGTGGGGACACCAGTTCCAACGACAACTTTCCAAGATGTGTTTTCCGAACATTAACCACTTTACCACCGGAAAATTTTGCTGTCTTACGTCCAGGCCACTTTTTGCGATTCAGTACTATGCAACTTTAACTGACAATTGCGCGGTCGTGCGACGCCGTACCCAAACGAAATTTACGTCCTTTTTTTCCCACAAACAGAGATTTCTTTTGGTGGTATTTGATCACCTGTGCAATTTTTACTTTTTGCGCTATAAACAAAAAAATAGCGTAAATTTTGAAAAAATAACAATTTTTTTCACATTTTTTTATAAGATATTCCCCCCCAAAAAAATGTAAAAATCAAAATTTTTTTTAATTTTTGGCCAATTTGTTTTCTGCTACCTATGTTTGGTAAAAAAAAATCACAATAAGCGTATTTTGATTGGTTTGTGCAAAAGTTATTGCGTTTACTAACTAAGGGAAAGATTTCTGTCATTTTTGGTGTTTTTTTTTTTTAACGAGTAATGGCGGCGATCTGCGATTTTTTTGCGGGACTGCGACATTGCGGCGGACAGATCGGACCCTTGACTGACATTTTTGACACTTTTGGGGGTACCAGTGACATTACTGCAGTAATCAGTGCTATATATATGCACTGTTACTGTAAAAATGACACTGACAGGGAAGGGGTTAATTTTATTGGAGAGGGAGGGGTTAATGTATGCCTGGTGCTTACTAACGTGTGTGGGGGAGGTGACTGAGTGACACAAGGACAGATCGCAGGTTCACCTATGCAATCTGACCCTGTCTGTCACTTAGGAGATCCGCCCGCTGTGTTTACACAAGCGGGCGGATCTCCACACTCGATTCCCCAACGATCGGGGAAGAGCAGCGGCGATCGCCGCTGCTCCTCCCCTGGCCCGACTCCCGCTGTGACTGAATACAACGGGAGCGAGCGCGCGCCGCCGAGAAAGAGGAGTGTCGATAACGAACCACTTTGCCGCAGTAGAGCTCTAGTGAGCAGACGGCAAGTGGTTAAAACAACGTAACTGACAGGTTCTAATGCTGGCCATACACATATAGATTTTACGAAAATTCATTGAACATTCGATGCATGGACAAATGTCTTTCGGAAATTGTCTTTTGCTTTTAACATTAAATTTTAACCGCTTGCTGACCGCCCGCCGTATGGATATGGGTACATCGGTTTGCGGGAGTGGTGCCGTGGGGCGCTCCTGCCCCCACTAGGCAGAGGGGATGCCAATCCACGGGGCCCGCGGGCCAGATTGCCGCTGGGCACCCGCGATCGTTCTGCGCTGAGAGAGAAGGACGGTCAGCTGTTGTAAACACAGCCGACCGTTGTTCTCTCTGAAAATGATCACAGAGTGCCTGTGATCCCCCTATATAGGATCACAGGTCTCTGTGTTCATTTCACAAGTCCTCCCCCACAGTTAGAAAACACCCCCCAGGCTCACATTTAACCCTTTGATCGCTCCTGGTGTTAGCCCCTGCCCTGCCAATGTCATTATTTAAGCACTCCTTACTGTAGTAATGTCACTGGTTCCCCCAAAAGTGTAAAAAATGTCAGTCAGGGGGCCGATCTGTGCGCCGCAATGTCGCAGTCCCGCTAAAAATCGCAGATTGCCGCCATTACTAGTAAAAACTATTTGTAAATAAAAATGACATAAATCTTTCCCGTAGTTAGTAGACGCGATACATTTTGCGCAAACGAATCAAAATACGCTTATTGCAATTTATTTACCAAAAATATGTAGCAGAATACAAATTGGTCTAGAAGGATGAAAAATGTTGATTTTAAAATTTTTTGGGGGGGAATGTTATACAGCAGAATGTGAAAAATATTGGATTTTTTTTCATAATTGTTGCTTTTTTGTTTATAGCGCAAAAAATAAAAATCGCAGAGGTGATCAAATACCACCAAAAGAAAGCTCTGTTTGTGGGAAAAAAAGGACATCAATTTTATTTGGGTACAGCATCGCACGACCGCACAATTGTCTGTTAAAGTAACAAAGTGCTGAATCGCAAAAAAATGGCCTGGTCATTAAGGGGGCAAATCCTTCTGGTCCAGAAGTGGTTAAAAATGAATGTCATTTCTGAGCGATAACCACATACACTGCCCGAAAATTCATTGATCGAGAAAAGTTTTCCTTCCTGCCCCTTCAAATTTTCCCGTCCCTGCAGTCGAAAACAGACATCGATTTGACCCCACTAACGATTAGAAAATCAATTGAATTTTCTTTAAACTAAAATTTCCAAACTAAAATCTATACGTGTGTGGCAAACATTACCCTTACCCACTGCTTCAAATAATAATAAAAAATAAAAAAAATGAACCAAAAACCTTTTGGCTTTAGATATACTTTTATACTTTAATTTTTTTTTTAATTTCGATTTTTATTATTACATTTCCATAAAATAAACTTAAAAAACATTTCAAAGAAGGGGAAAGAAAAAGAAACATGTATAATCTTTAAGCTTATATTTGAAAAAAAATATTACCATACATTACATTTTTCCCCCCAAACATTACCCTTACCCACTGCTTCCAATAATAAAAAAAAAAAAAAAAAACTTTTGGCTTTAGATATACTTTTATAACTTTGTAAGTTAGCCAGCAACCACAAAAAAATAAAAAATAAATAAATAAAAACATCCCTTCTGGACAAATTGGACATTACATCACATTTTGTTATTCCTGAAGAAATATGATTTCTTTGGGAATAATGAGAAATTATTCTCCTGCTCCTTAAACAACTGCAGAGTTGCAAAATGCTAAATGATTGTTACACAAACAAACTGCACATCCAGATTGTGTCTGTGTTTTCATATGTGAGAACAGTCTGCATTGTTTGTCTTTGTCTTTTCTTTTGTGCACCCCGTGTTCCACCGTCTGCTTACAGCTGACAGCTCGCGCTTCCTTTTCCCAGACCTTACCGCCAATGCTGTGTTGAAGAAATCATCTCACTAATTTTTATCAATGATGTTACCATGGAAACTGAGACCAGCTGTTTGAAAAGAAAAAAAAAAAAAAAAACACCTTGAGATCTTCATAGCAATGATGAAGACAATGCTGTCTTAGTTCTCTATCAGTTCTCATGGGTTGTTGGAATCTGACTGAGGCTGGTAATAAAATATTTTTTTTATTATTTATATATATTTATACATATATATATATATATATATATATATATATATATATATATATATATATATATATATATATATATATATATATAATAAAATGATTTTTTTAATTATTTATATATATATTTATACATATATATATATATATATATATATATATATATATATATAATAAAATGATTTTTTATTATTTATATATATATATATATATATATATATATATATATATATATATATATATATATATATAATAAAATGATTTTTTATTATTTATATATATTTATACATATATATATATATAATAAAATGATTTTTTTTATTATTTATATATATTTATACATATATATATATATATAATAAAATGATTTTTTATTATTTATATATATTTATATATATATATATATATATATATATATATATATATATATATATATATATATATATATATATATATATATATATACAGTACATCATGTGGAACAGTGCTGCACCTTGTCATAGATTCAATTTGGTGTCACCTAGGGATCTTACCCATGAAGGTTGAGGGGTTCCAGGATGTCTCTTCTTAGCGGAGAAAACTAGTTTTGCAGTTTTCTCCAGGATCCATAAATACTGGATTGGGTCCTGGAGCCCAGGGGCTTTGTGGAGACTTTAGGGATGAAGCCCCGGGTGTTTGTAAGGCCTCATTTACAGCTATGGTTGGGGAAGGGGTGGAAAAAAACATGGGGTGGAAAAAAGCATGCAGTGGAGAGGCCGGAATATACGCATACTGTGCCAGGAATTAAACTCCCTGTCAAGTCCATCGGCCTGAACCACCTGCTGAATGTTATGTGTGAATAAAATAAATGAATAAGTATAAAACTGGGATATAGTAGTGCACAAGGTATAAGTGTGTAAAATAGAGCAATAATAAATATATAAAATAAATATACACTTCAAATTATTATGCAATCAACACCTAGTACAATGCAATACAAGTGAATAACCAGCAAAAAGCATGGAGAAAGTGCAAAGTGCGTACCGAAACAATAAATGGTAAGTGGTATAGTAAAACCTGAATAAATAGAAAAATGCAATAGTAGAATAAATATGTGCTGGTGGTATACAGTGCTGGATAAATAGCACTGAAGATGAAGTGAAAAAAATGAAAATAATATAATAATAAAAAATTAAGTGAGTGTATTGCACAACAAATAGTGCAAGAATGTGCACAATAAATAACAGTGGGATGTCTGGCTGGAAATAAAGTCCAATAGGCCAATACTTGAAAAAGAGAAAAGGAAATTAGTCCATAACTTGATAGATGTGCAGGTAAATAGTGGGAACAACCTTACGATAACCCCAAGGTGGGTGACTGGCGAGGTGCGGGGTGACCCCTAGTAAAAAGACCTACTAACCAGATATACCCACCCCACACAGGGGTATAGAGCGGGTATTGGAATATAGCTGGGTGTTCCTTCCTTTGGCTCCTTATTTCCCTTCTGTGTTGGGGGAGAGTGTTGTGGGTGGTCCCTGGGGGTCCCGGGTGTCCCAAAGGGAAACAGGCTTAGTGGGGTCTTCTCCTAGTAATGTGATATCCGGCTGTCCGTGAATGGAGTCCGGTCCCTCGATGGTATGTGCGGGTGGGAGTCACATAGGGCAAAGAAAGGCTCAATAGTGTAATATCGTTTACACCTTTATTCAAATCAATGTACAATAAATGGGTACTCACATGTAAAAAGACAATTCAGAGCGAGAAAATGGCGTCCTGGAACGCAATGCGTTCCACCAGGATACCGGAACCGGAAGTGATGGGACAGCGCTGTACGCGTTTCGTCATCAGACGTCTTCTGCAGCGTCGCATCACTTCCAGTACAACCCCTTTTGTATATGGTGGTTCCTAGGCAACGGGACCCGCCAAATCATTGTACGGCAAGAAACGATCGGCGTTCATAGGCTAATATTATAACATAATGAGGATCTTAAATATGCTTGTTAAACTTCTCCAGCAACTCAAGTGACCAACTGGAAGGAGAAGGGGGTGCACACCGCTCAGAGGCTGCCTGTAGTGGATAATTCCAATGAAGGACTGCAGTATTCCTCACAGCTGGGGTCCGTAGCCCACGAAGTCCATAGGTCAAAGCAAAGAAAAAGCTCCACCTCCAGCGATAAAAAAAACAATATTTTATTAAAAAATCACAGGTCCAAAAATCGATAGCACAGGAGCACACAGTTCAGCAGACGCGTTTCACACAAAGTGCTTAATCAATGCAAAAGGAAGTAGTTCAGCATTTACAGGGTTAAAAAAGGTGCTGAAGAAGCAACATATTAACTCTTCCCCTCCTGTCAAATGCCTCTAAAAAGTGATCTAACTTCTCAGGAGTGGGGCAGTGACAGCCGCTACTGTAATATAGCCTAAGGCAGCAGCCAGGGTTGTACACATCTGCACAGTATTATTATTTATTTATTTTATTATTATTATACAGGATTTATATAGCGCCAACAGTTTGCGCAGCGCTTTACAATGTGAAGGAAGACACAGTACATGTGAAGTCATAGGCAGACAGAGACCCTAAGGCCATTTCACACTTGCATACCTCCCAATGTTCTGAGATGGGAGTGAGGGACACCTATAAGCAAAAGTATGTAGGTATAGGACACACCCCCCTGCCACGTCCCTTTAACGGTGAATTATAAAAAAAAATCATTAGTTAAACCAACAAGTGCTTTTTTGCCACTGCTATTCCTTTACACTGGCTTTTTTAAGGGAATAAGCTCCCTGTTTTACTACCATCCCCAACCTCTACAGAGTCTCTCCTGGAGAGGACATTTGACAAACTATTGATGACCCCACTATAGGGAACTTGTGGCAAACCCCGCCATGCCAGTTTCACAAGCACAATTCTCTCCAGCAACTCCAATGGACTTTTCAAACATGATGTCCACTTTCTCTAAAATGATATCCCAGGGCTTAGCCCAAACAGCCTCTCAAATTACGTCAGCCATACATGCTGATCTATAAAACCTAGGCTCTAGGATTGAGGCAATTGAGCACACAGTGGATCAGACAATCGCCAGGGCTAATCAGAACATTGCCTGCATTCAAGACCTGCAGGACCAGATTGAAACTGCTCTCTCCAAAATGAATGATTCGGAAAATACTGTAGTATTGTACTGAATCTATCAAAGATGTGCAAACCGAAGTTCTGGCCTTTATTAAAGATCTCTTTCCAGACATCCCAAATTATTGTCTAGAGCTGGACAGAGCCCACAGGGCACTGAAACCGCCCCAGTCTGACGGCTTGCCTAGGGACATTATAGCGAAACCCCTCTTCTATCGGCTGAAAGAGGACATCATGCGCATAACCAGGGACACTGAACAGCTTTCTATTCAAGGCCACCCAGTCCAAGTTTTTGTATACCTGTCTCCTACCACCATCCACAAGAGGCGCTCTTTGAAACCTCTTCTCCAGGTCCTGACCCAGAAATCAATAAAATACTGGTGGACTTTTCGCTTCCTCTTGAGCTTCCCTTTCTGGTAATAAAATGTCTGGGTTCCCCACACTCCAGCTTACTTCTTCAACTGGACCTCATTTCACTGGATCCAACGTCAGCCTCTCACACCCAATCCAAACGCCCATCCCCACTGAGCCCACTCACTCTAGTCTGGCAAAAGCAGCAGCCAAAAAGATCTAATGGACTCTTGTCCTCCTTGATTTCAAGCAATAATCTACAAGAGGATCTATGCCCTGTTCCCGTGCTCCCTTTTATGGGGATTCTAGGTCTCCCCTTTGGTCTCTTAGACATTCGGGACGTTAGCCATCCCCTTTTTTTATATACTCGACTAGGGTTTTGTCGTTGCTTACCAGGTTATATGGAATTTTCCCACTAACATGTTATTTCTGGTTGTTTTTTTTTTTCAGAATATCCCGATTGAACCCTGGTGAGATTTCACTCTTATACTGATGGATGGGCTCACCTTTCAGATGCCTCAGCGGGGATAGGGATCTCCTCGTTTTGGGGTGATTTCTCATCCAGGCTGATGCGTCCGAGGGAAGAGTCACAGAGTTCTGGGGGAGGTGGTATGCCCCTTTCCTCTCCTTTTTTCTGTGAAGTGGTGGTGGGGGGGGGCTTATACCAAAGTTTAATGTTTGGCTGGGGATTTTGGCCGGAGCGGTAGTCGTGCTCCCTTCTCTACCTCTTCACTAATGATGTACCTTGATGTTGGCAGATGTCTATGTTGCATTGTGATGTGGGGGGGCAGCGGGGCCCTTCCCCTCCTTTGAGGGCTTAGAAAGTCTAAGGCATGGGCCCCTTCCTTGTCTCCACAGGTCCTTCACTCTTTCTTGTCTTTATCTCTTCTTTTTATGCTCTTTTTCCTCCTGCTTTTTCAGACACCGCAGGTTCTCCAGGAGTCCGCAGTTCTGTAATGCTTCCTTCTCTTACAGCGAGCCTAGGACTCAGAAGGGCTTGTTCATAGGATGGGATGGGATGCTCCCTCTCTGATCCATGATGGTGACTCTCCCATCAACGATCACTCTCCACTCCTTCGTGTTGCCTCTCACAATACTCAGGGACTAAACTCTCCAGTTAAACATCGTCAATTCTTCCAATACTATCATTCCCAATGGATAGATGTGCTTCTCCTACAAGAGACATTTTCCTAGAATGCCACAAAAACTTCCCCCAATTTCATCTTGCTAATGCAGAGGACAAGACTAAGGGGGTCGGGATATTTTTCTCCAAACGTAATACTTTCTCCCCACTTAATAAAATTAAAGACCCCGATGGTAGATACATTATATTATCGGGTACTGTGGACAGATCTGCAATTACATTTATTTCTTACTATGCCCTGAACCAAGGCCAAACACAGTTTTTCACCGTCATGCTAGACTTTCTCACTTCGTGGGTATTGTCATTTTGGGGGGAGACTCCATTGTAGCGCTAGACCAGATGCTGGACAGATTTGGGGGAGGGTAGTTTCACCTCCTGTGCCCACCTAAACAAAGTCTGCAGATAGCCAAACTCCTTTACCCCCACAGGCTGGTGGACATGTGGAGGGAATTCAACCCAAACCTGAAAGATTATACCCATTTCTCAGCCCCTCACCAGAACTATGCCAGGATAGATCACATCTTCACAGCTGCATCTGCTATTGCTCTGTCACCAAGTCTTTCATTAGGGAGTGCCCTTTATCAGACCACTCAATGGTTTGCATGCTTTTAACAAGGCCTCTAAACCGCGATGGTCCCTTTCCTTGATGACTAAATGAGTCACTACTGAGTGATCTGGTCCAGTGTTTAATTCTGGAAAAGGATCTCGGGGAATACTTCAAAATGAATGTTAATGGGATAGTCTCTCCTGAAACGCCCTGGGGTGCCCATAAGACAGTCATCAGGGGAAAATGTATTCAACTCTCCACTAAACTTAAATGGGAGAGAGGGGCTGAGATTGAAAACCTTGAACAGGAACTTCGTAAACTATCCAAAAGCCACAAGCGGAATCCAATGTCCGAGTCTCGTTCTTTGCTAGAATCGGCTTGCCTCACGCTTAATATGGCCTTGACTACCGAGGCTGAAAAGAGCTTTGGATGGTCTAATGCACGTTTTTACCTTTACAAGGACAAGATTGGCTCTAGGCTGGCTGCCAGGTTGGCACCCAAACCACGCTCCTTTTCCTTTCCCAAACTTCGCACCTCAACAGGTACTCTAACACAGAATCCTCAATGAATAATAGCCACATTTCGCTCCTTTTATTTTAAATTATATAAGGCAGATGAACAGACATTTTCAATCACTAACTACATTCCTATATGAGAGCCCTCACCCTAAATTGTCACGGGAACATAGAAAGGCCTCAGAGGTGAGTAATTATAGACCAATATCTCTAATTAACAATAATCTTAAAATTCTGACCAAAACATTGGCAAACAGACTGTCTGGTTTTATCGGTCATCCCAGGGAGGCAGGGGCTGGTTCAAATACAGAGAGCAATTGATGAAATCTCCCTTTTGTGTTCCCCTTGCAATGGAGGCACTCACAAGGAAGGCTTTATACTATCTATAGACCCCCAGAAAGCATTTGACATGATGGATTGGTCCTTACTCCCTGAGGTGTTGGAGAGGTGTGGATTCGACCCCCACTTTCTGATAATCTTAAAGGCTCTATATTCCAACCTGAGCTCACAGGTGAAATTACAGGGTTAATATTCAAATCCTTTCCGATTTCTAAAGGGACTATAATATTCCCCTATCATATTCAACATTGTAATAGAAACCCTAGCTATTGCAATCAGGAATAATCTGGATATCCACAGGGTACAATGTGGCTCTTAGGTTCATAAATGTGTCCTTTTCGCTGACGATCTTCTCCTTTTCGTCACCTTACCTCTTATCTCTACCCCAAACATTCTTAAATTGTTACACGTCTTTGGGAGGATTTCGGGGCTTAAGGTCAATATGTCCATATCATTAGCATTAAATATCAATATCCCAACTCCCTTAGTCGATCAGCTTAAGAATCACTTTTCGTTTTCATGGAGCTCCACTTCTATTCCCTATCCGGGTGTCCACCTGGCAGCTTGTATTGACCAATTATACAAGGTTAATTACCCTCCTCTTTACAAAAAAACTGGGGGAAGACCTAGCCGAATGGTCTTGATGTGATCTCTCCTGGCTGGGAAGGGTCAGTTCTGTAAAAATGATCCTCTCACCTAGGGTTCTCTACCTCTTTCGCTCCCTACCCATTCCACTTCAGAAAACACACCTGATCAAGTTTCAATCACAGCTCATTTGCTTCATCTGGGGCAGTAAAGGATACCGTTGCCCTGAGAATACTTTGTTCCTATTACGATTACAGGGAAGCCTAGGATTAACAAATTTATGGAAGTACTACAAAGCAACCCAATTGGTTCAGTTATCTATTGTTTGTGCGAGAGGCAATAGACCGGAATGGGTTAATATGGATTGCCAATCTGTCCCTAGACATACTATAGACTTTCTGATATGGTGTTCCCATAAGGATAGCCCCCCCCCCCCCCATTTTATCTCCTACACTCCCACATTCTCTGGCCTTATGTGATTCTGTGTCCTCAAACCCCACACTTACCTCAGAACTCTGGTCTTTGGCTCACCTATTCCATAACCCGCCAGGACTAGATATCAGGGTTTTTCAAGGGTAGACAAACAAAGGACTGTTCAGGATCGGCCACTTCAAAAACCCCACGGGCCTTTAATAGGGAGCCATTGCATTGGTGAAATAGACATGCCCCAATCAAAGAGATTTAGATTAAACCAAAAACAACATTTCTTTCTCTCTCTTTGGAGATTTAAACCAGACCCGGTGAGAATCACCGCATATGAACAATGGTGCTCTCAAATCATGGATCAGAGGGGTTGTATTTCCATCATCTACAATTCACTAACAGAGCCTTCTGAAAAACCTTCATATGCGCTGAGTTGGGAGCAAGATCTGAAACATAGGTGGGAGGTTGGTACAAACATTTTCACAGATCTTAGAAGGGAATAGTGAACGTCTCCCTCATTGAGGCAAACACCAAACTGCTCTCGCATTGGTATCTGGTCCCCTCCTGCCTTGCCAGGATCTTTCCAGGCTCTTCGCCCCTTTTTGCAGTTGTGGCCATACGGGCTCTCTTGTTCATACATGGTGGCTATATAAGAGGCGTATAAGAGGTTTCTGGAATAAAGTATTTTACATGCTACGTAAGGTTACTAACCTTCCTATTCCCAAAACACCGCAGATGGCTCTTTTGAACAGCAGACCAGAGGGTGGCTCAGAACATACCCAGAAACGTATCCACTTTATTTGTTGTGTGATAAACATACTATTACCCGCCCCTGGAAGCAACCATCCATTTTCTTTGCTGCAGCAAAATGCAAAATATCTTGAAAGGCAGTGAGCATTTTCCAAGATACTGTCAGCACCTTTGATTTAGTCTGGGAACCCTGGATTTAATTCATCCGATTACTCCTGTATTCCAAAACAGGATCCTAAACTTTATCTGGCCCACCGGTGTCTGAAATCTTTCTATTATGTCTGACTCCTTTGTTTTTCCTGAGTTCTTTTCTTCCTTATACATCCCCTCCTTTTTTTTTCCTTATCCCTTGATAAGGTTTTTTAACCTATGGCTATTGTAAATGTACACTCTTACGTTAAAACAGAATGTACTCAGATATGTGTATGTTCCATTGGGGATTACACTGGAGCTCTGCCCCACAGATCAGCTCTTTCTCTCTACACTTTCTTTGGGGATAGATTCTCCAATACTCAAAATGTTATCAAAGATGCCTTAATTCTCTATAAGGCATTGTTTTGAAGGGGACACTTTTATCTACAGTATGTATGCTATTCAGTATGGGAGAATTTCTTCAATATTTTCAAAGTCAGTCTGTGGGTCTGATACTCACTTGGTTCCCTCTGAAGACTAGTTCTACCCAATGGTCTTGGAATATCAATAGTCTCCATGTATTATGACATTCAACTCCCTATGCCTAATTTGAAAATTATTTCTTCCCTCTCGAATGGCATGATCAACCTGTGGACGACCTGTACTTCCCTCTGAATGTTTCCTGTTTATACGTTTTCTTCAAAAATTTTGTTATTGATCATTTTAAATAAGAACTTTTAAACAAATTATTAAAGTGGCTGTGTTGTTTCCCATCCTTTGAAAAAGTTTGCTCCCAGATTGGGTGTCTGGGGTGGAGAACAATACACCTGCCGCTGGATTTGTTCTAATACTATACTTAAGGATCAAGATTAAGTCTGACTCTTGATGGGTTAATGTAACCATATGATTAACCCTTTTGCTATATGTTCTGATGCATATCAGTTGGGGACATTGTTTTCCTACACTCCTGTACTTTTTCTTTGTGAAAATCTTAATAAAAAAACCATTGAAAGCAAAAACAGTTGGCAAAAAAAAAGCTTTCAACCACAAGTCTGGCAATTGGACTGTGTCCTTAACCCTTTCATTGTTAGAATTTATTTTGCATTTTTTGCATATGTTTAAAAATAATTTTAGGCCTGCAGATAACGTAATCCAGAGAGAATGTGAGGCCACCATTCTCAAAAAATCTTAGGAACACTTTTTTGATGTAGTATTATTTTGAATAGGGGCAGGGGAAAATTAATTTGTAGGTGTGGGAGAGAGGGAGGGAGGGAGGGAGGGAGGGAGGGAAGGAGATAGAAAGGGAGAGAGAAAGAGGGGGGAGAGAGAGAGAGGGAGAAAGAGAGAGGGAGAGGGGGAGAGAGAGAGCGGGAGAGAGAGGGGGAGAGGGAGAGAGCGGTAGAGAGAGGGGGTAGAGGTGGGGAGAGAGAGAAAGAGGGAGAGGGAGAGAGAGAGTGGGAGACAGAGATAGAGATAGAGTGGGAGAGGGAGAGAGAGAGGGGAGGAGAGAGAAAGAGAAAGAGAGGGGGAGAGAGAGAGATGGGGAAGAAAGAGAGGGAGGGGGAGAGAGGGAGGGGAAGAGAGAGAGATGGGGGGGAAGAGAGAGAGGGGGAAAGAAGGAGAGGGGGAGAGAGAGAGGGAGATGAAGAGTGAGAGAGGAAGAGAGGGAGAGAGGGAGAGGAAGAGAGGGAGGGAGAGGAAAAGAGACAGAGACTGACTTAAATTACTGTTCAGGCATAATAGGAATCCCTACCTACAGTGCTGGAGTCACAGATTTAAGTATCATGAGTGCAAACCCTGTTGCTCTCAAAATTAGTGCTGCAGCTGAATGGCGTACCGGAAAAGCAAACAGCGAATAACAATAAAACAGAGTATCAATAAAATATTAACTCAATAAAACAACTTTTTTATAGCAATCTGTACCAAAAAAAGAGTAACAAATATATGGCAATATACGGGCAATCCATCTTTACGCCCACCCCAGCCCCTATGCTTCGCCATATATGCTCTTTTTTTTTAACTGTGATGGTGAAATTACCTCCTAGAGCGCTGGAGTCACTGACTTTAAGTATTGTAAGAGCAAACCCTGATGCTGTCAAAATAAACAAATCAGTGCTGCAGCTGAATGGCGTACCTGCAAAGCAAACAATGGTTAACAATAAAACACAGTAACAGTACAGTAAAACAGTAGAATGACATACCTGCAAAACAAACAATGGTCAACAATAAAACACAGTAACAGTACAGTAAAACAGTAGAATGACATACCTGCAAAGCAAATAATGGTTTACAATAAAACATAGTAACAATAAAATTGTAAAAAGATAGACGTTCAGTCACAATAAAACATTACAGTATAGCATAAAATACAGTAAAACAGTGCAAACAATAAAACGACAACTAGTTCTGGCTTTTTTCTTTTTTCTTTATTTTTTACATTTTTTTATGGGGTTTTCGAGACATCTTTTGAGACCCTGTGTGATAGTGTGCCCTAGACTGTGCCATGCTGTACCCTATACTAATACTCAACTAGTGTGTGGTAGCGACGGAAACAGTCCCCAGGTTCGACAGGACAGGAGGGACAAAAATAGCGGGTTTCATACCTATTTCTGTGCTTGCTACAGACACAGCATCTTTTTGCGGGTGTTCCTATTGGTAGGGGTATCAGGGAGGACATCTGGAAAATGCCTCTCATGCAGCCGGCTCACTGCATCTTGATTGGGAAATTGGGCCACAGCACCTTCTGGATACAGAAGGGCTGTAATGATCTTTTCCTGGAATTTTAGGAAGGATCCACTTCTTCCTCATGCTTTGTATAGTACATAAGCATTGAAAAGAGCCAATTGGAATAGGTATCTGGCCTTACGGTCATTGAAGTCCACCCCTCCCATTTTAAGGTTGTAGTCATGGACACAGAGGGGCTTCTTAGCAACACTAGTTGCTGTTGTAATTTAGACCACCATATTTGCGTGAAGGGAAGACAGAACGAAAATATTCTGTTTGTCCTTCCACCTCACTGCAAGCAATTTTTGCACCTTAAGCAGGCTCCTTCCCCCTGACTAACTGGGGCATTTACAAGCCATTGGGGGAAGCCCCCACGATTAGATCACACGGTGCCACATGCGCCAATTCCTAATTGAAAGAGGTGTCTAAAAAGTGGCACACTAGAAATTGTCCACGTATAAATGGTACCCCTTTCCAAATAAAGGCGACACCCAGTCCCAAACAATCTTGCCACAGCTCCCTATATAGTCTGGGCAGTTGGGGGGCTCCACAGTGCTATCTTTGCCCTTATAAACCAGGAAACTACATGTATAGCCTGTTGCCCTGTCACAGAGCTTATACATCTTGACCCCATATCTGGCACGCCAGCTGGGGAGAAACTGGTTAAAAGCAAGGTGGCCAGAAAACTTAATCAGGGACTTATCAATGCAGACATCTTGTTGGGGGACAAACAAGGGTGCATTTTTTGGTTGAAGTGGTTTACGAGGTGCCAAATTTTGTGGAGCCGGTCATATGCAGGGTCACCCACACAAGTCTTAAATTTGAGAACCGTTATAGGTTTCCAGCCAAATTGTCTAGCAAGGGTCAAATTTGAGTTAGCGGCGATAAATTTATTAGCATACAAACTGCTTTGGTCAACAATAGATCTATACAAATCTTCTGTGCAAAACAGCTCAAAAAAATCAACGGGAGTAAAATCGGCTGTTTCCACCTGAATTACGAGTTGGCCAGTGAATGGGGGAAGTACTGGTGCTGCAGAATCTGTGGGCTGCCAATCAGGATTTGCAAAAAGCAAAAGTGCTTTTTTACCACTACTATTCCTTTATATTGGCTTTTGGAATTTACAGATGCAGCAATTTATAAATTGGATGAAAGGTTTAACACTGTAAAACACTTTTTGAT
The DNA here is from genome assembly GCF_965119305.1 of Pelophylax lessonae. NCBI lineage: Eukaryota > Metazoa > Chordata > Amphibia > Anura > Ranidae > Pelophylax > Pelophylax lessonae. Next base: position 134,822,685 of record NC_138770.1, read on the forward strand.
AGATAAGTAGTGCATTTTATATACTGTACAACCAGTGCTTTAAGTGGCCCAAAAGAGGTGCCGTTACTCTATTATAGCCTATAAATTTTTTCTCCCCCCCCCAACCCTACATCAGGGTCCCCACAAAGCACCCCCCCTGGCCTGGGCTGGGACTCGGGAGCAGGGGGACTCACTGGTGGTGACTGGTCTGGCTCTGGAGTGGGAAATATTCTTGGGTTGGGCAATTGAGGGTGCAGATGTCCAAAATGAGCGTACTGGTACGCTAAGGCACACGGAGAGGTGGTGGTATGCTCAAGAGCCATATTTGGAAGTGGCGGTAATGAGTACCAGTGCATACCGGCCCACTTAAAGCACTGTGTACAACTATATAGATCAGACTAAAATGAGGGACAAATGAGGAGGAAAGAGGGACAGAGACACTTTGTACCAAGTTTAGGGACAGTCCCTCGAAATCTGGGACAGTTAGGAGCTATGCTATGGTTCTGCCCTTTTTGGCGAGAGCATTCATACAGAGATGAGGATCTGTTAATGCGGTCTGCCATGGATGAAAACACTTCTCTGAAGGCTGATGTGAAATCATCTAACATTGTTTTTTTATTTATTTACCTTTGTGGGCCCACTTCCTGGTTTCCCTGAAGGCACTGATGATGTAGCCCAGGCCACACAAATGCCGCCCAGGAAGACAGTGTCATAAGTTCCTTCAGGAACATCCTGTACCTAATCTGCGAGATCTCACAGTATTGATGTACTGAGTATGCGTGACATGGAGAACACAACGTCACATGCCTCATCTTGCGCATGCACTGCATGAAATTACTTTCCTTTGCTGTTTAAAACAACATTTTTTTGCAACTGATTCATGTAGCGATGCAAGGTGCATTTGTAAGCTGAAGTGCATGACATCATGTGTTTCATTTCGTCCATGTGCAATATCAAGAAAAATTTTCAAAATGCCAGCCCAGGAACGCCATACAGCATTGCACTAATTTCTTGGTAAAAGTAAAAACATCACTATTGATCCTGTGAGATCTTGGGGGAAGACTTCAATGTAATGTCATATAGTTTATGTGCAAGAGGATTTGCATGAGTGCATGACATCATCCGCTTCACTTCACGCATGCACAGTTCAATAATGCAGGATGGTGATCAAGGACTGGAGGGAGGACCAAGTGGGAAACTGATTAACGGGGAATCAGCAGATTGGGGGATGAAATCGTCAGAGCAGGAGATCAATGGAACAGAGGATTGGAAGGACATAAGTAGAGCTGAGTTTCAGTAGAATAGAGGATCAGCGGAATGGGAAGAAGGGAGAGGCAGTGTTGACAGAGGGATTACTACTGAGCTTGGGGGTCCCAGGGGGTGGGGGGTGTTACTACCTGGGGGGTAGGGGGATGCTACTACTGAGAAGGAGGGAATGTACTACTGAGCAGGTAGGGTGCTACTAAGTGAGGTGAGGCGGGGTGTTGGATGTACTACTGAGCATGGTTGGTAGGGAATGGGGGCCGATGGGGAGGATAATATGCCACTTCCAAAATAAGAAAAAACAAAAACACCAGTTACCACACTAACACCTAACCAGACCTCAAATCTGGCAATGTCTTCATCATCCCTTCCCCTTTAACACATAGAAAACCAACATTTTTCAAGCTTCATTAATTCACCCTCACCTCTCAGTCCTAGCCTAAATACTCCTCCAGCCTTCCCAAAAATCTCTCCCCCAGCACAGCAGACCCTTTTCCATTTAAATGCAAACTATTGTTAGCATATAGGTTGTACCCCAATGAAAAGTCAGCCCAGTACTCTACAAACTCAAATTATTCCTTTTTACACCAGGTGTTTAGCCATGCATTTAGTTCTGTATTCCTTACCTGCATTATGCAGTTCATATGCAATATTCCAGAGAACATCACCTTGGAGGTCCTTCCCTTCAATTTGCAGCTTAGTTTGATTCCTAAGGATCGTCCAGCTTTCATGTATTCTGTGATCAGTCCCAACATGAACCAAGAGAGCTGGGTCATGCCCAGCCCCTGCCAGTAATTTACCAGGTTAGTCCACCACATGCTGAACCCTTGCATCAGAGAGAGAGAGCAAAAAATTCAGTTGAAACAAATTTGGCAGCTTATTTTTATTTATATAGAGACCCCAATTATCACCAACTGTCTAGGTCTTCCTGCATTGCCCTCGCCACCTCTACTAGATGGCCTGCTTTCCTGGCTGTTATGGGTAGCATTGACATCTAAATGTCACGGCACTGTCAGTACATATAGAAACTTTTGTTTACAGACACCTGAACCCAAGACTGGTGAGGGGAGGGTGTGCTAGTTCAGATCAGGGAAGCAAGCCAAAATGATTAGTGCACTTTATTTAAAGTTTTTTTAATTTCCGGTTCCGGCGCCACATGAGGAAGGAGTGAAGGGCAGCGGCTCCGGCATAATCGGCTTATAAAACCGTAACTACACCGCTCCAGACGACTCGGCGACTGGCCCGACCACCCCTAGGGGATCCGCTCCCACTGCCCGCACGAATGGACCGTTTTGTGGTCCACACCGGGACCGGAGCCGCCACTCAGCCGCACCAGGACACTCTTCAACAGAGAGCGCCCTCCCCTTCAGGCATCATGGCCGCTGCTGAGCCCATGGATGGTGCGGTCTCCCCCTCCATGCTGGCTCCTCGTCCTGACACTCCGGAGGATGCCCAATGCCACAAGATGGCCCAGGCAGTAGCAGCACTCCTGTCTCCCACTATAGCGGAGGCTGTGGAGAAGGCGGTGGCGGCGGGAATTGCACAGCTTCGCAAGGACATTGCTGACCAGGCCAAACGCCTCACAGAGGTAGAACACAGAGTCTCTGACATTGAGGATGAGCTCCAATCGTCCTTCACCAAGGAAGCCAAACTTGCTCAGACTCAACACTATATCCTTGACAAGCTGGATGACCTTGAGAACAGGTCGAGAAGGAATAACCTAAGAATAATCGGGCTACCTGAATCCGTCAACACCGGCATGCTTGCAGAGGTATGTGCCACTCAGATACCGCACGCTCTGGGCATTACCGCCAATTGCACGATAGAACGGGCACACCGTTTGGGTGCCCCCTCTAATGACCGTAAGACCCCCCGCCCGGTTATCGTAAGATACCTCAACTACTCGGACAGACTGGCTATCCTCAAATATTTCAAAAATGCTAAGTAGCTTGTACTGGATGGTCATAAGCTACTGTTATTTGCTGACTATTCCCAAGAAGTCGCCCGTTGGCGCAAAGCTTTCCAGCCTTCCTGCAATGCATTGTTTCACAAAGGCATAAAATTCACGCTGGCTTACCCCGCAATCCTGCGGTTCACTGACCAATTTGGAGAAGCGCTATCGTTCTCCCATCCTGATGAGGCGGGTGATTACATCAAATCCCATCTGCATCTCAACTTGGACACTCCTGCTGCTCCCTCCCTATCCACTTCTGCGAGAGACCTCCTGAGCCCCGGCAGAAACTCGCCTAAAAGGCCCCGTGTGTCCTACAATTCCCGCCAGGGCAGACCGCGCTGAAATGCGCTAACGGTTTACATAATTTCCCCACATAACAGTTGGGTTTGCTATCAGGGGCCCTGAGCAGTTCTAGCAGGTTTGGTATTTTTAGGATGTACTCTCCGCTCCTGCTTTTGTTTTAAGTTGTCATATGCAAGCCACTGACGCCTGACATGTTCCTGTTACTTTAATTACTGGTTTGCTCTCGACTTCTTGTGATGCATTAACCTATGTTTTTTAATCTCCGGATAGTCTCCTGGAATGTCAAGGGTCTCCGTTCGCCTAATAAGCGCATGGCCATCCTTAGACAGTTAAAACGTCTTAACGCTGACATTGCCATGTTGCAGGAAACCCACCTTTCCTCAGCCGACATTGAACGTATGCGTAAGCTCTGGGTGGGCCGAGTCTTCGGCTCGGCTGCGCCCAAAGGCAAAGCAGGTGTTCTCATACTGATACACAAACGCCTTACACATGACTGCACCCCCTCTACACTGATGATCAGGGCAGGATACAGATCCTTAAATTGTCCCATGGCCCTAAGGACATCATCCTGTCCAATGTATATGCTCCCACACCTCCGACGCACAAATTTTTCCACACCCTCACGGGCATTCTGGCCCCATACGCTCACCTCCCTCTGTTGGTTGGAGGCGACTTTAATGTGGTCATGAATCCTACAGAAGACAGGTCACTGAAGTCACCTGCAGGCGTTCCCCATACCCATTCCACAGGCCTTACGCTGTCGGAGATTGCTGATAGCCTTCATTTGACTGATGTGTGGCGCCTAGCTCACCCCACAGATAGGGAATATACTTTCTATTCCTCCCCCCATGGCACGTTCTCATGCATAGATTCTTTCCTTTGTACTGCACCACTCCTTCCTACGCTACACGACCCATCAATCTCTGATCTGGTAATCTCTGACCACTCTCCCCTTATGGTTGACCGGTCCTTGGCAGACTCGCCTTCTGCCCGTAAACCTTGGAGGTTTCCATCTTACCTTGCCAATAATGCTGAACTCCTAGCGATCCTGACCCGCACTTGGGTAGAATTCCTGAGTGATAATGAATCTCACTCATCTGACCCTATCTTGCTGTGGGAGACCGGAAAGGCTGTCCTTAGGGGCAGAATCATCGCTTTTGCATCGTCATACAAGCGGAATGCGGAGTCAAAATATCAGACCGCTAGCGCTCTTTTGCGCTCTGCTCACTCCGAACTCCTACAGCAAGATACTCCTGCCCGCAGAGCCCAATGGAAGGAAGCAAAGCGATGCTTTGACGAGTGGGCATTGCCACACGAACAATTTCATCGCTCTGTCCAAGACCTTCAATACCATAAATACGGCAATAAGTCCGGCAAACTCCTAGCCCGATTGTGCAGGGGCCCCTTCACTCCAACCCATATCACTTCCCTCAAAGACCAGTCGGGGGCTTTAAATGACACCCCGAAAGGGGTTAACTCAATCATGCAGCAGTTTTATGCTAAACTGTATGGCCCTGATCCGATAAATATCGCTGAGGCCAATAAATTCCTGGAGGAGGTCCATCTTATCCCGGGTTACGGCAGATAAACTATCTGCTCTAAATGCTCCCCTCACCCCCGAGGAGGTAACATCTTCCATTGCGTCCCTATCCCCTGGCAAGGCCCCCGGACCGGACGGGTATACATCCGAGTTTTACAAATTGTCCAAATCCCTACTTACCCCCATGCTGACTAATGTCTTCCAACATATCATGGATGGAGGGAGGTACATGCCCACGGGATCGCAGGCCTTCATAAAGCTCATCCCGAAACCTGGTAAGGATGCTACGGAGCCAGGCTCCTACCGTCGCTGATCAATCTCGATGCTAAACTTCTATCAAAAATTATAGCCTCCAGACTGGCCGTGATCATGCCATCTCTCCTCCATCCATCTCAGGCAGGCTTCACCAAGGGGCGCTCCGCGACCTCTAATATCCGCAAGGTCTTAGCAGTATTGGCACAAGCACGAGCCGACCCTTCCAACAATTATGCCATTATCACATTAGACGCCGAAAAGGCATTTGATAATGTTAGCTTCCAGTGGCTGCGTCTGGCCCTCCAAAAATTCGGCTTTTCAGGCCCCTTCCTCCACCTCATATCGGCAATGTATGCCTCCCCTACGGCTAATGTTGTTACTTCTAATATCCTATCGGATCCCATCCCCCTGCACAAGGGCACCAGGCAGGGCTGCCCCCTCTCCCCACTCTTATTTAATCTAGCTTTAGAGCCCCTTTCCAGACACTTATCCTTCACATCCCCCCTGAAGGGCATTTGGATTGGTCGAGAGGAAATTAAATCCACCCTGTTCGCAGATGATATTCTGCTGTTTACCTCCGACCCAGAGCGGGACATGCACCATGTCAAGGACATCTTTGACAGATTTAAAGTGTGCTCAGGTCTGCGCATCAATTATACGAAGAGTGAAATACTTCCTCTCGGCCAACCGCGCTCTCTGGAGTGGACGTCGCACTCCCCCTTTGCCATTGACAAAACCAGTATTAAATACTTGGGTATTCATATAGGTAAATCTCCCGTCTCCTTATACCAATTAAACTATACCCCGTTGATAGCCAAACTAGCCGTAGAATTGGACAATTGGGTCTCCCTTCCACTGTCTCTCCTAGGCAGGTGTCATCTCTTTAAAATGGTCACGTTCCCCAAATTGTTGTATCTTATGCAGACACTTCCCCTGCTTATTAAACACACTGATATTAATACTTTACACAAATCCCTCTCCAGGTTCCTGTGGAAAACCAAAAGGTCAAGGATCTCCCTCCCCAATCTATACCCCCCAAAGTCCCTTGGGGGCGCAAACCTACCCGATATTAGACTATATAATTTGTCTTGCCTGTTGAGAGTGGGTATGGATTGGCTAAAGGGGTCCTCTACGTTTTCGAATTTTTCTTTGGAATCTCAAATCCCAGTCCCTTTCTCACTAGCGGGGCTCCTGCATAGCAAACTAAAGGATCTCCCCCCAAATCTCAAGCAGAACATCTTATTCCGAGATACTCTTGTGGCTTGGAGGGAAATTAGGAAAAAGTTGGGTCTACCGCAACACATATCCCAACATCTCACTATAGCGGGCAACCCATCCTTGCACACAATGGACCTAGAAAGAGTCTACTCAACCTGGGCTCAGGAAGGACTTAAGACTTTTGCTCAATTGTTTGACTCATCAACTGGTGCACCTCTCCCCTTCCAGGACCTCCAACGTCTGTATAAACTCCCTGTCCACCATTTCCTGCATATTCATCAGGTCACCTCCCATGCCATGGAGTTGTGTAGGGACAGATCTAAAAGATTCATGCCTTCCATCTTGGATACCATCCTATCTGTGGAACACCCTAAGCTCGCTCACATCTACCGCCCTCTTCAGGCCACAATACTGGACACACGAATGGACTTCACCAAATCCTCCTGGGACAAGACCCTGAATATCACTGGTTCCAAGCGGCTCCTGATAGCGGGGTATATCACCACATGTGCCTTCAACACCAACGAATTTTGGAGGGAGCAGCAATTGAAAATACTTCACCATGCCTATTCTCCATTTTCCTCCTCTCCCCTGCATGTTCCTTTCCAAGGGTGCTCCAGGTGCTCAGCGCACCGCCCTACATTGCATCACCGGCTGTGGAGTTGCCCAATTGTGTCATCCTTCTGGGACAGCGTGGAACTTTTGATACATAGGGTCACGAGCCTCCTTCCCACGAAAAACCCCCTTTCACTGTTGTTTGGGCTCTTGGACAATAAATCTCCGCTTGCTTACATCACACATGACAAAACCCAGGCGTCTATACTGGTCGCCCATAAAGCCTGGATCTCCACGTGCCTAATGCTTGCCCGTAGGACCATTCTCAGACATTGGATATCCCCCTCCCCCCCCCAATGTGAAAGAACTTCAATCAGACTTGGATAATCTGCTCACCAAGGATCGTCTGGACCTAACTGTCTTCAAGTCCAACCCACTTAAGTTTTGGAGGAAATGGCAGGCGTATCTGGTACGCTTCCACCCGAACACTTCTCTGCCCCCAATAGACACCGGAGGCTGATACAGCTCAATAGCTTACACCCTTGACTCCTACTTCTCTGCTCCCCCCCTCCTCCTGGATTCTGTAGATGGTTCTAAATTGCCCTTTACTATCACTACCTACTACAAGATCATCAGGTTATCCCTGCCCCCCCCCTCTCTCCCCTCTGGCTGTAATTGATCATTAAACGTATGTGATATACCTAGATAGTTCTTTGATACTGCTATGTCTGCTAACCTGGTCACCCCTCCCTCCCCTCCTTCCCCCCCCCCCCCCGCTTCTCTTCCTTCCTCTCCTCCCTCTCCCGTTTCTATTGCTCTATCCCACCTGACTCGTCTCCACTCAGGGCATTCGTCCTGCTCTCACCTTTTCCCCCCACCCCCTCCCTTTTCTCCCTCTTCCCTTTCTCTGCTGACATTAGTATTGGTCCCTAGCCACCCCGGTTCCTCTGCTTTGAATTCAGTTATATGGGCCATTACTCCACCCACTGTATACCAAACATGTTTTACTGTTGTACTTTTACGCTCGTGTTTGAGTGGATTGTTGCATAATTTGTTAATTGCTGAAAACTCAATAAATATTTCTTTAAAAAAAAAAAAAATTCACCAGTGAAGATTCATTCGTCACCCATTTTGGACTATATCTATTCACATTATATGTTCAGATTTTACATCGCAATATCACCACTGTGTTGTTGTATATGTAATAAATTATTCACCTTCAAAAAAAAAAAAGTTTTAAAGTGTATAGTAAAAATTGCACCGTATAACATTTTATCCCAGAGAAGGAGTCCTGAAAAAAAACATTTTCTGAAGTATTGAGATGAAAATGATGTAAAGAAGTGTAGCTTTTATTACCTGGAGAACAGTTGGTGCATAGTTCAATTTAAATTCTTTAAATGCTCAGGGCTACAAAGGAGTGAGAGGTGTGCCCGTGACCCAAAAAACACCAGTTTGGCATGCCCGATTTTAAGCAGGAACAGTTTTCTGTTTTATAACTCTTCAGTAATCATCAGAAAAAAAGTACAAACCACATTTCCTGCATTGATATCATCTTCAGAGAGAATCTCAAATGCACCTTTGTCATTGTTTTAAGATTCTGAAAGACTACCCAGAAGGCTATTCTCTGCAATCTGCACATAAAAGTCAAAGATGTTTGTATAAAGCATACACAACTAGCCTTATGTCATGGGAGGTCTGTCACTTAACAGAGAGGTAGGAGGCATTACTGCACATTTAAACCAGGACAGGTTTTCTGTTTTAGACTTGCCTAGTAATACAACGTATCATCAAAAAAGAATGTATACAAACTACATTTCCCACACTGATTTCATCTTCAGAGAGAAGTTCAATCCTAAAATCTGCACATTAAAGTCAAAGTTTGTGTGAACACAGGGAGCTTTAAGCCTTGACATTCCTATCATAAAGAGGAGTCAGTTCATTTTGTTACAACTGATGTGTTGGCAAATATATGGCGTTAAGAAAAGAATGCTAATCAACATCTGGTTCTGACTTACTGCTGTATGCTCCATAGAAGGGTGTCAGTTCTTTTCTTGGTCACCTGGAGCTGTCAGATTTTTATAAATACTGTACACAGAGAAAAGGGTCATCCTTTTAATGTGACCTTCATGGAAATTTTTTTTTTTTTTTTTACTAGCTTGGAAGATGCCTTTAAACTATATGTGGTGTTACAGAACAGTACAGTTGTCACAGACAGCATCAGCAACACTGTATTCTGTCATTACATACAATATTTTATCCGAATATGAATATGAAAGGAATTCATTTGTTCACAGAATGCCTTGCATTTTGTTAAATGATTACAAGACATTATTTGATTGGATGAAGTGCTGATCTTGACATCATCACCACTCCTCTCAACCTCATCCAATCAGAGAACACCTTGTATTAGCTAAAAAAAAAAAAGAAAAAAAGGATATACTGCATATATATATATATATATAAGGTGTTCTTTGTTGAGTCCCCCTGCTATCATTGTTCTTATGATTGTCACCTTCCCCAGCGGTCCCTCAAATATGAGGTGTGCATACTTACATTGTGCCAAGCTGGGCCAATGTAAGCATGCAATTCAGATCATACCTTAAGCTTTAACCACTTAAGCCCCGGAAGATTTTACCCCCTTCCTGACCAGGGCCTATTTTGCGATTCGGCACTGCGTGATTTTAACGGACAATTGCGCGGTCGTGCGATGCTGTACCTAAACAAATTTGACGTCCTTTTTTTCCCACAAACAGAGCTTTCTTTTGGTGGCATTTGATCACCTGTGCGATTTTTGATCATGCGCTATAAACAAAAAAAGAGCGACAATTTTGCAAAAATAACAATATTTTTCACATTTTTTTATATGAAATTTCCCCCCCCCCCCAAAAAATGTAAAAATCAAAATTTTTTAACATTTTTGGCCAATTTATTTTCTGCTACATATGCTTGGTAAAAAAAATCACAATAAGCGTATTTTGATTGGTTTGCACAAAAGTTATTGCGTTTACTAACTAAGGGAAAGATTTTTGTTGTTTTTTTTTTAACAAATAATGGCGGCGATCTGCGATTTTTGCAGGACTGCGACATTGCGGCGGACAGATCAGACCCTTGACTGACATTTTTGACACTTTTGGGGGTACCAGTGACATTACTACAGTAATCAGTGCTATACATATGCACTGTTACTGTAAAAATGACACTGGGAGGGAAGGGGTTAACTGTATTGGGGAAGGAGGGGTTAAGTGTGTCCCTAGGGGCGTGTTTCTAACTGTGATTGGACATGGCTACTGGTGTAAGAACAGAGATCAACGGTCCTACATAGTAGAACCATATGATCTCCATTTTTACACAGGGAAGAATGACAGGCAGCTTTGTTTACATTAGCCGCCTGCCTTTCTCCCTTCACGGCGGACGATCGCGAGACACGCACGGACTTGTTAGGGAACGAGCCGGGGCGGGAGCGCGCCTCCGGGGGCGCGCGCTCGCCCGCTATTGGTTCACAAGCTAGTGACAGGCTAGTAACGTACCGATACGTCACTTTGCCTGGCCGGGGCTGACCGCCGCAGTATATGTACTTGCGGTGGTCGGCAAGCGGTTAAGGTAAACCCAACCACTAATGGAAGCTTTAGGGTCCATGCACACTGGGCATAAAAAATATGGCTTCTATAGGAGTTTTGTGTTTTTTTTCTCCTGCCTGTAGAAGGAGCTCAATGTTATCCTATGTGTCCATGCATGTTAGGGCATTTAGAGCAGTGTTTCGCAACCTTTTTTCAGTCCAGGCACCCTTTAAAATTATGCACAATCTGGAGGCACCCCATTCTAAAATGTAAAAAACCAAGTTAATCATTTTACACAACACAGGAACAATCACACATGTAGGACAACATTTGAGGTGATTTATTCTTCCAAAGCAAACACACCTTTGCACACTGGTAGTGACTAGTATCCCAGAGTTTCTCTTCTCCTTAACCACTTGCCGACCGCCGCACGACTATCTACGGCGGCGGTCAGCCCCTCACAGGCAAAGTGACGTAGGTCTACGTCGCTCGCCTGTGAGGGTTTAGGGAGCGAGCGAGCGCGCGCCGCCGGAGGCGCGCTCCCGCTCCCGCGTGGTCACGGACCCCCCCGCGCGTGTGACCGGCGGACCCGATCGCCGCCGGCCACTCTGCGATCGGCGGGGGAGAGGGAGAAAGTCAGGCAGCTTGTGTAAACAAGCTGCCTGTCATTCTCCTCTCTGTATGAGAGATGATCACATGGATCTACTATGTAGATCCATTGATCACTCTGCATACAGTTGAAGCCACAGCCAATCACAGTTAGAATCACGCCCCTAGGGACACACACAGCCCCTCCCTCTCAAATAAAGTTAACCCCTTCACTACCAGTGTATTTTTACAGTAACAGTGCATATATATAGCACTGATTACTGTAGAAATGTCACTGGTAACCCCAAAAGTGTCAAAAATGTCAGTCAAGGGTCCGATCTGTCCGCCGCAATGTCGCAGTACCGCAAAAAAAATCGCAGATCGCCGCCATTACGCGTTAAAAAAAAAAACAACAAAAATGACAAAAATCTTTCCCTTTGTTAGTAAACGCAATAACTTTTGCGCAAACCAATCAAAATACGCTTTTTGCGATTTTTTTTACCAAACATAGGTAGCATAAAACAAATTGGCCGAAAATATTAAAAAATTTTGATTTTTACATTTTTTTTGGGGGGAATTTCATATAAAAAAAAAGGGAAAAATATTGCTATTTTTGCAAAATTTACGCTCTCTTTTTGTTTATAGCGCGTGATCAAAAAATCGCACAGGTGATCAAATACCGCCAAAAGAAAGCTCTGTTTGTGGGAAAAAAAGGACGCCAAATTCGTTTAGGTACAGCGTCGCACGACCGCGCAATTGTCCGTTAAAGTCACGCAGTGCCGAATCGCAAAATACCCTCTGGTCGTTTAGCAGCCAAATCCTCCGGGGCTTAAGTGGTTAAGTTCCTCTTCCTCACTCAGCCAATGTGACCTCAGTGCTGACAGAGAGGGGCAGGGGAGGGGCAAACAAGGATGCTGTGCAGGCACTTGATATACTCCTTATCAACCGATGACTGTTGTTGTGTTTTGTTTTGTTTGTTTGTTTGTATTTTTGTATAACTGTATATTTTTTGAAACTCAATAAAAAAACGTATTAAAAAAATCAACCGATGACATAATTGATTGTTAGGATGCCATCAGCTAGAAGGTTATAATGGTGCACAATGAAAACCTATACCTTGATGTAGCTAAAAGGCAGATTTGATCCACCCACTGGCTTGTATGGAATTTTTGGGCAATTTTAGGCATTTTGCCAAGGCACCTCTGAGGAAACGTGTAGCCACCCCATGGCACCCTAGTTGAAAAAGGCTGGTTTAGAGGCAGAAAAAAAAAAAAACACATCATAAGTGCATTTTTAAGAGGAGAAAAAAAAAAAGCTAAACGCGCTAAAACAAGCCGTTTATGAGAATTTGGCGTTTTCAAGCGTACATAGATTATAATGAAAAATAAGCAGAGGGGAATGTTTTGGAAAAAAACAATTATAAAAGCACATGCCCATAAACTTCCCTAAAGTCTTGTGCAATACAAACTACTATGAGCAACATTTTTTCTGCCCCTTTTTCTGCCAGAGGCTCTGGCATTTATTTATGCCCCTAGTGTGCATGGACCCATAAAGTGATTGTAAAGTCTCGTTTTTCTTCCTAATAAAATAACAAACATGTTATACTTACCTCCTCTGTGCAGTTGGTTTTCACAGAGCAGCCCGGATCCTCCTCTTCTCGGGTCCCTGGCTTGAGCTCCTGGCCCCTCCCTTCTGTTGAGTGCCCCCACTGCAAGCAACCTGCTATGGGGGCACCTGAGCTGAGCTGCAGCTCCGTGTATCCAATCAGACACGGAGCTTCCATTTGGTCCTGCCCCCTCTCTGTCCTAATTGGCTAACTGCGTTTGAGTGACAGCAGTTGGAGCCAGTGGCGCCGCTGATGTGTCTCAGCCAATCAGCAGAGAGAGTCCCGGGTGCCTGAGGCTTTCGCAGACATCGCTGGATAGAGAGGGGGCTCAGGTAAGTATTAGGGGGCTGGGGGGGGCTTCTGCACACAGAAGGCTTTTTATCTTAATACATAGAGTGCATTTGGATAAAAAAAAAAAAACCTTCTGACTTTACAACCCCTTTAATATGGTAAAATCACTTGGAAACCTGTATGCATGTACAGCTCAGTGGATACACAAGATTGAAAAGAGGCAGGCAAGTTTGTTTTATTGCAGAGGAGACATAGCATGACCAGACCTGGTTGTGCCGTTTATTCCCTATTGGCACTAGGGACGAGATTTACTAAAACTGGAACACACGGAATCTGGTGCAGCTGTGCCTAACCAATAAGCTTCCAGGTTTTATTGCCAAAGTTGAATTGAACAAGCTTAAAGAGGGACTGCGACCGACCTATCCAAATTTTTTTTTTCTGCCCCACTTACCTGATCTTGGTATCTGGACATTTCAGAGATCATCTCATGCCCTGCCAAAGCTCTGCCTCACACCGCCATGTTTTCTCTGATATCATTGAGAGGCTCTCTGGCTCTTCCAGATTCAGCAGGCAGGCCTCTCAATGACGCGCCAATAGGCCCGCCCCTCCCCTTTTTCCTCAATGAAAGTCTATGCCTCCTGGGATATGTGACGTACATATTCCGGGAGGCATAGCGGGAAGCGAGCACATCAATCGCCTGTGTGTGTGGGGGGTTGGGGGGGGCAGACTTAACATAAAAAAATAGAGCTAAACAGAAGGAAAAAAAATGATGCCCGACTCCAGCAGAGAAAAAGAAGGAGGGGGTGAAGAGGCGAGATCGTCATCGGGAGGGTGAAGTTCCACTTTAAGTTAAAAGCTGATTGGTTACTAGGCATAGCTGAACCAGATTCTGAATGCTCCATTTTTAGTAAATCCCCCCTATTAATTAATGGTATACTGCATGTATACAAATATATATATATATATATATATATATATATATACCCGTGCCCACATTCTTCAATGGTCACATGAACATCGAAACTGGACTACGGAGCAATGGAAGAAGGTGGCCTGGTCTAATGAATCGTGTTTTTTTTTTCATCATGTGGATGGCCAAGTGTGTGTGCAAGAGAATATTAAATCATATCACCTAATACCCAGTGTTATTGGCCATCATCCCGATAAGCAGAGACAAGGAGGGTACCCCCAATTGTTTGGGACTGTAAATGCCACTAAACATTGAAAAGAGTATACAACAGAGTAATAAAAGGATCAAACTTTATACAAAAAGGAAAAGGTAATTATAAGTGTGCATCACTTACTTGGGGAAGAGATGGCACCAGGATGCAGTATAAAAAGGCAAGCTGGCAGAGGCAGTGTGATGCTTTGGACAATGTGCTGGGAAACCTTGGGTCCTGCCATTCATGTGGATGTTACTTTGGTGTCCATGCCTCTATGGGTCAGCGCTATTTTAGCAAAAGGGGGTCATACTCAATATTAGGTGGGTGGTCATAATGTTATGGCTGATTAGTGTATATACCGTATGTAGCCTATAGCAGTATACAGAGAGGTCTTTGAGAATCTTGACACTTCCTAAAGTGTCTCAATTAATATCTGGTTTTGTGTATTTAAAGCTAATTTCACTTTTAATCCCAAAGGAAAAAATGAATTTCTTCTTTAGAAGAATAATGGTATATTGAAGAATTTGCTGACTTTGAATAAGAAGAGTGTAAGATTATGATTTATTACAAATCTTAGAGACATTCTCATTAAATTTAGAATCAATAGTAGAACGTGTATTTAGCATTGCCTGCCCTGATCTGTCTCAGGCATAGAAACACTTACTCTTGAAAGGAATTCAGTTTAAAGAATGACAGAACCTTGGCAGAAAAAAAACACTTTTTTTCCTCTGGGAGTTTCCAAGGTCCTGTGGGTATAATTTACACCCTGGGATTTTTGAATTCTATAATTATCTCTCAGTGTTGCTGTTTGGATAGGAAAGTAGCGTCTACTAATAATAGCAGCAAATCAGCAATGGGAAAAGAAGAGACTAAAACGCATGCTACCTCCAGAAAAATACCATACTCCACATTAGGGTGGTAATGCAATCATTCCAAAATTAGATTGCCTATACGCTGCATAAAGAATGATGCTTTTATAAAGGAAACATTACCTATCATTGTTTTTGCCTATTTCTGTGATTCTACTCTACTTCTATAATTTGAGTAAACTGGGCCAAGTGCAGAAACCCATAGATGTCAAATAAACTATACATATGGGGATATTGATAAAGCAAAAATACAACCATTTTGCAATCCATAACCCTAGAGGCTTAAAAGCATTTTACACAATGGACTTAGCCTGCCCATTATAGGGTGGATGGATGAGCAGACACATCTGAACCTGCTTCAGGGCAAGAATTGCAATGAGCGTTGGAGATCTTTCTATAAACTTGCAAGATTTGGTCTGCTGATCCAGCAGGTTTGTGTGAATGGATGGGGGAGGGGGTAGAAGAGTGGTGCAGGCAGATGCTACCAGCGCCTCTCCTTTATTGGGAACAATAGCTATTGGCAAACATTGGCATCTCAAGGGAGCTGTAGGCATGAGATTGTGTCTATTGTCTTCAAACACTATGGCTAGGCATATTTAGAAGAAAATGTTATAATAGTTTTCGTGATTATATTTTAAGCTAATCAGATCAGTAATACACCTAAGTGCTTTCCCCAGAGCACATTTTCACACGGCGTTTCGTCTGTCTGTTTTTCATCAGATGTAAATGGATGATCATCTGATTACATCTGTATCTGTTCAGGAAGCGGACCTAAACTGATGTATTTTGCCTTGGTTGTTAGGAGCCGGTATCTGCCAGCATTCTAACTAGGGTTGCCACCTCATCCCGTTAAACCTGAACATATATTAATTACACAGGTTCTGAGGCTAATTTAATGCAAATAAGGTACCAAGTGAGTATAATTTTCACCTTAATCAGCCACAGAACCTGTGTAATTAATATGCGTTTGGGTTTAAAGGGATGAGGTGTGAACCCAAATTCTAACAACCAGTGACTCAGCCCTGCTGGCAGCATCCTAACAACCACAACTTATCCTTGCTGTCAGCAGGGAATTTCTCGCTGACAACAGAATTAAAAAAAAAAGAGCTGAACATTTTTTTTAAATGGTGTGAGGTCCCCTCCAGTCTTTGGGGGGGGGGGGGGACTTTTTACCAAAAATTAAAAAAAAATGGCTTAGGGCCCCTTTTAAATTTTATACCAGACCCTTATCCAAGCATGCAGCCTGGAAGACCAGGAAATGGGGGGACAAAAGTGTGGCCCTCTCTCGATAAGTAAGTGATCCTATAAGTCAATCACCACACCCCCCTCAACCCTGGCTCAGTAGAGAGGTCCTTGTCCTCATCAACATGGGGTCCCCCTGGCAAAGTACCACCCCATGTTGAGGGCTTGTGGCCTGGTATGATTCAGGGGGGTAAGACGCACACTCTTTCCCCCTCTTTCTTTCAGTCTTCATGCTCAGATAAGGGTCTGGTATGGATTTTGGGGGAGACCCTGCTCCAGTTTTTTTATTTTTTTGTCATGAGGTTCCCCCCAAAATCCGTACCAAACCTGAAGGAGTCTTTTTTGTGCACATGGTTTAGCTTCAAGTTTTATCTTGGGTTCCCTGTCACTTCCCATGCTGCAGAACATACACACTGCATTGGCTACTCTTTTACATCCATTGCAATTTGAATGGAAGTCTTATTTGGGTCATCTGATTACATTAATAGTAAATTGGATCGGTTACAAGGGGTTACAGCTTTTTGCAAATGATAATTGCCCTTTTGTAAGGTCAATAAATATAATCTTTCTATTAGGAACGAGCAGTGAATACATTTTCAGTGAGTGAGCGTTACTTAGCATCCCTTTTACCAGCAGTTGACAGTTTAAAGTAGATTATATGTAACTCTAAATATATACATTATATACCTCAATCTATATAAGTAGGAGATGTGGAGCTGGTAATATGTATTAAGAGTTCCACATATTCATTTCAAATGATTATTTATGTGATGATTTAATTATGGTCAACCCCAAAATAGACTCTGTAAACAGGTTACATATGTGAAATATGTTTATGCTTAGCCTGCCTTTTCTATGCACACCTCTTGGCAAATGTTTGCTCTCGTAGTTCTCTAAGCTATCATGTGTGATTAACAATGCAATCAAAAATCAGGCCTCATACATTGTAAGACAACAGTGATGTCGCTGCAGATGTGTGGGTTCCCATGCAGGTTTTTGACAGAGCCTTTACCTGACTAAAGCCACTCGGTTACACCAGTCTCACCCTCCACAGCAGAACTTGATGGCATATAGGGGATTGGCGCACATGAACAGAATAACTACTTAAGCAGGTGGCAGAATTGGCAATGGTAAATTTAGCAATCATACAGTTACCTGTGGACTTATAGAAATCTTGCAGACTGACTTGTCTTCTGCACTGTACCTGATAAGACACAGGACTCGCCAGAGATTTGAGCAGCCATCTTAGATTCATAGAGACTATATATAGGCCCTGCAGGAGACATTTTGGCAGGCTCACTGTGTGGGGAGTTTGTAGAGAGGGACAGACACATGCTGGTTAGGGAAATAATAGTCTTAACCCAGGGGAAGTTTTCCAATGAATATGAAGATCTTGGGAATGGTGCTGTGAACCCCTCTGGAGACTATTTAGCATTAGAGAAGGACATTTGTGTTTCTAATTTTTAGGGACTCTTTAATGACTGGAATAGTACCAGTGGCTTGACGTAGGGCCAATGTGGTGCCTATATTTTAAAAGGGATCAAAGTCTTTACCAAATAAAAAAACAAAAAAAAAACAAAAAAAGTAACTAGAAACCTGTTAGTTTAACTTCTATAGTCAGGAAGATACTGGAGAGTTTATTAAAAGACCACACACAGGAGTTCTTGCTGGAAAGAAAATATTTTAAGCAACAGGCAGCATGGATTCATGAAGCACAAATTTTGTCAAACAAATCTGATTTCTTTTTATGAGGAGGTAAGTAAAACCTTGGACAGAGGGGTCGCTGTGGATGTAGTATACTTGGATTTTGCAAAAGCGTTTGTCAGAGTTCCCCACACACGGCTAATGTGTAAGGTAAAGTCTACAGGCTTGGAAAAATCAGTTTGTAAATGGATAGAAAACTGCCTAAAAGACAGAATTCAGAGAGTAGTGGTTTATGATTCTTACTCTAAATGGTCTAAGGTTATCAGGGGTGTACCCCATGGTTCAGTGTTGAGACCCTTATTTTTTAATAGCTTTATAAATGATATAGGGTCTGAAATTAAAAGTACCATTTCAGTCTTTGCAGATGACAACTGATCTATGCAGTGAAATAACGTCCTTACAGGATGTCTCCAACTTACAAGCTGACCTCAATGCACTGTTTAATTGGGAAACTAGGTGACAAATGAGGTTTAATGTTGATAAATATAAAGTTATGCACTTGGGGGCTAAGAATATGCATGTATCATATATACTAGGGGGGGGGGGCAACTGGGAAATCAATGGTGGAGAAAGATCTGAGGGTTTTGGTAGATCATAAGCTTAATAATAGCATGCAATGTCAAGCTGCGGTTTCCAAAGCGAGCAAGGTCCTTTCTCCAGAGAGAAAGATATCATTTGGCCCCTGTGCAAATCAGTAGTAAGACCTCTTCTGGAATTTGCAGTTCAGTTTTTGGGCACCAGTTTTCAAAAAGGATATTAGGGAACTGGAGAAAGTGCAGAGAAGGGCAACCAAACTGCCCTTTTGTGCTTGAGGGGTTTGTGCTGGGGGAGTCTGTACTGTGGGGTTTGTGCCACTCTCAGTCAGTGTATCCCATAATAGGGTGTCTCTCACAGTATATCCCATAATAGGGCCCCTGCTCCCTATTATGGGATATACTAGTACCGATGGACCCCTTAATATGTGATATATTGGGAGAATTTGTTCACGCAAGCAAAATACAGGGGACAAAATGGGTGGAGTCTATAAGGGGTGGGGCTTCTGAGAAATGGGAGGGGTCGAAATGGAAGGGCGGGGTCTTACGCCCCCCCCCCATCTTAAAACTTCACCAGCCGCCACTGGTGCTGCTGCTACTGCTGCTGCTGAATTAATAGGGAAATCATTAGCTAGGCCAGTGTTCTGTGTCCACTCCTACTGTAAGGACAGCATCCTGACAGCACCCCAAAAAGCCCTTTTTAGGGCTGGTTCATTAGTCTGCTTTTATTTATTTGTTTTCTATATATATATATACAGACTGTACTGTGTGCACACCACTCATCGGGTGGCACAGTACCTTGCAGATAAAAAAGTCATAAAATGTTTACCCTTTAATATAATTGCAGTTGCCTGCCAGTGTGTGTCAGGCCCACTGACTGAACTGTGCCCACTGCCAGTGCCCCCCATTCATATAGGGTGGCCAGGGCCGGATTAAGAGCATCATGGGCTTGGTGCTGAGGATTTTGAAGGGCCTTAAGGGCCGTGCCTTGGCATGCACCCAGAGGAGGAAGGGTGCAGCCATGCATGCCTAATTGCCTAATTCCACATGGGATGCTGTCTCTGAAGCCCATAAACACATCCATGCATCGGCAACTGTCCCTCCTTGTCCGGCCTTCGTGCTGTGTGGGGAGGTTCTGAGGGAGCTGCCTGGGGAAGCGAGCATAGAAGCCAGACTTCTGTGTTTACAAGTGACAGAAGAGCGGTAACAGTGAATATGGCCAACCTGGGGCCTATATAAAGGTAGGGGCCTGGAGCTGCAGCTCCAATAGCCCCTACGTTAATCTGGCCCTGAGGGTGGCACAGCACCTTGCAGATAAAAAATTAATTTAATTTTTCCTCTGTAATATAATTGCAGTTGCCTGCCTATGAGTGTCAGGTCCACAGACTGCACTGTGCCCACTGCCCACCACTCATTTAGGGTGGCACAGCACCTTGCAGATAAAAAAAAGTCATTTCATTTTTTCTCTGTAATATAATTGCAGTTGCCTGCCAGTGAGTGTCAGGCCCACAGACTGTACTGTGCCCACTGCCCACCACTCATATAGGGTGGCACAGCACCTTGCAGATAAAAAATGAATTTAATTTTTCCTCTGTAATATAATTACAGTTGCCTGCCAGTGAATGTCAGGTCCACAGACTGTACTGTGCCCACTGCCCACCACTCATATAGGGTGGCACAGCACCTTGCAGATAAAAAATTCATTTAACTTTTCCTATAATAAAAAATAAAATTCATCCAGAAAAAACAGGAACTGGCTTTTTCATTTGAATTTCAGTAGCGCAGGGATGGTGACTGATAACCTCTTACCAAATAAATAGGATGATAACATATACCAAAATATATGAATCAGATGTGATAAATATAAGCATAAAATCATAAATACATAAAAGCATGAAATCACATCAATAGGAGTCCATAAAGTCCATAGGTATAAAGTGCATAGAGCAATGAAAGTGCAAACATGAAGGATCACAGGTCCGACTCATGGGGACCACCCTTGCCTGCCACCACCACACAGTTCCGGGAGAAGTATATGAAATTCAGACTCACCAGACGCCTGTGCCTAACCACTCTCATGGACTATAGTGCACTATAAATTTACCAGGAAATCTTCCAGAGGAGTCTTTGCAGCACAAATCAGAGATCTGGAGGAAACCTGATTTTACTATATGCTGTTGTTGGCTAGTCCATGAGAGTGGTTAGACATAGGCGTCTGGTGAGTCTGAATTTCAGATACTTCTCCCGTCTCTGTGTGGTGGTGGCAAGCAAGGGTGGTCCCCATAAGTCGCACCTGTGATCCTTCATGTTTGCACTTTCATTGCTCTATGCACTTTATACCTATGGACTTTATGGACTCCTATTAATGTGATTTCATGTTTTTATGTATTAATGATTTTATGCTTATATTTATCACATCTGATTCATATATTTTGGTATATGTTATCCTATTTATTTGGTAAGAGGTTATCACCATCCCTGCGCTACTGAAATTCAAATGAAAAAGCCAGTTCCTGTTTTTTCTGGATGAATTTTATTTTTTGTTATATTTACTCATTTAAGTAGAAGCAGTTTGTGTTATTTGTGTTATTCTGTCAGGTTTGTCTTACCTGTATTTCCTAAAGCGCAGTGGATTACAACATTGTCTATTAATTTAGTACAAGTAGTGATATTTATATATTTAATTTTTCCTCTGCAATATAATTGCAGTTGCCTGCCAGTGAGTGTCAGGTCCACAGTCTGCACTGTGCCCACTGCCCACCACTCATATAGGGTGGCACAGCACCTTGCAGATAAAAAATGAATTTAATTTTACCTCTGTTATATAATTGCAGTTGCCTGCCAGTGAGTGTCAGACCCACAGACTGTACTGTGCCCACTGCAAATGGACTGTTTGCGGTTGTTTGCGGTGCCTTATACGGGGAGTTTGGTCTGTCAGAGTTTGGTCTGTCACTGTGAGGCGGGCGTAACCCTTACACTACCTGATCGATACAACATCATATCTGATCGTATTCACACACTGGATGTTTTAAAGCATGTTATTGCAAACAATTTAGGAATGTTAGGTGATTTATGCCCTTTATGGATTAAAACCCAACTCTGCGTCAACTACGTAATTTTCCATGGGAGTGTTGCCATGGATCCCCCTCCGGCATGCCACAGTCCAGGTGTTAGTCCCCTTGAAACAACTTTTCCATCACTATTGTGGCCAGAAAGAGTCCCTGTGGGTTTTAAAATCCGCCTGCCTATTGAAGTCTATGGCGGTTCGCCCGGTTCGCCCGTTCACGAACATTTGCGGAAGTTCGCGTTCGCGAACATAAAATTTTATGTTCGCGACATCTCTACCTGTGATGCTGCCATTCTCCTGCTTTCTCATGTGGCGGGTCCAGACTTGTGTGAGCGGCGGTCTCCCTATTGGGCCATTTTATCTTCGGTCACTCTGCGGTGGGAACCTTGGAGTTTGCTAATGCAATTAGCACCAGTTGTCTTCTTCAGCAGGTGCAGACATCTTCAGCAGCTCTCCAACCTACCCCGTCTACCATCTTGGATTACCACACACGATACCACAGCACCTCTGCATGCAGTCTGCAAGTTATTCAGATGTAAGTGGATATTGGAATAAAGTGTTGTTTTTACCAGCACTGACATGGCACCGTGTTTTCTCTTTTTATCACATGATCTCTGATTAACAGGAACATTGTGGATTTTTTACAACATTTAGACCCTGTTCAAATTATCGCGTAGTGAGAACAAGTGTTCCTACTATGCGATTTTGACTTGCGTTTTTCACGCAGTTCTGCATGTTGCATAGGGCAGCCCATTCCCTTGAGCAGACTGCCTTATGTGTGTTTGCCCTGCGATCCTGTTGTGTGACAATCACAGCAGAATTGCATTGCGTTTGGGGTGCCATTGAAGGATAGCAGCACCCAAATGTGGGCATCACGTTGTGCTAAAAGTGCCTTGAGATTTGGGATTGTGGGCAGAATCGCAGCAATTCTGCCTGCAATCCCAAATTGCGAGATGTGAATACGCTGTCATAAATAGAAGCAGTACAATTACTGCTTCAATATATGATTCTTAACTCCCGCCAAACAGGCAAAAGTTGAGGCATTCATCCAAATAGCCAAAGTATAGTAGGAACTGTTGGCTCCTCGCTAGTCACAGGTGAAGCCGCTTGTTATAACCCCCACAGCACCAGAAGATCACTCATGCAGGGGCATCTGGGAGGCAGAGGATGAACAATTTCAAAGAAAAGAGCCGTCACCAGTACAAGAGACACTCATCATTCGTACCGTCCCTGGTGCTGATTTAAAAAACAAAAAAACAAAGAACACCAAATCTAGAGCTTTAAAAATGTCAAACAGACTACCTATTGCCTTTAAATATAAGTACAGTTTGAAGGCTGCCATTATAGTGGCCAAAACTTATTTTGGGCTGTTCTATAGATTCATTTAAAGGCACGCTAAGGTTCTATTTTAAGCCAGGTGTTTGGCGGAAAGTTAATTAAAAGCACAGCGGTAGACACACACCAATTACCTCCCAGAAACCATTGCAGGGCCGGCAACTTACTCAAGAGGTTGAAATGTTAACCCTCACCTCAAATGCTATTTGGGTTTATTTAATAAAACACATCAGGGAAAAAAGAAAAAAAAAACACAAAACAAAACGGCTTTTACTACTAAACCTGCCCTTGATTAATTTATAATGGCTTTACACTCCGCTTAAACCGGCCTGTTCCCATTCAGTGGGAGGCCTGCGCTAGTACTTAACTTGGTGTTATTAGTTGGAAGGCAACAGGATACAATTTAGTGAAGGGATTTTCTCCATAAAGAATAACTTCCTCAGGGCCTACTTTATATGTGGAAACCGGTCCAAGTCGGAGTACAGGCTGATTAATTTCAACATGCATCTTCAAAGAAAACGAAAGGGAGCACAAATGTGTTTATTTTGCAAACACGTTACTACCACTTACCACTTGGTTGCAGGAAATCTATTTGAGCATTGTCTAAATTAAAGGGCGCAAAGAAACACAAATCTCCAAATAAGATTAGCATTGCTTGTTTGAAAAATAAAAAAAATGTATAACCTTTTTAGAATGTTTCTTTCTTTAGGGGAAAGGTTTGGATATAAAAAAAAAAGAAATTCTACAACAAGCAGTTTATATGCTGAAAGCCTGCCAGAGTATATATTGCCAAAATATTACACTGCCCATACATGGAATTACTAACACCCAGATTTTTAATGCTCGGTCGCAGAATGTCCATGCTAGTACTTTTCTGCCCAGAGCTGTGAATATTAGGAGAAGGTGTTAGAGCCAATTTATACCACTTGAGCACGATAAAGGTGCTGGTAAGCTGCGGTGCACTCATTATGTATATGCTATACGATCTACATGTATATATATATATATATATATATAAATATATATATATTTATATATATATATATATATATATATATATATATATACACACACTCTGGCCACTTTTATAGTTACACCTGTTCAATTGCTTGGTAAAAAAATTGCTGAACATCTAGACGTGGTGAAGACGACTTTCTGAAGTTCAAACCCAGCAACAGAATGGGGAAGAAAGGTGATTTAAGTGACTTTGAATGTGGCATAGTTGTTGGTGCCAGACAGGCTAGTCTGAGTATTTAAAAAACTGCTGATCTACTGGGATTTTCATGCAGAACCATCTCTAGGGTTTACAGAGAATGGTCCAAAAAAGAGAAAATATCCAATGAACTGCAGTTTTGTGTAGGAAAATGCCTTGTTGTTGTCAGAGGTCAAGGGAGAATGGGCAGACAGGTTCGAGATGATAGAAAGGCAACAGTGGGAGGGAATATTAGCATCGATGAACACAGAACAAAAATGGGAATTCTTCAAAAAGACTGTATGCAAACTCAAGGCAAAGTATATTTTGCAGAACAATTACATAGGTCAGATGGTGAACGCACCGACAAGAAACAAAGCGATACTAGACCTACTGATTACCAACAATACGGACCTGATAACGGATATAGAAATACGGGGCAACTTAGGAAACAGTGACCATAGGTCAATTAGTTCAGTATAAATCATAGTAATAGGAAACACAAAGGCAATATAAGGACACTGAATTTCAAAAGAGCCAACTTCCCTAAACTGCGCTATTTGATAGACAATATAAAATGGGATAGAACCTTGGGAACAAAGAACACGGAGGAAAAATGGGAGTGCTTCAAGAGCATAGTCAACAAAGGGATTGGCCAGTGCATTCCAAAGGGGAATAAATTTAAAAGAGCAAAAATAAACCCAGGGTGACTAAACTCCGACATAAAAATGCATATTAATACTAAAGAAAAGGCCTTAAAAAATACAAGGCTGAGGGGTCATTGGCAGCTTTCCAACATTACAAAGAGTGCAATAAGAAATGTAAAGGCGAAATCAAAGCGGCTAAACTAGAACACAAGACACATATAGCAGAAGAGAGTAAAAAAAAAAACAATAAATTCTTTAGATATATAAATAGTAAGAAAGCAAGGCCAGAACACATTGGCCTCATAAAAGACAACAAAGGGAATCTGGCCACAGAGGACAGAGAGAAGGCGAAAGTGCTAAATAATATCTTCTCTTCAGTCTTCACAAAATAATTGGGGGGCTACACTAACCCAGCTTGAAATGCTAAATTAAATAATACACCTCAGGAAATACCCCCATGGTTAACAAAAGATAGACAAAAAAGGAAACTAGAGAAACTCAACATAAATAAATCACCGGGACCAGATGGCTTGCACCCGAGGGTTCTTAAACAACTCAGCTAGGTGATAGCCAGGCCGTTATTCTTGAGCTTTACAGATAGTCTACAGACAGGTATGGTGCCAGCTGTTTGGAGAAAAGCCAACATGGTACCAATATTTTAAAAAGGGCAGAGATATATCCCGGGTAACTATAGACCAGTCAGCCTAACATCAGTAGTCTGCAAGGTTTTGGAGGGCATGTTAAGGGACTATATACAAGACTTTAGTAATGAAAACGGTATTATTAGTAGTAATCAGCATGGATTCATGAAAAATCGTTCTTGCCAGACAAATCTATTAACCTTCTATAATGAAGTGAGTTGCCATTTAAATAAAGGAAGGCATGTAGATGTAATGTATCCGGAATTAGCAAAGGCATTTGACACAGTTCCCCACAAACGCTTAATGTACAAACTAAGGTACATAGGTATGGACCATAGGGTGAGCACCTGGATAGAGAACTGGCTCCAAGGGCGAGTCCAGAGGGTGGTGATAAATGAGGAGTACTCGGATTGGGCGGGTGTGGAAAGTGGGGTCCCCCAAGGTTCTGTCCTGGGACCAATCCTGTTGAATTTATTCATAAACAATCTAGAGGAGGGGATATCTAGCACAATTTGGGTATTTGCGGATGATACTAAACCAAGCAGGGCAATAACTTCTATGCAGGATGTGGAAACCTTACAAGCAGACCTGAACAAAATAACGGGGTGGGCAACTACATGGCAGATGAGGTTTAATGTTGAAAATTGAAAGGTAATGCACTTGGGCGTCAGAAACACGAACGCAAGCTACTCACTAAGGGGAACCTCTGGGTGAATCTAAGACGGAAAAGGACCTGGGGGAACTAGTGAACAACAGGCTTGGCAGTGGCATGCAATGCCAGGCCGCTGCAAGCAAAGACAACAGAATACTGGCATGTATAAAAAAGGGGATTCACTCCAGAAATAAAGAGATTATTCTACCACTTTACAAGACTCTGGTCCGGCCATATCTGGAGTATGCCATCCAGTTCTGGGCACTGGTCCTCAGAAAGGATGTGCTGGAACTGGAGAGAGACCAGAGAAGGGCAACAAAAATAATTAGTGGAATGGAGGACATGAGCTATGAGGAAAGACTCCAAGCTTTGAACTTATTCTCTCTGGAGAAGAGACGCTTGAGAGGGGATATGATATCAATGTACAAATATTGTACTGGTGACCCTAGCATAAGGAACAAACTTTTCAGAGAAAGTAAGACACGTACAGTAAGACACGGGGCCACTCACTAAAACTAGAGGAAAAACGGTTTAACCTTAAACTATGTAAGGGGTTCTTTATTGTCAGAGCAGTAAGGATGTGGAATTCTCTTCCACAAGCAGTGGTATCAGCAGGGAGCATTGATAGTTTTAAAAAACTATTAGATGAGCATCTTAAAGACCACAACTTAAAGGGGTATACAATGTACGGTTAACAGCAAACACATACACACAAACACACACACATCATAGGTTGAACTGGATGGACTGATGTCTTTTTGCAACCTCACTAACTATGTGACTATGTAACTATATTCCCATGGGCAATACGTTTAAAAGGCTAAAAATTAAAACCTATGTGGCCCATGGCCAAAGTTGGAAAAGCTATAAATAATAAGAAAACAATTTTTTAAAATATATAAAAATGAAGGAACACTATTATTGTTTAATTGTTACAAAGAATATAAAAGAATATGTAAAAAGGAAATCAAGGACGCAAAAATTCAAAATGAACGAAAGATTGCAAAAGATAGTAGGACAAACCCCCAAAAACTCTTCTAATTTATTAATAGTAAAGAGTTTAGGTCTGAACATGTAGGCCCTTTACAAAATAATCTGGAGTGGGTGACCAGGGACAAAGAGAAAGCAAGTTTATTAAACACTTTCTTCAGCTCTATGTATACAAAAGAGCATGGGGAAGCTCATGGCCATAATGAGGATGGTATTGACACAACCCCAAATGATCCACAATGGCTCAAAAGTTATATGGTCCAGAAAATAAAGGTGGATAAAGCACCTGGACCAGATGGCATCCACCCACACCTCCTAAAATAATTGAGCGCTGTAATTTCTAAAGCCTTTGTTTCTAATTTTTAGGGACTCAAATAGTACCACTGGATTGGCGTAGGGCCACTGTGGTGCCTATATTTAAAAAGGGATCAAAGTCTTTGCCAAGTAACTATAGACCTGTTATTTTGCCTTCTGTATTTGGAAAGATACTGGAGAGTTTAATAAAAGACCACATGGATGTGTTCTTGCTGGAAAAAAATATTTTAAGCAACAGACAGCATGGATTCATGAAAGACAGAAGTTGTCAAACAAACCCGATTTCTTTTTATGAGGAGGTAAGTAAAATCTTGGACAGAGGGGTGGCTGTGGATGTAGTTCACTTGGATTTTGCAAAAGCATTTGACACAGTTCCCCACACACACAGCTAATGGTAAAGACTACAGGCTTGGAAAGATCAGTTTGCAAATGGATAGAAAACTGGCTAAAAGACATTATTCAGGGAGAAGTGGTTAATAATTCTTACACTGAATGGTCCAAGGTAATTATTGGAGAAGAAAAGAATGCCTCCAAGAGGTGGGACTATTGTAGGCAGCATTGGCCGAAATGCAAAAAAAGCATGAGTATATAAATGTATATGTAGCACCCTACAGGTAGGTGCTAGGTAAATGTATAGTGGGCCTTGTCTGCCTAACAGCATAGCCATGATTTCTTTTGGTAGGGTGTCATGATTTCAAGGTGTGCCTGTTGAAGGGGAAGTCTCCCCACTGGCTCCTGTGAGAGGCTTCTCATAGGGTAGTGGAGGAAGCCCAATCAGGGGACACATTCAAGATGGTAACCACCCCAGAAGGCAGATTATGCTGCAAAGGATTCTGGGAGTGGGTATAAGTTTGGGGGAAACCCGTGACCCGGCATCTTTGGCGGGAGCAGAGTCCCTGGAGAGAGAGAACGGCTGTCTCTCCTCCTGTTTGAGGAAGATGATTACTCGGGGTGTCGCTCGAGAATCCAGAGAGTGCTGAGTTGAGCTGAGGGGATCTGGTGTGCCGAGAAGCCGTGGAGAGCGAGAGGGGTTCAGTCCCAGGAAAGCCTACACAGGTCGTGAGTACTGAGGATTGCCCCTGGGGGTCTGCCTGGAGAGTTAGAGGAGACCACTCCGGAGGAGGTTCTGGGATTCAGTGTCAGCTAGCTGTAAAGGGGGTACCTAGGTTGAGGACCCTGAAGTAGAAAAGGGGGTACATAGTCAGTGGACCCTGAAGAGCTAAAAGTGTAAAGGGGGCGCCTGCGGTTTTGGGCCCTGAATTGTGCAGAGTACCAGTTGAGAGTTGCAGCTATACAGTAATTCACAGCAAGCTACCTCCAGCCAGTGCCAGGCTGGAGAGGGTGGTCAGTGACTTTGCAGTGCAGCAGTGTCAGTAGTTCTATGCTTCACAGTCCTGAGTCTTCTGGACCTAGGGTCGAGGATTCAGCACTTCTGTCAAGATAGTGTGTTCTAAGCCTCAGTGAGCGCTGGCTAGCGTCGGCTGGCATCAAGGCAGTGGTAACAGACATTTTCTGGAGAAAGTCCCGAATTGTATTTAGTTAAGCCTAAAGGAGTATCCCACTCATTCCCTTCTCCCATCCCCTTTATTTACAATAAAACCACAAAAACCAAGATGCCGGAGTTGTCACTGTCTCAGTTCTCACACCCAGGGTCGCAGCTCACATGGGCTGGATTAGTAATGGGTAACAATGGCAGACTGTAATGTTCTGGTACCTTTGGGTACCCTAATTACTCTTTTCCTAAGTGTATGCGCCCCACCATTCTCTTTTGGTAAGGTGCGCATACACCTTTAAGACTGATGCTGTCATCACTGAGCGCCGGACTGAACAGCTATTTAAATCACCAGCTCTCACTCACATGTGTTCGTTCAACCTGCTTTGTGCCTTGATGCTAACCTGTCTTGAAGCTCCCATGCTTGCAAGCATACCTCGCTGTCGGAACCACGCTGCGCTGATCCCTGTATCCCGCTACCGGATCATCCGCTCTTGCCGAACCTCTCCTCTGCTACATTGCTACTAGTGATAAGTACCCCACAGGGGAAACCTCTATAACCTTCATACTAAAGCTTACACTATCTAGCTCTGCATACTAAGGACTATTATTACATCTGCATTATCTAAGATTGCTAGCTCTTGAGCCTACTACCATCTGCTCTTGCACTGGGTTGGTCTCTCCTGTATGTTCACCTGCTACTCTATCATCTGCTACCATACATGATTGCTAACCTATCTACATTCCATCTGCTACTATCTTACTTTCAAGAACATTTCCTTTCAAGTGTCTGTCATCTACCATCTCTACCCAACCTGTCTCTTCAGCCTATCATCACTGTGTTACTATATACATAAGTCACTCTAGGAACATCTTATTGAGTGTGTGTATTTACTTGCTGAATTGAGATCATCCACACATGATGAGTCTTTGGGAGTTGGGATTGGTGTCTCAGCGTTTCTCTACATGACTACTGAAGTGGAATATTTCTGCAGCTGTAAATCCACATCATACATAAAACGCAGGAGCGTTACACAGACATACATCAGGCCCAATGGCTGGAAAACTTGCTACATATAATAAAATACAAGTTTTATTTATCACAACAATAAAATTGTCCAAAAGGACAGAAAGGCATAAGATATTAGAGCTAAAGAGTATGTCATATATAGCACAAACAACAAGCAGAAGGTGATGCGTTTCGAGACTTCAAAGTTATGCTCTTCTTCAGGGATGCTCATATATAAGTTTACATAGAAGTTCTAAAATACAAAGCAGAGTAATAAATATGAGGTCTATGGAAATAGAAACAAGTAAGTATATGCATTTGATGTATTATACAAATGTGATATGCACCATAAAATGAAACCAAACTGACTCTGACAGGATACTCCACATACAGGATGTTCCACATACAGGATTAGCCATGGGGTATTTAACCACTTCAGCCCCGGAAGATTTTACCCCCTTCGTGACCAGGCCCTCTCTGGCGGTGGGGTGATGAGCGGTAAGCTTTCTCCCGACCGGAGCTGTGTCCCAAGCCGATCAATACAATACAAGCGGAAGTGATGCCGTGCGCACTCTACATGTTTCGTCGTATGACGTCATCAGGAGTAACCTGCTAGGCTACTCCTGATGACGTCATACGACGAAAACATGTAGAGTGCGCACCGCATCACTTCCGCTTGTATTGTATTGATCGGCTTGGGACACAGCTCCGGTCGGGAGAAAGCTTACCGCTCATCACCCCACCGCCAGAGAGGACCTTGCGGCTCCTAAGTCCTGAGGTATCGTTAGCATTGTTTTTATGTGAGTACCTGCTTTTATCTTGGATGTTTTAATAAAAGTCTAGCGGTATTTCACCATTTGGAGGCATCTTTCTTTATTTATACACATGTCCTGGAATGGCTTGTTTGGAGCATTAATGTTGGAATACCCCTACTAACACGCCAAGCAGTTGTGACTCGGGCAATTGGAATATTAGAAGTGGACCAGGTGACCGGACCCCTCTGCTTTGGAAGCGATCCCTACAAATATCGACCTGCGCTCTACCCCTGTAGGGGTAGTACTTTCTGGTAAGCTCGGTATTTACTAGAAAGGGGAGCACCGGACCCATTGAATAGGGGAACACCATAGTCTTCACTCTAGAACCATCCAACCGGTCGCACCTGTGATTTTGGCACCTCATCACCATTTTGGACTGTTATACCTCTATGCGCTTTTTAAGGACTCAGTGGATGTTTTTTCCTATGCATTTTTGACCACATTTTTTGCGCATTTTTTCACTAGCACACTATTGATCTTGAGATATTCTGCGTAACAATCACCTAGTCACCATTTTATAATTTTTTCTGCATTATTTATTATTATTTTTTTGGATTTATTTTCTTTCATCTGTGGCTCACCCCATTGTTATTTTGGGGAACCATATTGGGCACTCTCTCTTCCCAGGTTTGGGACTGAGGTTTCTTTCTTTTTTGCACACGTCACTTTTTGGTCACCCAAGTCACTGTAAATTAATTTATATTTACTAATTTCTTCTATTATACCTTTTTATCATCACTTATACACCTGTGTTACATATCACCAAATACTCACTGCACTATAATACCATTTCTGAACTCATATATTTATTTATTGTTTCAACATCACCACTTCACCCTCACTTGAAGGGCACTATATATATTTTTTACTGGAGTATATTGTGGATATATACGTCATTTTCTATTTATTCATTTTTTGCATACCTATTTATATTTCTGCATACATTTAAATATTGGTTTTTAGGTTTTATGCTTTTACACTTTATTCCTGTTTTTACCTCTTGAATATTTAATACCTCACTTATTTATCTAACATCCACCACTTTTTTCAATCGTGCATAATATTTGCAATATTTGTGATATCTGTGTTATTTATACTAGTTTCTACCTTCCACACTTCTAACACATATATTGGCAGCGCCAAGCACTTCTTCTTCTTTTTTCCTCTATGGGACTCCTTACCCCAACCTGTTAGACTATCTACTCTATTAGCTTTTAGATATTCCCTGAAATCCCTCCTCTTCAGGGAAGCCTATCCTACCAACACCTAACAATTGTATTTAAATTTTCTCCATTAGCTCATTCCCTACAGTTATTACCTTTTGATTCACTTGATCCTCCCTTCTAGATTGTAAGCTTTAATGAGCAGGACCCTCTGATTCCACAGTTTCCTCCAGACATAACATTTAGGATTGAGGCCAAACATTTCCATCTTAGTTTCATCAGGCCAGAGAATCTTGTTCCTCACATTCTGAGAGTCCTTCAGGTGCTTTTTTGCAAACTTCAAGCGGGCTTTCATGTGTTTTGCACTGAGGAGCGGCTTCCATTTAGCCACTCAGATCTGTGGAGGGCTGCAGTGATAGTTGTCCTTCTGGAACTTTGTCCCATCTCTGGATCTCTGGACCTCAGTCAGAGTGACCATCAGATTCTTGGTCACCTCTCTTACTAAGGCCCTTCTCCCCCCAATTGCTCAGTTTGGCCAGGTGACCAGCTCTTGGAAAAGTTCTGGTTGTGCCAAACTTCTCTTGTGCTCTTGGGAACCTTCAGTGTTGTGATCGACCGATATCGGTTTTTCGTTGCCGATACTGATACTGATATTTTGGCCAATGCATATCGGTATCGTCCGATATTTTTTGTTTTTTACAGGTACTTTTGTGGAGGGATCTGGGGGTCTAAAAGACCCCAAACCCCTACTCTGCACTTAAAAGCATTCAAAACGCCAAGTTTGGCTGTTTTGAATGCTGTCATTTTTTTTTAATCTGGCGCCAGACAGTACCCGGAAGTGATGTCACTCATGACATCACATCCGGGTTTTTGCATGAAGAACCGATCAGAGCCCAATGCGGCTTTGATCGGGTCTTCGGCGGCCATGCAGGCTGGTTACCTGGGTCTCCCGGTGGGGAGGGACCTCCGCCGCACGTCAGCCGTATCAGTTGTTGGCATCACTCCAGTACATGCACTTTCGGCAATATTGGTAAACTCCGAGGGCCGATTCCGATATATATCGGGAAAAGTGCATATCGGCCCTCGATATATCAGCTTTGCCGATAATCGGTCGATCCCTATTTCAGTGCACCAGAACATTTTTTGTAGCCTTCTACAGATCTGTGCCTTGCAATGATCCTGTTCCTGAGCTCTGTAGGCAGTTACTTTACCTCATGGCTTTTGATCTGAAACAGTATGCATTGTTAGCTGAGAGGCCTTTTATAGAGAATTGCGTGCCTTTCCAAATCTTGTTCAATCAATTTACATAATTTACCGCAGGTGGGCTCCAATGAAGGTGTAGAAACATCTCAGCAACAATCAAGATAAATGGGCTGTACCTAAGCTAAATTTCAAGTGTTATTGCAAAGGGTCTAATGGGTCTGATGTTCCAGTTTTTTCTTTGTCATACATTCACAAACATTTCTATTATTCTGTTTTCACCTTCTCATTATGGGGTACTGAGTATAGATTAATGAAAAAAAAATAAATTTAAACAACTGTAGTATCAGGCTGCAACATAACAAAATAAAAAAAAATAAAAAGTGAAAGGGGTCTGAATACTTTAGGGATACACTATATATACAGGTATATGTGATGTGTATATATATATATATATATATATATATATATATATATATATATATATATATATATATATATATATATATATATATATATATATATATGTATATATGTATATATATATATATATATATATATATATATGTAGATAGATAGATAGATAGATAGATAGATAGATAGATAGATAGATAGATAGATAGATAGATAGATAGATAGATAGATAGATAGATAGATAGATAGATAGATAGATAGATAGAGTATCTCACAAAAGTACACCCCTCACATTTTTGTAAATATTTTAATTTTATCTTTTCAAGTGACACTTTGCTACAATGTAAAGCAGTGAGATTACAGTTTGTGTATCAGTGTAAATTTGCTGTCCCCTCAAAATAACTCAACACACAGCCATTAATGTCTAAACCGCTGGCAACTAAAGTGAGTACACTCCTAAGTGGAAATCTCCAAATTGGGCCCAAAGTGTCAATATTTTGTGTGGCCACCATTATTTTCCAGCACTGCCTTAACCCTCCTGGGCATGGAGTTCACCAGAGCTTCACAGGTTGCCACTTCCACACCTCCATAACGACATCACAAAGCTGGTGGAGGTTAGACACCTTGTGCTCCTTCACCCTCCGTTTGAGGATGCCCCACAGATGCTCAATAGGGTTTAGGTCTGGAGACATGCTTGGCTAGTCTATCACATTTACCCTAAGCTTCTTTAGCAAGGCAGTGGTCGTTGAGGTGTGTTTGGGGTCATTATCATGTTGGAATACTGCCCTGTGGCTCAGTTTCCGAAAGGGAGGGGATCATGCTCTGCTTCCGTATGTCACAGTACGTGTTGGCATTCATGGTTCCCTCAATTAACTGTAGCTCGCCAGTGCGAGCAGCACTCATGCAGCCCCAGACCATGACACTCCCACCACCATGCTTGACTGTAGGCAAGATGCACTTGTCTTTGTAGTCCTCACCTGGTTGCCGCCACACACGCTTGACACCTTCTGAACCAAATAAGTTTATCTTGTTCTCATCAGACCACAGGACATGGTTCCAGTAATCTATGTCCTTAGTCTGCTTGTCTTCAGCAAACTGTTTGTGAGCTTACTTGTGTATCATCTTTAGAAGAGGCTTCCTTCTGGGACAACAGCCATGCAGACCAATTTGATGCAGTGTGCGGCGTATGATCTGAGCACTGACAGATTCACCCCCACCCCTTCAACCTCTGCAGTAATGCTGGCAGCACTCATACGTCTATTTCCTTCTTTGGTATACCATGGTGAGGCTTGTCTTGAGTGCAACCTGTCCTGGTAAACCGCTGTATTGTCTTGGCCACCGTGCTGCAGCTCAGTTTCAGGGTCTTGGCAATCTTCCTATATCCTAGGCCATCTTTATGTAGAGCAACAATTCTTTTTTCAGATCTCCAGAGAGTTCTTTGCCATGAGGTGCCATGTTGAACTTCCAGTGACCAGTATGAGAAAGTGAGAGTGATAACACACCTGCTCCCCATTCACATTTGTGACGTTGTAACACTAATAAGTCACATGACACCGGGGAGAAAAAAATGGCTAATTGGGCCCAATTTGGACATTTTCACTTAGGGGTGTACTCACTTTTGTTGCCATTGGCTTAGACATGAACGGCTGTGTGTTGAGTTATTTTGAGGGGACAGCAAATTTACACTGTTATACAAGCTGTACACTTACTAATTTATATTGTAGCAAAGTGTCATTTCTTCAGTGTTGTCACCTGAAAAGATATAAGAAAATATTTACAAAAATGTGAGGGGTGTACTCTCTTTTGTGAAATACTGTATATATATATATATATATATATATATATATACATATACACACTATATTGTCAAAAGTATTGGGACACCTGCCTTTACAAGCACATTAACTGTAATGCCATTCCAGTCTTGGTCGGTAGGGTTCAATATCGAGTTGACCCACACTTTGCAGCTACGACAGCTTCAACTCTTCTGGGAAGGCTGTTCACAAGGTTTAGGAGTGTGTCTATGGGAATGCTTGGCCATTCTTAAAGAAGCGCATTTGTGAGGTCAGTCACTGACGTTGAACAGGAAGGCCTGGCTCGCAGTCTCTGCTCTAATTCATTCAAAAGGTGTTCTATCATGTTGAGGTCAAGAGTCTGTGCAGGCCAGTCAAGTTCCTCCACCCCAAACTCACTCATCCATGTCTTTATGGACCTTGCTTAGTGCACCGGTCCAAATCATTTGGTGGAGTAGAGGATTATGATGTGGGATTGTTTTTCAGGGGCTGGGCTTGGCCCCTGAGTTCCATTAAAGGGAACTCTTAAGGCATCAGCATACCAAGACATTTTTGACAATTTTATGCTCCCAACTTTATTGGAGCGGTTTGGGGAAGGCGCCTTTCTTTTTCAACATGACTATGCACCACTGCTCAAGCAAGGTCCATAAAGACATGGATGAGCGAGTTTGTGGTGGAGGAACTTGACTGCCCTGCACAGACTCCTGACGTCAACCCGAAAGAACACCTTTGGGATGAATTAGAGCGGAGACTGCAAGCCAGGTATTCTCATCAAACGTCAGTGCCTGACCTCACAAATGTGCTTCTGGAAGAATGGTCAAACACTGCCATAGACCTTGTGGACAGCCTTCCCAGAAGAGTTGAAGCAGTTATAGCAGCAAAGGGTGGGCCAACTCAATATTGAACCCTACGAACTAGGACTGGGGTGCCATTAATGTTCATGTGCGTGTAAAAATAGGCATTCCAATACTTTTGACAATATAGTATATATATATATATATATATGTATATATATATATATATATATATATTACTATTAAAAAGTTTTAGGCAGGTATAAAGGAATGCTGTAAAGCAGTGGTCACTAAATGGCGGACCGCGGTCCAGAACTGGACCGAGTGATAGTACATTCCGGACCGTGTCCATGTCACTGCCACAGCTGGTTATCCTCTCCTGGGCTTCCCACCTGGCCGCTGATGTCATCTTCACAGCAGGCGGGGGCAGGAGGAGCTGCAGATCAGCGCTTAGGGCTGGGAGCTGCCCAAGTTGTGTTAACAAGAGGGTTGTTACCTTACTTTGTAATATGAAAAGACTCCTGCTCTCTGTCCTTATCTTCAGCACTCTGCAGATTGGGGCAGAGAGTGGGAGTCTTTTCATATTACCAAGCCGGTTAGTCACTCACTTGTTAAGATGCTAACTCATCACGATCTGCAGCTCCTACCACCCACTGTGAGGATGACATTGGTGGCCGGCTGGAGGATGATTAGTGCCTCTGCCCTGCCAAAATTACCATAGGACTGTGTAGGGGAGGTTTGCAAAAGGGCACTGTGTTGTGTTAAGGGGTGCTGTGTGGTGAAGACGGTGCTGTTTGGTGTAAAGGGGTGTAAAGAAGCACTGTGTGGTGTAAAGGGGGTACTGTGTGGTATAACGGGGGTGTAAAGTGGTGCTGTGTGGTGTAACAGGGGTTTAAAGGGTATGCAAGTCCCCAGAGAGGCAAGGCTCTTGTGGACATCGCTGGATCGAGATGAGGCTCAGGTGGGTAATTGGGATCTAGGGGTCTCCTGCACACAGAAGGTTTTTTACATTCATGGATAGACAGGGCCGGTGCTTCCACTAGGCAAACTAGGCAGCCGCCTAGGGTGCATTGCCACCTAGGGGCGCAGCCTGGAGTTGGCACTCTCTTTCCATCATGAATGATTATTGTGAGCTGAGGGGAGAGGTGGCGGTAGGGGAGGAAGAAGGGACAGAGAAAGATGCCAGGTGTCTTGGGCAGTGGCGGAACTATCAGGCCCTGGCTTTCCACCACTGTTGGAGGGGCCCCAAGAGGCAGGAATGGAGCCCACCAGAGTGCTGCCTGCATGATGATCCTCTTCAGCTGGAGGTGAATGGCCTTAACCCCAGTCAGGAAGTGACTCTCTGCACTGAGCTGGTAGGCAGCCGTTCATTTCCCTGGGTAGGTATTAAGCAGGAAGCGGAGGAGAGCTGAACCTGAGCTGGAGCTCGCCACTGGAGGGCGGAACCTTTACTGGGGCAGAAGCGACGAGGCACCAGAATGGTCTGAGGAGGTTGGTGATGAAGGACATGCAGAGCTCTCTGACTGCTGCTTTTCCCTCCAGCAGAAGCCAGTTGGAGCTGTGGTGAGCACTGTGGTCCAGGAGAGGAGCATCCTGGGAGAAGGAATCAGCAGGATCACTATGAAGGAGGGCAGAGTGGGGGCCACTCTCTTCATACCGCCCAGTTAGTGTCCCCAGAACAGGGGATTAGGGTCCCTGGGTGTTACATGGAGCATCCCTGGTATGAAAGGGAATCGGGGTCACCAGGTGTGCCATGGGGAATCAGAGTCACCAGGTGTGACATGGAGGATAGGGGTCACCGGGTGTAACAGGAGTTCGGGGTCACCAGGTGTGCCATGAGGAATTGGGGTCCCTGGGTGTGCCATGGGGGATTGGGGTCCCCAAGTGTGACACGGAGGAACATCAGGGTCCCCAGGTGTGACATGGAGGAACATCAGGGTCTGAAATAGAGGAACATTGGGGTCACTGAGTATGACAGCATGACATGGAGGAACACGGGGGTCTCTGGGTGTGACATGGAGGAACATCAGGGTCAGTGGGTATGACAGCATGACATGGAGGAATATTGGGGTCCAAGGGTGTGACATGGAAAAACATCAAAGTCCCTGGGTGTGACACGGAGGGGTATTAGGGTCCCCGGGTGTGACATGGAGGAATATGGGGAGTCACTGGGTATGAAAGCATAACATGGAGGAACCATCGGATCAGGGTCACTGGGTATGACTTGGAGGAGTTTTTCCCCCCTTACCTTTTTTTTTGGGGGGGGGGGCGCAAGTAGCTGGTCTTGCCTAGGGCGTAAAATAGTCTAGCACCGGCCCTGTGGATAGAATGCATGAAGGTAAAAAACCTTGTACCTTTACAACCACTTTACACCCACAAATGCTTTTTTTTTTTACCACTATTACTCCTTTATACTGGCTTTTGAAATTTACAAATGCAGCAATTTAGAAATTGGTTGAAAGGTTTAGCATTGTGAAACACTTTTTAATAGATAAAAAGTACATTTTATAAAAATCTATATACTGTAGATCAGACCAAAATGAGGGACAAATGAGGAGGAATGTGGGACAGTCCTTCGAAATCAGGGACAGTTGGGTGCTATACCTTTCAGCTTAAGTTGAATCACCCTGGGAGCCATTGGGGCCTGTCCAGCAGCAGGCCTGTTCAGCAGTCACTCACCGCATGAGATACAGGATCTTTACAAGGGACTGAGTGAGTAGCTTCCATTCTACACCCCAGAGCCTATGGAGGAGAATCAGCCAGTAAAAAGCTAGCTATCTACAAGGAACAGCTTAGAGCTATTCACAATATCTCACGAGATTACAGGCAGTCCACCCACTTTTACATGGATTTTGGCTGTTTTCAGAGAAAGAATGCATTAAGATAAAAAAAAAAACTTCCTGATTTTCCAACTCCTTTCACTATATAAAGCTTCCTACAATGTCAAAACATTGCTGTGTGACATGGCTTTGTCATTTAGATGAAATCTTGTAATTCTCCATCACTGTAGTGGCTTCTTGGCTTAAAAATGGATTTACGTATGTTTGCGAACAAATCCATTCATAGCACCCTGCTGTCAAGTGACTATATTAGTGAATCAGCAGTATCCATACTTGGATCAGCATACATTCATTTGAGTTGATTTGTCTACCTTCACACCCATCCATATATTTTGAATGTGTTTGTAAGTAATCAGTTCCATTAATATCTGCCAGAGCACGTCAAGTGAGGACATTGCTAATTCACTCTCAGTAGAGTACTATGAATTGATTCCCTCCATAAAGATTAGAAAAGTAAAAATATATGTAAACAATTAATTACAGTACCTTAAAAAATATTCATACCCCATGAAATTTTCCACATTTTGTCATGTTACAACCAAAAACGTAAATTCATTTTTTGGGATTTTATGTGATAGACCAACACAAAGTGTCTCATAACTGTGAAGTGGAAGGAAAATGATAAATTGTTTTCAAATTGTTTACGGATAAATATCTGAAAAGTGTGGTGTGCATTTGTATTGAGCCCCCCTGAATCCATACTTTGAAGAATCACCTTTCACTGCAATTACAGCTGCAAGACTTTTTAGGAAGTCTCTACCAGCTTTGCACATCTAAAAAGTGACATTTTGCACATTCTTCTTTGCAAAATAGCTCAAGCTCTGTTAAATTGGATGGAGTGCGTCTGTGAACAGCAATTTTCAAGTCTTGCCACATATTCTCAATTGGATTTAGGCTAGACTTTGACTGGGCCATTCTAACATGAATATGCTTTGATCTAAGCAATTCCATTGTAGCTCTGGCTGTATGATAAGGGTCATTGTTCTGCTGGAAGATGAACCTCCGCCCAATCTCAAGTCTTTTGCAGACTCTTTTATTTTTGAATCAGATAATTTTTATTGAAAACATTTTTTAAGACAAACAATAAACAATCAAAGAGAACAGAAACAAACTTTTGCAGACTCTTAACAGGTTTTCTACTAAGATTGCCCTGTATTTGGCTCCATTCATCTTCCCATCAACTCTGACCAGCTTCCCTGTCCCTGCTGACGAAAAGCATCCCCACACATGATGCTGCCACCACCATGTTTCACGATAGGGATTGTGTGTTCAGGGTGATGTGTAGTGTTTGTTTTCTGCCACACATAGCGTTTTGCTCTTAGGCCAAAAAGTTAAATTTTGGTCTCATCTGACCAGGGCACCTTCTTCCACACTTTTGCTGTGTCCCCCATGGGACTTCTTATGGCTTTCTTTCAACAATAGCTTTCTTCTTGCCCCTCTTCCATAAAGGTCAGATTTGTGGAGTGCATGACTTAAGCAGGGTACACACTAGTAGAAAATCTGCCGAAAATTCCCGCCTGATATGTGTACACAACTTTCAGCAGCCGATGCCGACATTTTCAACGAAAAAAAACGGAGGCACAAACACCAAAATTTTTTTCGTCCTTCCCCAGACGACCGATCTTCGTTTAATGTGTATGCAGTACGTCCGTGAAAAATCGGATAAGAAAGACCGCGCATGATCTGAAGTTGCTGACAACCCGGAAATGTCTAGGAACAAATGTGCCAAAAAAAAGAAAAATCGGACGACAAATTTCGTGAACATTTATGCACTGTCGACTAAAAACGGTAATGAACGCTGAGAAGACAGAGAAAAATCGGAAGATATTTCGTCCGATTTTCGTCAAGTGTGTACGGCCCTCAATAGTTGTCCTGTGGACAGATTCTCCCATCTGAGCTGTGGATTTCTGAAGCTCCTCCAGAGTTACCATGGGCCTCTTGGCTGCTTCTCTAAATAATGCTTGTCAGTTTAGGTGGTCAGCCATCTCTTGGCCATGTCTTGGTAGGTTTGCAGTTGTGCCATACTCTTTCCATTTTTGGATGATGGATTGAACAGTGCTCTATGAGATGTTCAAAGCTCGGGATATATTTTTATAACCTAATCCTGCTTTAAACTTCTCCACAACTTTATTCCTGACCTGTCTGGTGTATTCCTAGGCCTTCATGATGCTGTTTATTCACTAAGGTTCTCTAACAAACCTCTGAATTCTTCACAGAACAGTCATATTTATACTGAGATTAAATTACACACAGATTACTAATTAGGTGACTTCTGAAGGCAATTGGTTCCACTAGATTTTAGTTCGGAGTATCAGAGTAAAGGGGGGCTGAATACAAATGCATGCCACACTTTTCATATATTTATTTGTAAAGAATGTTGAAAACCATTTATCATTTTCCTTTCACTTCACAATTATGTGCCACTTTGTGTTGGCCTATCACATAAAATCCCAAAACAAAAAAAATTACGTTTTTGGTTGTAACATGACAAAATGTGGAACATTTCAAAGGGTATGAATACTTTTTCAAGGCACTGTATTTTTCCATTCTGGAGGGCATCTAGCATCATTTAGCACTTTTCCTCCTTATCTTTACTGTCCCTGGCCCACCATTTTTATTATTCGGTTTTAATTTATTTCAATTGTGGAGGCTTAGCATCACATATGAGCTTTACTTAGTTTGGTCTGTATGTAAATACGGCGTATTGTAAATCTGCATTGGTCTGCATGTAAATACAGGGTATGCCTAGGAATACCCTCACTGATTTTCACCTATCAAGGCATTTTTGTATTTGCATAACCCCTCTCAAGAACCAGCCCACTGCTTGTGTAAGGGCTGTTGAGAGTAGCATTGAGGCCGGGTGGGTGTTGTGATGTCTCAGGAAGCTATATACCACACCCTGGCAGCCCCTACCACCTGCCTACATTGCATAGAGAAACATAGAGACTCAGTGGTAATGTCACTGGGTAAAAAATAGGGTGTGTAATAAAAAAAAAAAGGTTTATTTAAAAACATAATTAGTATATTGATGAGGGGGATAAGAAGATGAAGCGTCAGCTTTAAATAATGAAATGCAATACATTGGTTATATTCACATATACTGTATACATATGTTAAAAAAAAAAAACGAAAGTCCATGGATTACTTGTAAAAGCTGTAATTCCTCCTGAGCTTACAGAGAAAAGTGTTCTTTACCTAACTTTCACTGGTATCATTTTATCCCATTATTATTGTGTCCCAGCTGAGACAATCTGTCTTTGGTTTTCGTGCGCTGATTGTAGCTCTCTTATCCCTCTTAACGCAATGTGTATTGTTTTAACCTATGTTATGTCTTTTGGAATATTACTTCTGCAGTAAGTGTATGAATAATGGCATTGGAATGTGACTGTGTAGTTTTATCTAATGCCAGCTCTTGTCTGTAATTTCCACCTTCAAGTGTATTTTGATAAATTACAAATGTTCTGCGTTCTGCACTTCCCTTCCTTCAGTGCTTCATCCTGACTGCTGAGACTTTCACATCGCCCTTGTTCTCTGGGTATGTCATCCATTCTCTCTCTTGTATTCCCCATTCTTGCAACATTTTGACAGCAAAATCATATTTCCTAATGATAACTGGTCACACTGTAGAACTTCTGTAGAAGGGAAAATCAAGAACAGAGAGTAATTGGTTTCAATTTTCTTTAAATCTGATGACTCACTGTTGAGCGTATAAAGAGGTTTTGCGTGCTGGAATTGGTGCGGAATGCTGGTAGAGGTTCGAGAAGAACTTTGCTAAGCTCTATTTGAAGCTAAACTGTTCACATAATATAACCCAGTGCAAATACAATGCTTTATGTGAAAAGAATCTTGACTTGGGTATCTTTATGCCTTCAACTGTTATAGTACATGTGAAGGAATTCAAAAATGATTATTTGATTGTGGCCTCGCCTCCTCAACAAACCATAGCTGAGCAAGTCTGAATAAGGAACCAGTAGACGTTTTCCTTCATGTGCCTTTTGTGTCAGCCATGGTGATGCAATGGTGGGGATTGGTAACAACACAGCTTGTCTCACACTTAATAAGCTAAGATAGTAATCTTAAAGCTCAAATTAGGTCCCGTAAATAGATATACAGTGAGTAAAGCAGCCCATTGGTTATGCTTTTTTCTTTTCTTTCATCACGGGTGGAAGAAAATAAAGTTGCTTGATTCTAAACACTGACTGTTTTGATGGAGAAATCCCTCCCGCAGCACTA
The DNA here is from genome assembly GCF_965119305.1 of Pelophylax lessonae. Taxonomy (NCBI): domain Eukaryota; kingdom Metazoa; phylum Chordata; class Amphibia; order Anura; family Ranidae; genus Pelophylax; species Pelophylax lessonae. The sequence continues at coordinate 134,865,897 of NC_138770.1, forward strand.
CCGTATTCTGCCGGCAGGGAGCCTTCTCTGCCAGGAAAACACAATGACCACTGCTGGCAGATATAGCCATTGGCAGTGATCGCATGAACAAAATCCTACAGGCTAGCTGTACTAAAGTTGATTAATGGATCGACTTCAGTACAACCAGTCTGCTCATAAACAGATTGAATCTCATTTTTAAATAAAGGGGAAGGGGAGGAAAGAAGGGGAGGGGGGAGAAAAGGGGAAAAATAGGAAATAAATGGGACTTTGAATGAGACTCTTGCCATTGGGTCTCCATCCCTATGTATACATAAAGTATAGAACACATGGTGTTAAAAAAAGAGTTTGGGACTTTGTATGAGATGTGGCCAGTTTGCACATGATGTTGTGAATCGTAATTCATATACATATGCTGGTAAGCACAAAACAAGTATAGAATCAATTAACATCACGTGTTTAATAATATATAAGAAAGGCAGTTAACAGCATTGTACAAGTATAATACAACAGCAGTAAATAGAATACAAGGTATGTATATATAAAATCTGATAAAACCATAAATAGTATATTACAGACAATAAAGGAAGTGTTCCAGATAATGATCATTAAGATGAATAAAAAAGAAGTATATGCATGATGAAGCTTGTAGGAGAATTGTTTGCCTCATAAGCTCAACGCGTTTCGTGAAATACATTTTCACTTCCTCAGGAGCAGCATGATCATAATATCTAAAAAATACATATACATGAATGATATTACATCCAATGAAAGGATATTTTGTAATTATTGCGTGAGAAGTATAACTTACACATGAATATTGAGTGCCAGTGAGGTTGTAAAATCACCCGGAAAAAAGTCCAAGGTGGGAACTGAGAGAGCAGTGTCCCCGCACATGGTCAGAGCATAAGGTCCATAGTGTAGTAGAAATCTTAATCTTAATAGAGGTCTTGAAGGGCTCAACTTGGTAGTAGCATAAGGCTGTACAAAAGAGTATATATAAATATATATCAAGCCAGTAGTATATATGCAGAGACAATGAACTAATATTAGTAACGAGAGTGAGCCCAGACCAGGTAAAAAAGTGAGACCCAACCAGATTGAATCTCAGCCGGTCCCTGCTGAACTGGCCGAGATTCAATCCATCTATGGCCGGCTTTAGAAAATTGTGCTTCATGATTTTCAAAGTCTTACCACCACTTCCAAGTTATAGCAGGTGTGCAGGGTGTCTAAATACGACTATGCACTCCCAATAGCCACTACAGTTAGACCAGTACACTCATTTTCTCTACAATATAATCCTGTGTCTGGACACTTTAGTAGAGGGGTGTGGCTGTCACTCAGCTATGCTAGCAAAGAATACTGGAGTGGGAGGGAGAGAAAAATATATCTTAGAGAATTTCCATGTTCGTATAAATAATAAATTGCAACATGTGAGTGTACAGGGCTATACCAAGATTTAAAAAAAAAAAAAAAAAAACTGTAATTAGACTTTAAAACATAATGGGCTCACAAAAAAAGAATTATTCTGAGTGTTTGGCCTGAGTGCGTAACCATTTTGCATATTTATTATTATCTCTTCCAAGCTTGTGACAGTGAGACAGAACATGAATAGATATATAGGAGATCTAAACAGCTTTGCCCTTTGTAGTCACACCAAAAGCGAAGGAAAGCATAAACCTAAACGAGTTAATAACCTTCATGGGAACGTCAGGCTGGGCATACAAGGACCAATTTCCTAGCCAAAGACCCCAAATGTTCTAGTTCTCAGGTTCTTAGTCTAAGGCAGTGATGGCGAACCTTGGCACTCCAGATGTTTTGAAACTACATTTCCCATGATGCTCATGCACTCTGTAGTGTAGGTGAGCATCATGGGAAATGTAGTTCCAAAACATCTGGGGTACCAAGGTTTGCCATCACTGGTCTAAGGGATAGCATTCATCCAGTGTGTTCTGAGTCTCCCCTGATCTGAATATGTCAGGATCATCTACAATGGGGGCCTCCTAGCCACACACTGAATTATCTTACCTGGATAAACTTAAAAGGGTTTACTTCAGGACTTACATAGTTACATAGTAGGTAAGGTTGAATAAAGACAATAGTCCATTCAGTTCAACCTGTGTAGGTGTACGTGTCAGTGTTGATAATTATTTCCCATATCCCTGTATGTTGTGTTCTTTAAGATGCAGGTCCAAGAGTTGTTTAAAAAAAATATCAATACTCCCTGCTGATACCACCAATTGTAGGACCTACAGTACTTTTAGCATGACATGGGGCAGTCAATCTGAAAAGGAAACTTCACAGGTGAATCTCATCTCGTATCTACTGGCTCCATTCAGTTTATAGGGCGGTGGGTCTGCATTAAGGAATATGTTACCACAACATTTAATATTCCTGATATGTGCGTTATACCATGTACTTGTCTTAAAAAGTATCCTGTTCTCTTTGTATTACTTTATTTGTGTGAAATACTTGGTGTTCTTGCCAGTCCCTCTTCTTTCCGATTTCAAACTGACCAGATTCAGCAAAACAGCCAACTTGTCCTCCAATGGCCAAGGCTTGTGCTGACATGTCTCCCTACACAACCATTAACTTGGAAGAGCAGTGTTCTGTTGTTTCTCCAACCTCAACTCTCTATGCAGCTGAGGTTATGTGATCACTTTAAAAAAAGGTATTTATAATGTTTTATATGTATTCACAAACATTTTGCCTTTCATTTATATGGTAAATCGAATGAGTTGTTTATAAGGTGAGGGTTCACAAATACTGTGTGTTAATGTGTTACACATCACCAGATTTCTGGGGTTTCTATTTCTAATGCAATACAAAGGTTGTTAACAAGTAAAACCAGCCAGTGAGTTACCATTGCACTTTTAAAATGCTAAAGTTGTGTTAAAATCAGAGGTTTTTGTGGGTTTTTTTGTAACCCACAGCATCCACAGCACATAGGCAACCTCACAGGGTCAATAGTAGGGCAGTTGGACTGTACATCTTGAAACCAGTTCTGTGTAACATCAAAGGCAGGTAGTGGTTGTGTAAAAAATCTTAGGCCCCTTGAACACTCGAACACTCAGGCATCCAGACCCTATGTGTCCCATTCCAATGCCATAGTGCACCCGGGAGGCACAAGTGTAGTGTTCTGCCCCACTGCCTGCAGCCTCCTAAAGTTTTCTGACCCGACAGACAAGTAAGCATAAAGTATCCCTGGGTCAGCAGGCTACCAACAAGAGGCAGTTGGATGGACTGGGGCTCTATAGCAATACCTGGTTGAAAAACTAAAAAACTTTAAATAATTTTGAAAACCATTTATCATTTTCCTTCCACTTCACAATTATGTGCCACTGTGTGTTGGTCTATCACATAAAATCCCAATAAAATATATTTACGTTTTTGGTTGTAACATGACAAAATATGGAACATTTCTAGGGGTAAGAATACTTTTTCAAGGCACTGTACGGGGCTGAACACTTGTGTGAATAAGCCCTATATCTAGTTGGAGTTCATCTTTAATTTTCAATTCTGACTGGTGTGCACATTTCAGTGTTATCCACTATGCCTCGACTTTTGTGCCTTTTTATATAATTGGAATCAGACTACAAAATCTCCAGCTTGTAAATAAATTCTACCATCCCATAAACTGATGCACAAATGTAACAAACTGTAAAGAAACGATTAGACGCACTGATGTTTTAACAGAGATGAAAAGAAAGTCTGCGTCCTCTGCAAGTGCTGGAATTCCAATGTAGACTGATTTACAGCTGACTGTCTAGATCATAAAAGTGCATCAGGCCAGTATGAAATACACATGAATTGGTCTTTAGTAAATGGTTTTATGTTTCAGACACAGACAGTAAAGCTCTCTCTGATAATTTTCTATCTGTCATCAGTGTGTGATCCAGACCACATCCTGCTCATTTGTATTTCCCGTGAAATGTTGTATAGACAGCAGCAGCTGACCTACAAGATGAGAACACATATTACATCAGCTGAGGTTCTGTACAAAGGGGATATGCAGAGGTCATTATCTAAGTGGCTAATAAGACGAGACCTCAAAGGAAACTGTACTTTTATTATAAAATTCATATCAGATATGTATTCATTATGCAAGCCAGTTTGTTACTGTTATTAAAATTACTTTGAAATTACATTTTTATTGCAGTCTAAAGACAGCTATGCATTTTTAAAAATTTGACTAAAAAATAAATAAATTGATCTTTGTACCCCTAGGAGCAGGATCCAGATTCGTGGCATGATTTCCTACATTTTATTTCCCCCTGGTCCTATAATTGATTTTTTGCCACTCCTAGATGTATAGAGTTCGAGACCTACATAGATGTCCTACCTAGATATTTCAACTTTGGTGAGATACATGCACAGAATGTTACAGTACATATTTTATGCAGGAAAAAGGGAATATATGGCCAGCACACTAAGAATCTTTGAGATAGCTTCCAAAAGTTTATTGAAGTGATCACATCACAGCATACAGTAGCGCCCTTTTTAAAGCCACACAGAACCCTTCAAGCCTGAAATCTATATGATTGGTTTTATCAACAAAATCAAAACAACAATCAAGTTAGTATTGAAAAGGATGACAGTCCTTTAAGTCATCTTGTAGGCTGTTTGCCTGCCGTAATGTGTATTTGGTTAGCACTTGGCTGCCCAGGTCAAGGGAAATGGTTATTGTTTCTTGCCGTCTTCTCGGATCATGTTTGCAGGCTTTTGCTGGGGTCCAGCCTCCCTCCTGTGATTAATAAAAGGAAAGAGGTTCGGGTCCAAAGAGGCCTAGAGAAAAAGCAAGAACCTTGCAGAAGCTTCCTGGGACCAACAGTCCACCTTTGGCGCGCCGACTCGGGATATCCATGACCATGAATACCTCTATGTGGGTTCTCCCAATATTGGACTTTCCCCAGCTTTGCAGGTACACTGTGGCATCCACAGTTAAGTGTAGCTATTTGAAGGACGTTTTTTCATATTACATATGTTATGCTGAACTTGCAGTAAAAGTTGTTCAACTGCTTTTAGCCTGCTTTGAAGTTATTCAAGGGGTGCATGTTGGAGCTTGGTGTATACCTAAAGAACCTGGGTCTGTAACAGCACTATGGGGTATGTGTAACACCACTACAAAAGGTTAACTTGCAAGGCAAAAAAGAGGAGGTAGTTGCCACGGGTAACCCAAAGGAAGAACAGCTAAGGCAACCAGTTATTGGCATGGTACCTGGTTGGGTGACAGGTCCTCCGTTAGTGAGGGGGTTGATGTCCTGACTCCCTGTCTAGCTGTCCGTCTCCACTGATACTTGGGACCAGACTAGCCTGGCGGAGATCTAGGGCGTGATCACTAGGTATGGAAAGGGGAAAATTAACTAAGGTCATTTCTGAGACCAGGCACTATGTGTCTGGCACAGTTTCATTCCGTTGCTGGGAGTGGGGTGGCAGGGGTGCACTGGACTGATGCAGTGGGCAATGGCTCTGCATGTCCCTTTGAATGCAACACATACGTCAGTTACAAGTTTATAGGTACTCAGGACAATACATTAAGGACTGCCTTAATGTTTTATTCACATTTCCCAGTTAGATACAGGGTCTCCCATAATGGTATCCTGAGTCCATGGCAAAGGAAACATAGGTCCTGTGCCATGTTCCCCTAGAAACATTAGTAAACAGCAATTGCATGACCACTTTGTTTACTACTTATTCAACAACCAAGAAGGGCCTGTACTGCCACATCACTCCCATTTCTAGCCCAACAGAACAGTGCCGCCGCCACTTGCCTACAAGCAGACATTAGACTTTAGGTGCACTTCATTTTATAAACTGAATTGACTTAATTCAATCTCAAATCCCAAAGGGGAACACAGCTGACATTACTGTGCTCTTCCAGGATGAAAAATCCCAATGAAGCCTTTACATTGTATTCCGAGATAGAAATCTCTCAGTCAGAGATCTCATGGTGCAAAGGGTTCAGCCCCAAATGAGAATACATCACTCTTAAACTTTTTGCTGCCATTTAGAGATGGCCTTGCGGTTCGCCCGGCGGTCGGTTTGCGGTGAATTTTTCTCGCTCGCTATCCGTCAATTTTGCGAACACATGGCGTTGTTCGCGGCAGCCATATTAGTTTACATTGGGAAGAACTTTGACCCGTGACACAGCCGTCAGGTGGAACGGAACAGCCAATTGAAACATTTCAGCACATGGACATGCCCCCTACCTTATAAATAGACCAGAGCAGGCCGCCATTTCACATTCTGCTTTTTGTCAGCGTAGGGAAAGGTCTGTTGTGTTCATGAGGGAGAGATTGCCAGACACAAATAGCTCTGTTAAGATCCACAAAAGTCCTTTTCAAGGCTGGTATTTCGGTATATGTCTACTACAGTTTCTTTTGAGTTTAGGGACTGGTATCCAGTCTGTGCTTTAGGGACAGTTAGAGATCGGCAGTGACACAAATCGCTCTGTTAATGTCCACAAAAGTCATTTAAAGGGCTGGTATTTATTTGGTATAGGTTTACAGTCTCTGTTAAGTTTAGGGACAGGTATCCAGTGTGCTCTAGGGACAGATCTGCAATGACACAAATCACTCTGTTAATGTCCACAAAAGTCATTTAAAGGGCTGCAATTTTTTTGGTATTGGTGTGCAGTTTCTGTTATGTTTAGGGACAGGTATCCAGTGTTTTCTAGGGACAGATCTGCAGTGACACAAATCGCTCTGTTAATGTCCACAAAAGTCATTTAAAGGGCTGGAATGTTTTTGGTATTAGTGTGCAGTGCACTATATAGGGGTGTAATCCACGGTATAATATACTTTGTAATATAGAAAGCATATTATAGTGGATTTGTATTGTGCACTGTGCAGCATTGTGACTGGTGTGGTGACTGAGCGTTGCTGCAGCAATACTACAAACAGTGACAAAAGCACTTTTAATGTATTATAACTAGTGTGATAGACCAGTGGCCCCCCAATACCACATATTGAAGTAGGGTGTTATCTGAGTATACTTTTACAAGTGTATTTGTGTCCTGAAACAATATTGCCTCTTTTGCTGAGTTAAGTCTGATACACACAGTGCCAAACTCACTGGCCAATTTTTTGAACAACTGGTGTGATAGACCAGTGGCCCCCCAATACCACATATTGAAGTGGGGTTTTATCTAAGTATACTTTTACAAGTGTATTTGTGTCCTGCAACAATATTGCCTCTTTTGCTGAGTTAAGTCTGATACACACAGTGCCAAACTCACTGGCCAATTTTTGGAACAACTGGTGTGATAGACCAGTGGCTCCCCAATACCACATATTGAAGTGGGGTGTTATCTGAGTATACTTTTACAAGTGTATTTGTGTCCTGCAACAATATTGCCTCTTTTGCTGAGTTAAGTCTGATACACACAGTGCCAACCTCACAGGCCACTTTTTTGAACAATTGGTGTGGTAGACCAGTGGCCCCCCAATACCACATATTGAAGTGGGGTGTTATTTAACAGTATACTTTTCTAAAAGTGTATTTTAGTCCTGCAAACATTTGGCCTCTTTTGCTGTGTTAACTGTGCTACACACAATGACAACAGTTACTGGCCAATTGTTTGTAGAACTGGTATGATAAATGATGGCATGCAGGCCTGCCTCTTCTTCTCCTCCTCTATCCTCCCTCTCCTCCTTGGCTGACTCCTCCTTTTCCGCTGCTACCGTCTCTTCCACTGCGCCACCCAAGATCCCCAGAACCTATTCCACATGCCAGGTGAGACGTTGCCATGCTGTGCTGCGTCTGTTGTGCCTGGAAGCCAAGAGCCACACTGGTCCTTTCAGCTTTGCGTTCACAAGCAGATCATTGGCTGACACCGCTGAATTTGACAGTTGGCAAAGTGGTGTGCGACAACGGTGCCAAGTGCGCTGAAACAGGGCCAAATAACACACGTGCCATGCATGGCACACGTCCTGAACTTGGTGGTGCAGCGATTCGTTGCCAAATACCCTGGGGTCCAGGACATCTTGCGGCAGGCCAGGAAAATCTCGGGCCATTTCAGAAGATCTTACACAGCCATGGCTCACCTTGCTGACATTCAACGGCGACACAACCTTCCCGTCAGGCAACCTATTTGTGACTGCCCGACACGATGGAACTCAACGTTGCATATGCTTGATAGGCTGCTCCAGCAGAAACGTGCAGTTATTGACTACCTGTACGAACTCTGCGTCAGGACAGGCTCTGGGGAGCTTGGGTTTTTTCACCTCGCCAGTGGCTGCTTATGCGCGACGCATGCAGACTTCTGCGGCCATTCGATGAGATCACCAAACTGGTCAGTCACGGCCAGGGGGCGCCATCAGTGACATCCTACCTTACACCTTCTTTCTGGAGCGTGCATTGCATCGTGTCATTGATCAAGGTGTCAAGGAGCAGGAAGATGAGGAAGTCGCAATGTTGGATGAATTCCCAGTGGGTGCTACTCCATCTGAGACAAGTCAACAGCAGGAGTCTGAAGAGGAGTCAGAGGAGGATGGTGCCGGGGGGGGGGGGGGTGAGGAGGAGCAAGAAGAGCATGCTTTAAACCTTTCTGGGATCCCCGGTGTTATCTGTGGTTGGGGGGAGGAGAACGAGGACGACATTATCCTGGATGATGAGCTGGAAGCAGGCCACTACACCGCTTCCAGTTTAGTGCGAATGGGGGCCTTCATGCTCCAGTGTTTTAAGGGGGACCCCTGTATAAAAAGCATAAAGGCCAAGGACCAGTACTGGGTGGCAATGTACTTAGACCCCCGGTACAAACAAAAAATGGTGGAAATGTTACTACAATCACAGAGGGCAGTCAGAATGCAGTACTTCCAGGCCTTGCTGCGTGAAATGCTGCATTCTGCTTTTGCGTGCGCTGGCAGAGGAATTTCCAGTCACAGAGAGACAGTTGAGGGTAGCAATCCAACAGCGCCTGCAAGAAGAGGGCGGTTTGAAGATGTCTTGGTCACTTCAGATATGAGATCCTTCTTTCAGCCGAACCATCGACAGCTGTACTCCGGATCCAGCTTTAGGGAACGCCTAGACCAACAGGTGTCTGACTACATCGGGTTAACGGCCGATGTGGACGCTCTGAGGAGCGATGAACCCCTTGACTACTGGGTGGGCAGGCTTGACCTCTGGCCAGAGCTTGCACAATTTGCAATGGAAATGTTGGCTTGCCCCCCGTCCAGTGCCCTGTCCGAGTGGACGTTCAGCGCAGCAGGGGGGATCGTGACTGATAAGCGCACTCGCCTAGCTCATGACAGTGTAGACTACCTAACATTTATAAAAATGAATGAGGCATGGATCTCTGAGGAATTCAACACATGTGACCAGTAGACCATGTTTCACTGAAATTCCTCATGCCAGGCCACAAATATCCACCAGACCGCCATCCACCCACAGCAATTCCTGGTCCTTGTCTTCACTACATACAGCGGCATAAAGGGCATTTCATGTCCATTGAATGGCAAATTTTTGGGGCCTTTCAGGGCCGACAATTATTTTTTCTGTGAATGCCTAATGTACCTATAGCCACAGAATACAACTTTCTTAGCTGTCAGTTAAACCCATGTGGGCTCATTTTTGGGGCCTATACAGGCAAACACTTACTTCTGTATCCTGTGAATGCCTAATGTACCTCCAGCCATCAAATACTATGTTCTTTGCCGTCAGGTAAACCCATGTGGGCTCATTTTTGGGGCCTATACTGGCCGACACTTACTTCTGTATCCTGTGAATGCCTAATGTACCTTCAGCCACAGAATACAATGTTCTTAGCTGTCAGGTAAACCCATGCGGGCTAATTTTTGGGGCCTATACTGGCCGACACTTACTTTTGTATCCTGTGAATGCCTAATGTACCTCCAGCCACCAAATACTACGTTCTTTGTTGTCAGGTAAACCCATGTGGGCTAATTTTTGGGGCCAATACTGGACGACACTTACTTCTATATCCTGTGAATGCCTAATGTACCTTCAGCCACAGAATGCAACGTTCTTAGCTGTCAGGTAAACCCATGTGGGCTAATTTTTGGGGCCAATACTGGCCGACACTTACTTATTTATCCTGTGAATGCCTAATGTACCTTCAGCCACAGAATACTACGTTCTTTGCTGTCAGGTAAATGCATGTGGGCTAATTTTTGGGGCCTGGAATGGCCGACACTTACTTCTTTATCCTGTGAATGCCTAATTTTTCAGACTGGAATTGAAAATCAATGGGTCTGTAAAGGTTCCGCCAAATTGTGGAATGGATGCGGACCCATTTTACAGATGTGTGAATGGACCCTATATGTATTTGACATGTATTTACTGGCTGCTGTCAGTTCTGGCTGATTTATGAAAAAAAAAAGAAATAATAATTTTGCTGTAAAAAAAAAAAATAATAATTTTAGGGCAACTTTTCAAATTGCAATACTTCTTTTATGACATTGTCCATGTGCTGGGACTATTTGTGCATAGCTAGTATGTCTTTTGTGGCTGCAAATATGACTTAAAGGTTTTTAAAGTTCACCTCCCATTTAAGTCAATGGGCCAGGCCATTTTTGCAATTTTTCCATTGCTTTTTTACTTTTCCCTTACAGCTTTGAGAGTTTGTTAAAGACCCCCAAACCATATATTTTCTGAAAGCACATGACCAGTAGAATACAAATGAGGAGCTACTGATTTTTAGGGCACAATGATATTCGCGCAAATGTTTATCAAAACAATATATTTGCTTAAAAAAGCACTAAAATCATCATTAGCAGATACAAACACAGCACATTTTACAAAATTCCTCCTAAGTTCCTTTTAAATATAAAAGCTAAACCTGTATTGAGTTATTAAGTAACAAATATTTGTACATTTTAAATTGCGCCTTTTTTGAGAAATAATGAGAATGGGACATACGCACAACTTTCTCAAAAAATCTGAAGGTTTTCCTTTTACAGCTTTCAGAGTTTGTAAAAGACCACCTGAACCATATATTTTCAGAAAGCCCATGGCCAGTAGAATAAAAAGAAGTTGCTACTGATTTTTAAGGCACCGGAATATTTGTACAAATGTTTATCAAACCAATATTTTGGCTAAAATTACACTAAAATCATTAATTGGATGGATTCATACATGGCAAAATGTACAAAATTCCTGCCAAATTCTTACTAAATATAAAAGTTAAACCAATATTGAGTTAATAAATAACAAATATTTCTACATTTTAAATTGCATCTTTTTGTGATATGGTGAAAACTGAAGGTATGCAAACTAAATAAAAAAATTTACTCTGGAGGTTACCATTTTTCACTTACAGCTTTCAGAATTTGAAAAGACCCCTCAAACCATACATTTTCTGAAAGCACAAGACCTGTAGAATAAAAAAAGTGCTACTGATTTTTTGGGCCCCGCAATAATTGCGCAAATGTTCATCATATTGCTATTTTTACTAAAAATACACTAAAATCATTAATAGTGCACATGAACAAAACATAACCTACAAAATTCCTGCTAAATTACTACTAAAGCATCGTTCACGTGTGGCATACTAAAGTGTACGCCTATGGAGGGCCATGTTTACCTGCAAAAAAATGCACAGGTGTTCCGTGCATCCCTATGCAGGCAGTCCCATGTATGTCAATTGGGATGCAGAGGCTGCACAGGTTTAGCTGCTGTTCCCAATTTGACATTTGTGTGGGTGTAGGTGCATGACCCCGAATGCAGACAGTGTGAGCTCAGGGACATGCACGTGGACCTACATGGATGTCAAATTGGGAGCAACAGCTCTGTTCGTGCAGTTACTACATCCCAAATGACATCAATAGCACTGAGATGCATGGAACACCTGTGCATCCCTATAAAGGTACGCTGTGTATGTCCAGTGTAAACAAGGCCGTAGGCCCCTTTTACACAAGCAGACCGATCGGGTCTGCCTATCCATTTTTTAGGCGTGCCCAATTGAACCACCCATTGTTTTCTATGAAAGGCTGATGTAAATGGACATGTGTCCATTTACACCTTGTTGCATCCGATCGGATCCACTAAAAACAGATGGATGTTTCCAATCTAGCAGATCGGATGGTATTGGATGAAAATGGACAAGTGATCCATTTCCATCTGACCGCCCCATAGAGAACAGCGGGCTATGTCTGCATCAGCGGACCTGTCATGCGCCTGGTCAGCTGGGATCAGCTCCATGTTCAGTTTTGTTTTTTTTTTCTTTTTTTACTTTTTAATTTTTTTTTACAATAAATTTTTTTTATATATTTTTATTTTTTTTGGGGGGGGGGGATCTTTGGTGAGATATCAATCAGAGGTCTAAACAGACCCCCATATCTCTTTTTTGAGACCTCTGCATCATCAGAGCAGAAGTGGACCTGTCATATGCCTGTTTAGGGGGGATCAGCAGACAGATTTTCACTGAGCAAGCAGATCTGCTTCACAGAGTCCACTGCATGTTTTTATTTATTTATTTATTTATTTTTTAAGTCCCTTTCTCTGCACCACTTTACATGAATGAAATAAGGGGTCTGTATAGAGTCTACTTATCCCTTTCATAACCTAACATAGTAACTTCTCTGTTTACTATGATCAGCTGATCAGCTGTCAGTGGACATAGGAGCCATCGGTAGTGATCCCTGCCTAGGTCCACTGTACTACAGGGAGGGGGCTGGTAAACATGTTTACCAAGCCCCCCCAATCCCCATCTTCACCAGCACCTGCACACCTCCCCCCCCCCCCCCCACCACTCTCAGCCTGACAGCTCGCCAGACCTTAGTGCCGGTCAGCAGCTGCAGGCGACGGGAGGAAAAGAAGGGATGCCACCAGAGCAGCAGGGATGGATCAGGGGTGCGGGGGCTGATACGGGGGGGTGATTGGATTGGTGGGGGGACAAATTTTGATCCCCTCCAAGCCCTAGCAGAACCTTAAGCTGGGAGGAATGGCAGAGGAGGGATGCCAGCGTCTAAAGGTAGCTGCAGGTAATCGAGTTTGCTGGGGAGGGGTCGGATCGGGTGTGGGGGGGGGAGGGATCAGTGCTTGGGGGGAAGAAGGGGGATGAAGGAGATAGAAAAGGAGAGTGGGGGGAGCAGTTTTAGGTGCCAGGTAGCAGTGGGAGGATGGGAGGCTGAGGACAGGGAAGCTGCAGCATGTGGGGGGGGAGGGGGGAGTCACATTGTAGGTTAATAACTCTGATTAGCGGATTGTAATCCGCTGATCAGAGTTAAAGAATTGTTCAGCAGAGTCTTCTGAACTATTCTGTTATAAGTTCATGGTCATTGCAGTGACCATGGGCTTATAGCAGAGGGAGAAATGAGGTCCGTACGGACCTGGCCAGCTGCAAGCAGTGCTGTAAGTGACACTAAACTCTGTAGGAAAAAAAATGATGTTCAAGTTTGTATTCTTAAAGTGGAGTTCTGGCCTCATTTTCTTCTTTTCTGATTCCTGTAGGGATATGCATGTTAAAAAACAATCGGACATAATTTTTTTTTGGGGTCTACGGCTGCGGCCCCGAACATCACTTCCGGTTTTGCATTGCGTCCTGGGAGATGTGAGTCATCAATCCCAGGATGCAATGGGAATGGCCGGCCGCTACTCTGATTGCCGATCGCAATCTACAGCGCATGCTTGAGATAGGCATTCTGGGTAGCTGAAACCAGGAAGAAGGACACAGCGGGGGACACAGCGGCTTCAGACGCCCACACCGGAGATGGCTGCGCTATTCAATTAATTTTAAAGGTAAGATTTTATCATATTCATTTACTGTACTCTACTGTAATGTGGGAATAGTATTAGTGTAATTGGGGATAGCTTAGGATTAGGGGGGTATTTTTATCTAAAAAAAGTTGTGGACGGAACTCCGCTTTTACTAAAAAAATACATTCTAATGCTCTCAGCCTCCTCCAAATTTCCACATTCCTTTTTTTTTTTCTGTGACCCGACTTCCTGTTAGAAGGTGGCTACATTTGTTCTCAATGGTCCCACTTTAGGTGGGAAAGTAGCCACTTTATCTTGCCTGCTTCTAAGATGAACCAGGGACTATGGGATTTGTAGTATGAATAGAGTAGTGCACATGACCGCAGCTAACGTGAAAGGTTAGTTCCAAACAAACGGAAATCAGGGGGAAAGGAGAGGTCACTGAGAATGTAACAAGGAGGCAAAAAAAAGGTAAGACATAATTTAATAGAAAAAAGATCACAGGGTCATTAATTAATGGATGTTTATGGATGTTTATGGATTAGTTGTATAGAATAGGAATATCATTTAGTGTCACATTAAGCACAGTCATTTAAATGGAAGATACAGATCCAATCAAAGAAAAAGCAGAGGGCAGAGATGTGAAAGGCTCAGTATTCTCTATAAAGTGTGTTGGAACAAAATGTCAATGCTACATGAATAAGAAAACCAACAAGAGAATGGAACTACGGGGGTGCCATACTTACACTTCTCCTTTGCAGTGTATTGTTTGTTACAAAATGACAGGTGCACTTTAGAAAGGCTGCTACCAAAACCCTTTACATTTATTCTTCTTGTAAACAAGGACAACAAATATAGATTAAATTGATATTGCTCCTTAAAATGAATGGAGATGCTGAACTTGAGAGATTAGCAATGCAAATGGCACAGAATGAGTCTTGATTTCCGCTAATGGATGCATTGTTTTGAATCAGCCCATTGTCAGAATGTGTGGTGCTTGTGTGTGGGAGGAGAGAATGCAAAGGGTTATATTCCAGCAAATTATCTCTCAGCTGCTTCCATTATTTCATTAGAATGATGAAATAGTCCACATTTTTCTAATGCTCATTTTAGATTTTTTTTTCCTAGTTTCTTTGTGCATAATGACACCAAGCCATTAAAGTATATAATGCATGTGTTGATGTGCACCATGTTCTGTTTTATTGTACACTCTGTATAAAGTATATCCAACACTTCTGAACTGAAAAGAACAATTATTAAAAGGGATTTTTGTAACTGTATTTGCTTTTAATATATGATAAACGATATAAGCCTGGAGCTCAACTCCAGGAAGCTTGAAAATGATCCCTTGCAGTGGAGCTACACCCACACTGCAAGGATGAATTACTTGAGTAGGTCTAGGGGACTTGGTAAAGTGAATTTACTTACCTGATCCTCCACTTCTCTGTCTCCCCAGCCTCTCATTCCCCATGCTCCAACAGTCTAAGGAAGGGGTCTCCAAAATTTCTAAACAAAGGGCCAGTTTATTGTCCTTTAGATTTTAGGGGGGCTGGAATGTGGCCAGCAGGACAGAAAATTGTCCTGACATCAGTGGGAGTAAACATCAGGTGGAGGTATAGTGCTCCATCGTTGGTATCATTGGGAGGAATAGTGCCCCATTATTGGTGTCAATGGGAGAAATGGTGTCCCATTGTTGATGTCAGTTGGCAGAATTGTGTCTCGTATCACTGGGAGAATAGTGCCCCAAGGGCCGGATAAAGGCAAGCAAAGGGCAGCATCCTGCCTTCGGGCAGCAGTTGGGAGACCACTGGTCTAAGGTCCTGACAACATCAAGACCAATGCAGGGTCCATAGTTCTGCATTGCACATTATGACGCCAAGAGACAGTCCACTGCCGGAGCATGGGGGGAGGCACCGTCTGCTGGGGGAATGAAGGAACAGGTAAGTAAAAGCCTAAACCGCTACACTAAACAAGCGATTAACCTTGCCAGTGGCCCCACTACAAAGAATAGTTTTCACATTTCCTGAAGTTGGGCTTTAATATATAAAGAATGTAAAGAGAACCAGTCAGGATTAGGTTTATGGAAGAATTTAAACTTTTAGTTTTGTGCCATCATAACTCTTCAGACCTACCTTTAAATGTGTAATGCTACCCCTGCATGGGTCGCTGAATTTTAACTGGTTATTTCGCGGACAGTACAGAAGGTACCAGCCACCCAAGCAATAGTCCATTTCCACCAGCTCCAATAAAGAGAGTTTGTTTTTTTTTTTTTAGATTTTTTGTTCGCAGAACTTGTAACGAGAGAGGGATTGGGGCATGAGATACTCCAAAACGGCTAGCAAGATCAATGAAAGGACAGTCTAAACTCTCACAGCTGGAAACTATGAGGCAAGTTTCTTAAGCACCTGGTTACCTGGTACAATTGCACAGCTGTAGGTACCCAGTGCAATCTCAGGAACACTGCACAGTACAGGAGGGCACTCTTCTCTAAGCTCCCAGTCCAGGATCCTGCTGAAGACAGGGGAATGGCCAGTGTCTTGAGACCCTTTCAGAGCGGTCTCAATCAGAGCAACATCTGGCATTTATATTCCAAAAGTATACAGTCATCAGGACAGCTGCCGCCTTCCAGGTTCCTCTGGACAACTCCAGGTGAGTGAAAAAGATCCTTCTTAAAACAGGAACCCTTTGGTAAAGTCCCTCAGCCAGTTCTAGGTCCCTTCCAGGTCTCCAGCCCCCGAGACCTCAAAGAATAGTAGTACAACCCAAGGCTTGCCTCAGAGGGGCAACAGACCCCTCTAAGACTTTGAACTCTCCTTGCTAGGGAAAGACAATCTCTCCAGTGTTCCATACTATTCAAGAGCTGCTCAACCACAATCTGGGCACAACTTGCCAGAGATTGACTTGGCCCTGATAAAAATTCAGACTGGCGATTTGAATTCTCTCTCCCTGTGTTCTAGAAGTGTCAGGGTGCCAGAAAACCAGACCAGCAAGAGTGAGGAAGTGGGAGCAGGGACAAGCCGGGGTCAAGTCCAGAATCGGGTAGTCATCCAAGCCGGGGTTGAGTCCAGAAGCGGATAGTCTGCCGATTCCAGGTCGTCTGCTGATGCCAGGTCTTCTACCGATGCAGGGTCGAGAGCCAGAAGAGTCGTCAGCCAAGCCAGGTCATACACGGAGGAACACGGAGAACAGAGAACTGCTAGTAGAGATGCACCTTGGAGCACAAACACAAGGGCAAGGACTGCAATCCATCAGGTGATAGCTATAGTCAGGTGTGCAGCATCATCACTGTGCGACACCCAGGCAGCAGGCAAGTGATGATGCAATCAGAATCTATAAGAGGCAGCAGTCTGCACATGTCCAAGATGGCTGCCAACAGGAGGGCAAGGTAAGACCGTGACAAGAAGCTTCTTGGGAGGCAGGGGGAAGCAATCAAACTTCTAGCCTGTAAAACCCTGAACAGGCCAAGCCAAACAATCTCTGCTCCCTTGATTACAGAGGGAGACAAAAACTAAATTTACCTAGCAGCCTAGGTGCTACATCTGATTCATATTTACCCTCTTATTTAGGTTTATTTAGTTTGGAGGGTGACTTTTGGAGTCAGGTGAGAGGCATCCCTGAAATTCAAAAGTTGCAGCTCTGCCAGCTGCCTGAACCCATACTAATAACACATTTGCTGAGGAATCTAATCCTTTGATCAGTGTATATTTTTTATAAAAGTACCTAATCGAATAGATCAACATTTCAGCCAACCTACCCATTGAAGGGATAAATATATCTACTACCTTACTACTAGTGGCCCAGAAGGACAAGATTGTCCATCAGATGGTACATTGAGATTGTTATGTTTAAAACATCACTTTATGCAGCAGATGTACACTCCTAAAACCCAGTGTGTGTGAACACAGCAAGGCAGCTGACTTACTCAATAAAATCCGCAGGCAGTGTGAACTTATCAACAAGACTAAAAATGAAATCTGATGTAGTTTATTTCAGACTTGGTACTATACAAGGAGGTTTTCTGGGCACTTCTTAAAGGTGAAAAAGCATTAAAGTCGAAGTTCAGGCAAAACTGAACTAATGCTAAACCTGCTCTCAAAAATCACTATACTTACCTATTTTGCAGTCGATCTGGTCTGGTCCCAGCATCAGCTGTCAGTAGCGGCTTCCCTGTGGAGGTGAGTACAGGAGAGGCAGCCAACAACGGAAGCCCCATAGTCATGGGCCTGGTGCCGAGGATTTTGGTGGACCTTTTTATGAAACAAAAGTAAAATGAAAACGCAAACAATTTTTTGTTCAAACAAATGAAATAAAGAGAGTAGGGAGTGAGAGAGAGAGGGGGTGAATCTGTGGGGGGCACAGTATAATACATTACATGGTGGGTAATAACACAGTACATTACATGGGGGGGGGGCACATTAGAGTATGCAGAGTCTATTACATGGGGGGGGGAGCACAACCCATCACATGATGGGCACAACACATGACATGGTGGGCACTGCATAGCACATTCAATGGCGAGCATGGCACAGCACATTACATGGTAGGCACAACACATTACATGGTTGGCACTGCACAATACAGCACATTACATGGTGGGCACAGCACATGACATGGTTTGCACTGAACAACACAGCACATTACATGGTGGGCACAACATTGCACATGGTGGGCACAGCACCTTATATGGTGGGCACAGCACATGGGCGGGCACAGCTGAGCACATTACATGGTGGGCATTTGCACTTTACTAGTGGACACTGCACAGCACATTATATGGTGGGCACAGCACAATATATGGTGGGTACTGCACATGACATGGTGGGCACTGCACGGCACCACATTACATGGTGGGTACAGCACATTACATGGATAGGCACTGCATGGCACAACACATGACATGCTGGGCACATCACATTACATGGTGAGCACAGCGCATGACATGGTGAGCACTGCATGAAACAGCACATTCTATTGTGGGTACTGCACAGCACATGACATGGTGGGCAATGCACAGCACATTACATGGTGGGCGCAGCACATTACATAGTGGGCACTGCACCTGACATGGTGGGCACTGCATGACACAGCACATTACATGGTGGGCACAGCACATTACTTGGTGGGGGCAGCACATGACCTGGTGAGCACTGCACGGCACAGCACAGCACAGCACATTCAATTGTAGGTACAGCACATGACATGGTGGGCACGACACAGCACATAACATGGTGGGCACTGAACAGCAATTTCCATGGTGGGCACTGCATATGGCATGGTGGAAACTGTACGGTACAGCACAATACATGGTGGGTATAGCACACTACATACTGGGCACTGCATGGCACAACACATGACATGGTGGGCACTGCACAGCACATGACATGGTGGGCACTGCAAAGCACATTTCATGGTGGGCACTGCATGGCACAGCACATGACATGGTGGGCAGAAAACATTACATGGTGGGTACTGCACATGACATGGTGGGCACTGCATGGCACATAACATTACATGGCGGGCACTGCATGGCACAGCACATACATTGTGGATACAAGAAAACACATTACATGTGGGGGGGGGGGAGCAGCAGTCTGTCCCCTAGCACAATCATTACACCCCCCAGGTCAGTTTTTGCACAATTCTCCCTCCCTAATAAGTTTACTGACATCATTTCAGCAGACAGCAGCATAGAATATTTCCTTACTCCCGGGCTCCTGCTGGTTAGGATGACATCAGCACCCCTCCCCCATGCAGCTCCCTATATTGAGGGAGGGGTCTGGAGCTGCAGCGCCAATAGCCCCCATGTTAATTCAGCCCTTCCCATAGTAACTCTATGGGTGACCTCACTTCCCAGGCATTACAGAGCCATTGTCGGTCCTCTCCTGAACAGATCTTCCGCCCCTGGAGACCGGACCAGATCAACTGCAGAATAGGTAAATACAGCGATTTACAGGATTAGATAAATTAGAGTTAGAATGTGGCACAGAGCAGGTTTAGCTTTAGTTAGTTTTTGCCTGGACTTAAACTGTAAGTGTAGCAATATTTCCAGGCATTGGGCCTGTTGTGGGTCTGCCATTGTTACCAGGAACACTTCCAACACATTTAAGTTGAAAACCCAAGTGTGAGAGCTGAGACAATGACCATTTCGGCATCTTTGGTTTGTTTTGTTTATTTTATAATGGGGATGGGAGAAGGGAATGAGTGGGATACTCCTCTGGCTCAACTAGGTTTAAGTTGGACACTTTGTAGAAAAGATGCCTGCCAGCGCTGTGCTGACGCCAGCTGAATGCTGACCAACGCTTCCTGGCACTTGAAATACTGTTCTGCTGAACTGTGCTGAAACTTCAACTTTAACTCCTTGGTTAACTCAGAAGATCCAGGAATGTAATAATCCTTTCCTAAGAAAAATCGTTCTTGCCAAATCAATCTATTAACCTTCTACGATGAAGTGAGCTGCCACCTAGATAAAGGAAGGCCTGTGGATGTGGTGTATCTGGACTTTGCAAAGGCCTTTGACACCGTTCCCCACAAACGCTTACTGTACAAACTAAGGAAGGTAGGTATGGACCATAAGGTGAGTACCTGGATAGAGAACTGGCTCCAGGGGAGAGTCCAGAGGGTGATGATTAATGGGGAGTACTCGGATTGGGCGGGTGTGGAAAGTGGGGTCCCCCAGGGTTCTGTCCTGGGACCAATCCTGTTTAATTTATTCATAAATGATCTAGAGGAGGGGATATCTAGTACAATCTCAGTATTTGTGGATGATACTAAACTAAGCATGCCAATATCTTCTATGCAGGATGTGGAAACCTTACAAGCGGACCTGAACAAAATAACGGGGTGGGCAACTACATGGCAGATGAGGTTTAATGTTGAAAAATGTAAAGTAATGTACTTGGGGGCCAGAAACCAGAAAGCAAGCTACTCACTAGGGGGGGGGACCTCTGGGTGAGTCTAGGATGGAAAAAGACTTGGGGGTACTGGTAGACAACAGGCTTGGCAGTGGCATGCAATGCCAAGCCGCTGCAAGCAAAGCCAACAGAATATTGGGATGTATAAAAAAGGGGATTCACTCCAGAAATAAAGAGATTATTCTTCCGCTCTACAAGACTCTGGTCCGGCCACATCTGGAGTATGCTGTCCAGTTCTGGGCACCGGTCCTCAGGAAGGATGTGCTGGAATTGGAAAGAGTCCAGAGAAGGGCAACAAAAATAATTAGGGGAATGGAGGACATCAGCTATGAGGAAAGACTACAAGCACTGAACATATTCTCTCGGGAGAAGAGACGATTGAGGGGGGATATGATATCAATGTACAAATACTGTACTGGCGACCCTAGCATAAGGAACAAACTATTCAGAGAAAGGAGATACAATAAGACACGTGGCCACTCAATAAAACTAGAGGAAAGGCGGTTTAACCTTAAAATACGTAGGGGGTTCTTCACTGTAAGAGCGGTAAGGAGGTGGAATTCTCTTCCCCAAGCAGTCGTATCAGCAGGGAGCATAGATAGTTTCAAAAAACTATTAGATGGGCACCTTAGAGACCACAACATACAGGGGTATACAATGTACGGTTAAAAGCAAACACACACACACATCATAGGTTGAACTGGATGGACTGATGTATTTTTTCAACCTCACTAACTATGTAACTAACACTGTACACTTGACTCTTCAGGGCCCAACCGCTGGCGCCCCCTCTACACTTCCAGGGTCCTCTCACTAGGCAACCCCCTTGACACTTCAGGGTCCTCTCACTAGGCAACCCCCTTGACACTTGCAGGCTCCAGGATCCCTGGGACCTTCACCGGAGTGGTCCCCTCTATACTAGGCATACCCCAGGGGCAGTTCACAGTACTCACGACCTTGGAAGGCTTTCCTGGAACTGAACCCCTCTTCCTCCACTGGTCCTCGGCACACCGGATCCTCTCTGCAGCTTAGCTCTGCTTTCCCTCCTGGATTCTTAGGCAGCCACCCGAGACACCCGATCCTTCTGACAGGAGGAGAGACAGTCATACTCCCCCTCCTGGGACTCTGCTTCACACCAAAGACGCTACGTCATGCGTTCCCTTCAAACTTATAAGCACTCTCCGAATCCTCTGCGGCAGAATCTGCCATCTGGGGTAGATACAGGCCTGAATGGGCCACTGATTGACTTTCCTCCACTGCCCAATGAGAATCCTTGCCGTGCAGTGTTAATTTTGTCGACGAAAACACTATTTTAGTCGTCTAAAATACAACTAAAACAATTCAGATGACTAAAACATGACTAAAACTAAAATGGCATTTTAGTCAAAAGACTATGACTAAAACTAAATTGACATTTGACATCAAAATTAACACTGCACTACCACATAAGAATAAGTAGGGGGCATCTACTAAGTTGCCTAAATAAATAAAATATGAAAAAAGGCTTTTTCTTATTTGTTTTCCTAATATTTAAAAGAGAAATATGGGATTTATTTTTATTTTAGAATCATACTCACCTAGGTAGATAAAGCATCAGTCCGATGCTGCACCTGTCCCCCAGCAGCTCTAAGGCTGAGAACCAATCGATCAAACACCGGCGATCGCTCGGTTCTCAGAGCTCACTGAGCAGAGAGATGTTGACTGTCAGTCACCGCTGTCTGCTCTGCCCACCCCCCCCCCCCCCCTTCCCCCTTTGCTCACTGGAGCGCTGGGCTGTGGAGGGGGCAGGAGCGGCTCGCTGAGAGGCTGAGCCTAGTGATGGTCCAGGCATGTGGTCCGTTTCCAACCATATGGCTGCAATCGGCCCTGTGACTTTAGCCGACAGCAGACTTAGGCTGGCTAATATGTGCAATGGTCTTACAGCCAATAGAGTTTACAGTTTTTTGCGTTTTTTTATATTTTGCAGAAGGTATTGCAGTTCCACTTCTGTTTGTAAAAAAGCAATATTTTTGTTTGTTTATAAAATTTAGTTTTATTTATAAAAATGTATACTGTAAATTACAATGGCTAAGCCCCCATTCACACCGGTGCGACTTGTCATGCGATTTGACAGTTCACAATCACATTACAAGTCGCACCCTATTTGTGCCTATGGAACCATTCAAATTGGTGTGGCCCCGACATCCACCAATTTGAAAAAGGTTCCAGTGCTATTTTTAGCGATTACATGTGCGACTTGCATTGACATCTGTTTATGAAATCACACATATGTCCGCAAGCCGCACATGAAATCACACTGACCTCCAGCTGAAGTAGCACAATTCCAAAGCCACATTCAATGTGGATGGGGGCTTAATCTGTGTCTGTAGTGCATGTTCAAGCCCTAATAGCATAAATAATACCATGTTATTAGATTTTTACTCCAGGAGTATATAATGAGTGCAATTCTAGAGAAATGCTTAAATAATGCATTACAATTTAACCAAACCCATTTGTTTGTTTACTGATATGTACTGGACTGTACTGGAGATTTTAGTCGACTTAAATACAACTAAAACTAAAACAATTCAGATGACTAAAATACAACTACGACTAAACTAGCATTTTAGTCAAAAGACTATGACTAAAACTAAATCGAAATTTGACTTCAAAGTTTACACTGGTGCTGTGGCCGCAGACAAATTCATATGGTGGGCCAAGTAGTCAGTATAGTTACAGTGTTTGCTATCTCGTCCTGATAATAATCTGGGCTCAGTTTAAGATCTGTAGCACTGCCACTGTTAACATCAAAATTAGTGATGCCAGGGAGGTAAGTGTAGCAGGTGCCGCTCTGCCAGCCGTGGCCCAGCACCTCCTGCCGGCCGCTGTGAGACACAGACAAGCTCGCTGGGAGTGAGGTGAGCTGCATGGGAATTCACCCCCATCCCTCTCCATGCATAGACAGTGTGTGCCAGCACAGGCAGCCACCCTCTCTGCTCCCTCCCCTGCTTCTTCATTGGCAGGAGGAGGAGAGCCAATTAGCACAGGATTGCAAAAGCTATGAGGGATTCTGGGACATGTAGTCTCCAACACCAGCACATAGCAATTCCCGGGGGCAAAATCTACACATCCCAGCATGCCCAAGGACTAGGACCACGAGGCTGCAGAGAGAGAGGAGAACCATGAGGTGAGGAGAAGAGGTGCGGTCATTCAGGGTCGGTGAGCTAATTTCCTGCCATGGGTCTCTGGCTGGTCATGGACATCCTACCAGAAAGAGCAACCCGAGTGCATCTCCAGGCGTTCCTGAAGGTGTGAGGCATTCCTGTTGTGAGGTAGCCAACTGGGCAACCTAAAGAGCCTGTCTGCCAGGACATCTTCTTTGGGTCTTGGTCGTGGGATCAGAGAGCGGGCTCATCATACAGATACACAGAGACACTGCATGCAGACACCTTAATTTGCCCGTTTCATTAAGCCCTGTGAGGGCATTCCCTTTGCATCAGTTGTTTCACCTTGCTGAAAGGGAATATCTTAAACCCATTGCCAGGATATTTTAAACCTACTTTAAAGAGCTAGCTGAAGATATATCTCCATTGTGAGAATTTCCCCATTTCTTCTTTATTTAGCAGTGACTCAGGAACTCTAACTTTCAGCCTAATGTTAATAATTTACATTGTTGCCTGTTGTATCACATATTTACCGTCTGGACCCGTGATTTCAGGATTTTAGGGAAATATACTGACCTTCAATGAGCCATTCCTATTCCCCTTCATGCCTGAGCTCATAGGTCACATTAGAGCCATTTAAGTTTGATTTATTTGTGCTGTTTGAAATTTGCATGTGACTTTGTGCTATACTGTTATATATCAGAGTTTTGCTATTTCTTTTTTTTTCCATTGAAAAATTTTTTATTGATTTTTAGGAGATACAAACAAACATAGTCATAACCAAAGTCATTGCATAGTCTATCATGGTATACACAGTAGAGTGATATTGGCATACAACAGAATAACATACAGCCGAATAACATCATCACCGAATAACATTGTAACATGGTCAAAGGCAGTGTATGTAAATACATTTAGATACTCAGAGATATGTGAAATCTCAATTGCTCTCTCGGTACCCTGTCCATATTCTCTTGCTCCCTGTCCAAATTTATGATATAAACAATATAGGTCTTGTACTAAGCGTCGTTTGCGATTCTAAAATCGAGGAAGGCTATTGAATAGGGAGGGTAGATAGGGAAGGCCAATGTGATGAGGATACGTACAGTAGTGTGGTGGAGGTGGATGGAAAGGGAGGCTAAGAGGGCTGAGGAAGGGGTGAGAGGAAGGGGGGAGTGGGCAAGAAGGAGCGGGGGGGGGAGGAGGAAGAGGGAGGGAGGAGGGAGAGGGGGGGAGGGGGTTGACTAGAGGGAGGAGGAAAAGGGATGAGGAATGGGAAGGGAGGGTAGAGGGGGAGAAGTGGTAGGTGCCAAGGGGGCGAGAAGAAGCGAGGAGTCACCAGGTAAGGAGGAGGGAGTAGAGGAAGGGAAAGGAAGAAGAAGGGGGAGGACAAGAGGGAGAGGAAGCGTAGGAAGGGAGCGGGGAGGGAGGTGGGGGTGAGGGGTAGGAAGGGAGGGGGGGGGGGAGACGACAAGAAGCGATAGGGGGGGAAGATAGAAGATAGAAGGATACGAGTAGCGGAAGTGAGAGGGAGAGAGGGTGGAAATGGGGTAGTAGGGGGAGAGGAAGAGAGTTAGGCAAACATCATACAAGAAGAGGGGGGGGTACCAGGAGATCTTGAGTACAACAACCTGGAGGCTTCCAGGCAAACATACCTAGGGCCTCTGCCATATGACATGACTACTTGATAGAGTCCTATATTTGAAGGTAGTGTATGCCTTGCAATGACAAGAGTTTTGCTATTTCTGACCAGCGGGTTTCACTATTACTGTTTGCTTGATGGTAAAGAGTCTTTCAAAAAGCATACTTTCTTGTTTACTACCATTTGTGTCTATTTACTATTGTATCTGCAGCAACACTGTTTGCTAGGTGTGCCAGAGGGGCTGAAGCTGTTCCTGGGGTTGTAAGGCAGAGTACAGAACCATATATACTCAAGCGGCTCCTTCGGGGGTGGCGCTACATAAGTGATGAATAAATAGTGATTGACTGAACTGCTTGGAGTAAGTAAGGTACCAAATAAATTCATGAATATGACCTGGAAGTTCTGGAGCAGATGAAAATAGGCAGCTGAGTTTAAACTGCCATTTTCTGTAATGAAGGAGCCCCTTACGTTTCAGATAGCATTAAGACAAGAAGACATGTACGTCTTATTGTAACAAAGGTGAGTGTGCAGAGGAGACCCAATGTGCAGGTGTCCTCTATGGTCTATGCCCACCCCAACCCCTTTGTCTTGGAACATGGGTGTTTCAATGACAATTCAATTTACCTAAAGCCATATCTATGTTTGCTTACCCCTCAGGCCTGCTATATTGTGCCAGCCCCTCCTAACCCAATTAGCATGTTATCCTTAGTATCACACTACTAAAACAAAATGTTGTCATCACCCATAAGGTTTTAGATGGAAAGCCTCACCTAGAACTAATGGACAGAACAGTAGGAGAAACTTGCCATAGCAAAAATGGGAACATTGGGGTTGATTTACTGAAACTGGTTCAAAATCTGGTGTAGCTGTGCTGTACAAACAGCTTAATTTATGTTTGTCAAAGCTTAACTGAACACGCTGAAGTTAGAAGCTGATTGGCTACCATGCGTGGCTGCACCAGATTTTGCACTCTCCAGTTTTAGTAAATCAATCCCATTGTACTAAAACAGAAACAAGGGTGACAGCCTGGACTCCTCTATTATACATATGTCACTGACAATCAGAAATGTAATGTGTAGATGTCTATGCAGAGTTGTATAAAGTACTCAAAACCCATACTTGAGTAAAAGTACAAGTGCTCGATCAAAAAGTGACTTGAGTAGAAGTACTAGAGTATTCAACATTTTTTGTACTTAAGTATTGCAAGTAGTTTTTTTTAAATATTTTGCTACTCAAGTACTGAAAGTAAAAGTACCAGTAGTTTTAAAAAAAAAATTGCTACTCAAGTACTGAAAGTAAAAGTACAAGTACTGTGTTATGTAGTTATTAAAGAAAGAAGTCAAAAGTTTGAACATCATATTGTTTTTTATTATTTCAAATGCAGCTTTTATTTATACATACAGTAGCATTTATTTTCGTATGCGCTGATAATACACATGTTTTGAGCTTCATGAAACCTGACATCTACTGTTCTGGCAGTGGTAATTTTTATAATAGTAACAAGTAACTATGCAGCACCAAAAAAAAATATCAGAGTAGAAGTATTGAAATCATCGAAAAAATGTAGTGAAGTAAAAGTGGAAGTAGGAGAAAAAAATTCTACTCCAGGAAAGTACAGATACTGCCTTTCGGTACTTAAGTACAGTAGTGAAGTAGTTCTACTTAGTTACTATACATCTCTGTGTCTATGTGCCACCCCTTGCAGCCCTGCTACCCTAGGCCTGTGTTGGCTTTGCAGAAAGCTGGTCCTGAGACCCCCATGGCTGGCTTAACATAGATGAACAAAGATGTTCAATTGATTTGAAAGTTCATACACCAGACCAGTCCAGAAAATTCCTAGGCAGCTTTAGAGTGAAATGAATGTGCATCTTTGTAACAAGGGGATATAACCTTTTCTATCAATATGTTGCTGTGTGAAGGCCTTGAAGAGCACACACTGTTACTATGCTGTTGTTCTGGGTTTCAGTGCTCCTTTGGCAAACGGCAAAGCACATTATGATCCTCACCTCCATGAAAGATCTTATTGAGGCAGCATACCAGGTCTATGCACTAGATGCGGGATCTCACACTTTAGAATTCACCACAAGGCCACATTCCAAGTCCTTTTGACGCAGAATCACACTAAGCCTACAGAACTGCCATGAAATGTCCTTGCTTCAACTCCGTGTTATGACCCTTCATTAATCACAAGAAACAGCTATCAACTGTATATGTACACCAGATTTTCAAAAAGAAATATTCTGTGCACTCTTACAAGGGTGCAGTAAGAAAAAGAATGTTTATACACTGGTTTATTTGTCAAAGGAGTCCTCTGCTACCCAGATCTGGAGTGACAGGGGTGAGGTATTAAAGCACAAGCCACTTTCCTCTGTTTTGGCAAATTTAATTTTGCAAGGCAATGCAAGGAAAAGACAGTGTTGCCTACAGAAAAAAGACTGCTCGCCAGACTCGTGGTCAGGCCTATAGTCATATACTGTACATACATTGTTGTGTTGCAGTGTCTGCAGCTTTGAGTGGATGACATTGGCGCAGTAATTCTCTACATCTAGTTGTCATATACTGTACATATAATTACTTCATAAACATATATATATTTTTTTTTTACTCAGAATAATATATTTTGCAAAATACTGTTGAGATATTGCTAGATAATATTAAAATAATGCATTCCAGGAAGATGTTTCGAGAAACAGGAAATGTGCTTGTGGACTGTGTGAATTATTTTTACAGTGGAAAAATAGACAGGCACAAAGATCATACAAACAGTAAAGAACCATTTAAAAATTCCTGTTTCATGTTTGGTTAAATAAATCAGTTGTGAAAATCTCTTTACTAAAAATTCTCAGTATTGACTCAAATCCAATATTTTTTGTCCATGGCTGAGCTAGAGCTGACAGCTCACTAAAATATATTTTTTTTGTATAGCTTGAAGGCTATACAGGACAGACAGGTGAGCCTGCAGTGCCAGCTATTGCATTCTGATAGCCTACATTGGCGGCTGCCAGAATTACCTGAACAGTGGCTGTATCTGTTTGCATGCAGCCACTGTACAGCTGATAATTTTCTGCCCAACACCTTCAATTGTTCAAATTGAGGAGGCCACCCACAAAGCAAATTTTAACCAGGCCAGCTTGAGATCAGCTAGGTCCATTTCCCATAATTTAAACTTGAGACACAAGTGTGGCGAGGTGCAGCGTAGTGCTGCGGCAGTAAACACTCAGAGTCCAGATGCTGTGACACAACTGTATTGTACAGTTAGGTCCATAAATATTGGGACATCAACACAATTCTAATCTTTTTGGCTCTATACACCACCACAATGGACGAAATACATCCAAATCAGGTGTAAGGTGTAGGAATTACAACAGTTTGTATATGTGCCTACCACTTTTTAAGAGATCAAAAGTAATGGGACTATTGGCTGCTCAGCTGTTCCATGACCAGGTGTGTGTTATTCCCTCCTAATCCCATTTACAAGGAGCAGATAAAAGGTCCAGAGTTAATTTCAAGTGTGCTATTTGCATTTGGAATCTGTTGCTGTCAACTCTCAGTATGAGATCCAAAGAGCTGTCACTATCAGTAAAGCAAGCCATCATTAGGCTGAAAAAAAACAAAACAGACCCATCATAGAGATATCAAAAACATTAGGTGTGGCCAAATCAACAGTTTGGAACATCCTTAAAAAGAAAGAATGCACCGGTGAGCTCAGCAACACAAAAAGACCCGGAAGACCACGGAAAACAACTGTGGTGGATGACCGAAGAATTCTTTCACTGGTGAAGAAAACACCCTTCACAACAGTTGGCCAGATCAAGAACACTCTCCAGGAGGTAGGTGTATGTGTGTCAAAGTCAATAATCAAGAGAAGACTTCACCAGAGTGAATACAGAAGGTTCACCACAAGATGTAAACCATTGGTGAGCCTCAAAAACAGGAAGGCCAGATTAGAGTTTGCCAAACAACATCTAAAAAAGCCTTCACAGGTCTGGAACAACATCCTATGGACAGATGAGACCAAGATCAACTTGTACCAGAGTGATGGGAAGAGAAGAGTATGGAGAAGGAAAGGAACTGCTCATGATCCAAAGCATACCACCTAATCAGTGAAGCATGGTGGTGGTAGTGTCCTGGTGTGGGCATGTATGGCTGCCAATGGAACTGGTTCTCTTGTATTTATTGATGATGTGGCTGCTGACAAAAGCAGCAGGATGAATTCTGAAGTATTTCGGGCAATATTATCTGCTCATATTCAGCCAAATGCTTCAGAACTCATTGGACGGTGCTTCACAGTGCAGATGGACAATGACCCGAAGCATACTGTGAAAGCCACCAAAGAGTTTTTTAAGGGAAAGAAGTGGAATGTTATGCAATGGCCAAGTCAATCACCTAATCTGAATCTGATTGAGCATGCATTTCACTTGCTGAAGACAAAACTGAAGGGAAAATGCCCCAAGAACAAGCAGGAACTGAAGACAGTTGCAGTAGAGGCCTGGCAGAGCATCACCAGGGATGAAGCCCAGCGTCTGGTGATGTCTATGCGTTCCAGACTTTAGCCTGTAATTGACTGCAAAGGATTTGCAACCAAGTATTAAAAAGTGAAAGTTTGATTTATGATTGTTAATCTGTCCCATTACTTTTGGTCCCTTAAAAAGTGGAGGCACATATACAAACTATTGTAATTCCTACACCATTCACCTGATTTGGATGTAAATACCCTCAAATTAAAGCTGAACGTTTGCAGTTAGAGCACATCTTGTTTGTTTCATTTCAAATCCATTGTGGTTGTGTATAGAGCCAAAAAGATTAGAATTGTGTCGATGTCCCAATATTTATGGACCTGACTGTAGTTAAAGTTCAACAAGCACACAGTGATATCGGCCAGGGATAGATTTATCCAACTCAAATTCATTCACAGAGCATACTATGCTCCACAGCGGTTAGCTAGGATATATCCTGCACAATCAGAGACGTGTCCTAAATGTCAGAAGGCGGTGGGGACATATTTCCATGTCATCTGGGAGTGTCCACTTATTCAGGACTTCTGGTGCACAGTTGTGATGGACATGTGATTGCAGACCTCTCTGTGCCATTAGATCCCAAGGTGCTTCTGCTGGGCATAGGTGATTTGGTGACACAGGCTAAGCATACAAATTACTATTATTTTATCTATGTTTTTATGCTAGGAAGGTCCTTCTACAAAATTGGAAACTAGCCACTGCTAAATGCATTCTAGAGGGTAGGTAAACATAGATGCAGCCACTATAAAGGG
This sequence comes from Pelophylax lessonae, assembly GCF_965119305.1. Taxonomy (NCBI): domain Eukaryota; kingdom Metazoa; phylum Chordata; class Amphibia; order Anura; family Ranidae; genus Pelophylax; species Pelophylax lessonae. The sequence continues at coordinate 134,896,497 of NC_138770.1, forward strand.
TTCTCTAGAAGGTATGTACACAAGTAAGCAGGAAATACTAAGGGTGCTTTACAATGTATGTAAAAATGCATGTAGTCACTACTAGGGGTGTTCTACAAGGCATGCAAACACTATGCATCTAGGGATCATTAGAGATGCTGTGAAAGGCATGTAAACATGTATGCAAACACTACTAGGGATGCTTTACATGTCATTGTAATATGCATGCAGGCTGTCAGGTAGGCAAGTGGAGCCTGGCAAGTAGAGAGAACTCTCACCTTATGAGAGCCCGAGGTAGCAGAGCTGGATGCCGGATGGACACTAAGGTAAGTACTCTGACAAGGACACAGGTTCCCCTGAGGTGCGGAGTCTAAGTGCTAGCTGGTTTTCACCAGGGCCCCTGATGGTGGGGATGGACTACGCTGCAAGCCAACACCAGGTCCCGGTCTCCAGGATCCCCCAGCCAGGCAGAGCACAGGTTCCAGTCCAGAAGCAGAGAAGCAGACAAGGATAACCGAGAGAGTAGTCAGACGAGCCAAAGGTCAGGGCGGGCAGCAAGTAGCAAGGTTAAGAGGAAGCCGGGTCAAATAATCAGGAACAAGGGGTACACAGGAACACAGGATCACAGGAAGAGCTGAAGATAACACAGCAATTAACTGGAGTGAATGCTGAGTTTAAATAGGGCGATTTGAGCCAAGATAATTAGCGTGCACATGCGCACTGGCGAATTCACGAATGCGCATGCGCACAATGGCAAACCCGCGTACACCAATTGTGTATGCTAAGAGCGTTCGCGCATGCACATTGGCGAACGTCTGTTCCTGACGGGAAGGTTGCCAATGCGCCTGTGCCGGTTAGCAAGTCTCTGACACAGGCTTTGCTAGGGGCAAACCAAAATCATGTAAACATGTATGCAGGCATTACTAAGGGCCCTCTACATGTCTTGTCTAGTTGTACATGCAAGCATGTACAACTAGACATGTATGTAGGCACCAAAGCCAGTGCAGGTTCACTGGAAATTACTGCTTAGCTATACAGACAAGGTTAAACCTCTAGGCTTCGAGTTTTTTCAAGTTAGCTACCCAGAAGCATTAGACAACATAGACTTGAGGCCTCAGTTGAACAGTTTCCTAAACTCAGTTGAACGATCTTCATAAAAATACAAAGTACAGTACATTGTACATTTGAAAAATATACATATAGCAGTCACTTAAGGGCAGTGGTGTATTTTGGTTTTGTACTGCCCTAGGCAAGACTAAAATTGGGCGCCACCCCTCCTACTTAAATTTGCCAATCCCTTCCTGTTTAACGGATGCGACACCCTCTAAAATTGAAGGACTACAAGTCCCAGTAAGAACCACTGAGATCTCATGAGGGGGGGGTGAGAGAGAGGGGGATGGGTGATGGAGGGGGTGAGAGAGAGAGAGGGGGGGTGAGAGAAAGTGAGGGGCAGAGAGAGAGAGGGGGTGGGAGACCCCCTAGCCTTGCATGTAGTCCCTCTTGTTCCCTCCTGTCTGTGGGTAGGTGTGTGTGATGCACGTCCTCACCTTTTGGGCCATCGGTCAGCCTGTTGATGTCCCAGCTGGGAGCGGAGAGGAGGTTTGAGAAGGAGTGCAGACTCTGGGAGGTACCAGGGATGCTGCACCCGCTGCTGCTTAGGACAGGGTGGCACCGTGGTAGTCCCTCGCAGGCTCTCAGTTCTAGCTAGTTTCCAGGGCCGTTGCAGCTGCTATTTAGCTGCCCCCCCCTTCCGCAAAGTGCCGCCCTAGGCCTGGGCCTTGTTGGCCTAGGCCAAAATACAGCACTGCTTAAGGGAAGTCTGAGATAGCGTTAGTTGTAAGACATTTTATACAGACATCAATTAAAGAAATCTCGCAGATGGAAATGGAAGTGTTGATACTGGAAGCAGAGATAGAAAGAGAGGAGGAAATATGCTTCGTCACCATGTGAGCAGTGGATTTCAGAGAACTCAAATTAAGGTAAATCATGTATACTTACTAATTTTGCCATGTTTTGCAATATTTGCTGGTTAGCATAAGTAGCTGGCTGATTGATCTCATTTGTAGCCTAGAACTGTTATTTAAGATTTTAAGACATTAGATGACAGTTTCCATTTTCCAATGTCCATGGTGCAGTCCTTGACAAACATTCCCATGGGCCAAAGCTATAGGACATTTTAGGAAACTCCATCCAGTTTCCAAGTTTTCCACAAGATAAGCCAGCAAATCAGTTGTCTTTGGACTCCTCCATTACCTAAATAGATAACACTAAGTAAAGCAATCTTCTTTACTTGTTTTTTACACCAATGCAGGCTTTTTCAGTAAAGACGTGCAGTAATACATGGAAGCAGGTAAATTTCACTGACGGCCTATTTAAACCTAGCCTTTGAGGTTATGTGCTAACATTATATGCGTTAGTGTGTAGCAGTGCCATCCATTTTGAATGGCATCTCAATCCACTAAGACAATGCAGCTCCAATGCACATACATTGCTTAGCACCATAGAATATGGTAACGCACTGATGTCCGCCACATGTCTGTTTTTTGTTGATTCTGGTTCATTGGCAGCCCATTTATTTGAATTAACTGTCTAAACGCACACAAGCTTACGTGTTTTAGCGCAGCATACCAAAATGACAAAAGTGTAAATGGGCCCTTAAAGTTGACCTACCACCAAATGTATCTTTTCAAATCAAACTTTATAATTCTGCTTCAGTTGCCATTTACTTTTTCATAGTTCTAGTATAAATGTAAAGTACTGCTTTTGTAATGTACTGTCGCGCTTTGACCTCACCACTTTCCAGACGTCGCCAGCCAGGTTGGCTCCCATAAGCCATCCATATAACTAGCAGTTTCGTGATCACTGGGATTTTACACATTTTAGGGAAAGATTACTTGATCATTCACATCACAAGAAAAAGTGAAAAAAAAAAAAAAGAGCTGTGCTGTATCTTGGATTCATGAAGCGTCTGTGGTTCACCTCAAAGCCCACACGTGTTACTGAAAGATTCATTTTTCACAGCCATTCAGTGTGCACTCTACAGCTAGGGATTCCCTTGCTAGTTCTACTGCTTATTAATATACAAAGGATCTTCTATGAAAATGTGCTGTGTTTTACAGACATATCTTCCCAGTGACTGGATGACTATTTTCCTTCAGTATGTGTACCATTACAGGAGTAAAGAAACCTTAATTAAAATGTTAGTACAAAAAAAAGGTGAAAGTACGTAAATAATCCCCAATATCCATTGTCTATAGCCAAGTAGCCTGATCAGTCTGGAACCATCCCACTCATGCCTACCTCTCAGTCCTTGGTGACTAACCCCTTCCTCATTTACTTTGCAGGTGGTAGACCAAGGGATGCATTTTTAAAGTGTTTCCTTTTGCAGGTAAAGTGGATTTTTGGCTATACACCCAACTAGCCTTAAAACTGTCATTTTTCACCTCCTAACACCCGGGGCTTTTTTTCAGCGGGGACGCGGGGGGAACGCAGTTCCGGGACCTACAGAACTGAATGTATGTAATGGCAAGGGGTTCTGGGGTGTGCTGGAGGGTCTATTGATGCTGGCTAATATGGAATCTATTGCTGCCATTTTTGCAGAGGATGGGGGTCTATTGTTGCTGGGGAGGTCATCTGTTGCTCATGGGGATTTATTGTTGCTGGGGTGGGTCTTTTGTTGCTGGTGGGTCAGTTGTTGCTGGGAGGGATTTATTGTTGAGGGAGGGATCTTTGTTGCTGGCTGCTGGAGGGTCTATTGATGCTGGCTACTGGGGAATCTAGAGTTGCTGGAGGGGATCTATTTGCTGCTGGAGGGGATCTATTTGCGCAGATGGTCTATTGTTGCTGGGGAAGTCTGTTGTTGCTGGTGGGGTATCATGTTGCAGGGAATCAATCATTGCTAGGAGGGATCTACTGTTGATGGAGGGGTCTAATACTGCTGGCTGCTGGAGAGTCTATTGATGCTTGATGTTGGAAGTCCATTGTTGCAGGGGTGGATCTATTGTCGCTGGGGTGTCCATTGTTTCTAGATCTATTATATTGCCTTTCTTATTATTGTTAATTCTCTAAAAGGGGTGGTACTGGGAGGTGGGTAGGAGGTGAAACCAAGGAATGGTGCTCGGGGGTGGGTAGGGGACGGAGTCAAGGGGTGACTCAGAAGGGAGGAGTTCCTGCACCTATTCTCTGAGAAAAAAAGCCCTGCCAACACCTAGGCTACCTAACTTGTATAAGGAAGATATATATATACTTTCCTATTCCCAGGCTGCTCCAGTCTGGTCAGGGGATAGAAGAAATAGTGATATTAAAGTTTTCTTATTTTTCTTTTTAAATAACAAACATGTCATACACACCTGCTCTGTGCCGACATTTTGCACAGAGCACCTCCGATCCTCCTATTCTCGGGTCCCTCACTAGTGCTCTTTACCCCTCCCTCCTCCCAAGTGCCCCCAGAATAAGCAGCTTGCAATGGGGCACCCATGCGTGTCCAATCACACGCACAAAGCCGCGGCTCAGCTACGTCCTTTCTCTCTCCTCATTGGCTTACTGTGATTGACAGCAGCAGAAGACAGTGGCTCACACTGCTGTCTCAGCCAATGAGGAGGGAAAGTCCCTGGAGAGCTGAGGCTCTTGTGCACATCGCTGAATCGAGATGGGGCTCAGGTATGTATTTGGGGGGGAGGGGGTTGGGGCTGCTGCACATAGGAGGTTATTTACCTTCAAGCATAGATTGCATGAAGGTAAAAAGCCTTGTGCTTTTAGCTTTAGATGTCTAGCTGTAAGTGGTGTTTGATGGCCAAACTATGCAGCATGGCACAGAGCAAGATTTTGGACAGGGAGTATATCAGCTTTGTTTCTATGAAGCATAAGCAGCGGAAACTTAATTTTAAGGGTCTGAAGCACAGCTCTGTGACAGAACTTGTTGCCTGATATACCCAGTGATAGATTTGTGATCTTACGAACTGATGTCATCTGCCATAAATACATAACATACTCTGATTACATACATAACAACTTGGGAGAATAATATGCAAATATGAACATTGAATAGAAGTTGTAAAAAGTATGTGCTCCAATGTGTTTTATTCAGCAGTGCAAAATCAGGAGTCAAGCTAAGTCTAAAATAGACACAGTAGGCTTAAGGTGAGCCCATTGGTTTACCATTCCTATATTGAGTCTCTCCTAATATGGCTACCTCTCCAATGGGGATGATATTGATCTATAGCCATCTATAGCCATAAAGGAAATACCCTTAGGGTTTCTATTGGGGTGAGAATTGAAATGCTTTGAAAGGCAATGTTTGGGAAAGCCTTTCTTTATATTGGCAATATGCTCCTTCATTCACACCTGAAAGGCGCGAATGATACGGCTGACATATTGCAGGCCACATGGACAGGTGATGATGTACACTGCGCTACAAGTAAGAAAAAAAATCATCTCATATGGCTTAGAGGTGACATTAGAGGTATACCTTCTGTCCTTAAGAGAACTAGTCTGACAGCTCCTACAAGGGTAAAACCCTTTCATCTGCTGAAAAAATATATATATTTTTTTAGGCGGATCTATTACATTGGGGGCAATCTGTAACCTCAGGGGGGGGGGGAATCTCCTCTCAAGATTACAGCTAATACTGCCTGTAAGACTGAGCCCTATGCCCTATTGTTCTTAAGGACATCCCAATGTTTAAGTATGTTTTTAACCACAAAATGCTGAGTGGAAAAAGGTAAAAAAGGAAAACTTGGGTGAGAAATTGGATCATTCTCTGAACCAGAACTGGGAGCTAAGATATCAGTCCTATCTCTGTTATCTACTTCCTGAATAACTCGCTCAAGTTCTTTACATTGGTGACTCCTGTTTGATGCAAATCATGTTGATGGAAATTCTTGATCAGTAAATCTTGTTGAAAATGGGTAAAAAACACAGTGATAAGCAGAGTAAATGTGGAAAATAAAGTCTTGGTCAAAAATGGGTAAATCTTGTGCAAAGGTTTGATGAATCTTGTTCAAAAACAATGCTAAACAGACCCCTAAGTTTGTTCTATTTATATGTAACTTATTTAGGAAATGCACAGTATATCCAATAGTTTTGTGTCTGATTCTATTCCTCCATTGAAACCATACAAAAGAAACACAGGGTGCACTGACCTAGTGCATTATCCTAAGACAAATATTTTATTTGAGTAAAAAGTGGTAAGTATTGTACTCACAAAATTCATTCATGTTAAAAAGCTCATCAATTCAATCCATATTCATCAACTCATGTGACAGAAATGAAGGTCCAATACTTACCACTTTTTACTCAAATAAATGATTTGTCTTGGGATAATGCATTAGGTCCGTGCACCCTGTGCTTCTTTTGTATGGTTTCAGTGTTACAGACTCCCCCAGTCTTTGAGGGCAGCAAGACCGCATATATCCATATAGAACTTGAATGGAGTTATAGCTTACTCACCTGGAGCGGGCACTTTCCCAAATGCTGGAGATTTTGTGTTTGTGACTATCTATTCCTCCATTCACATACTGCTAAAACTTTAACCTAATGCATACCATTAAAACCATACAGGTCTGAATAATTTTGTGTGTTATGATTACGTTTAAGGGTTTTTTCAGATGCACCCTAAAATTGGACTATGCACATTTCTTTGGGTCTTACTTCAGTTTGGATGAATCCAAATTGAAGGAATCCCCAGAGAAATCTGTATAGTGCACTTTTCCCTGTCCTCTACAAACTAAACAACTAAGAAACAATGATGATGAATACAGTGACCTTCCTGTATTTGCTAAGGCAGTGAATATTTAACATTTATCTCTAGAGGCTTATATGTAATAATAAATGTCGCTAGGGGGGAACCTCTGGATGAATTTAAGATGTAAAAGGACCTGTGGGTACCAGTGGACAACAGGCTTGGCAGTGGCATGCAATGCCAAGCCGCTGCAAGCAAAGCCAACAGAATACTGGCATGTAAAAAAAAGGGGATTCACTCCAGAAATAAAGAGATTATTCTCCCTCTCTACAAGACTCTGGTCCGGCCACATCTGGAGTATTCCGTCCAGTTCTGGGCACCGGTCCTCAGGAAGGATGTGCTGGAACTGGAGAGAGTCCAGAGAAGGGCAACAAAAATAATTAGGGGAATGGAGGACATCGGCTATGAGGAAAGACTACAAGCACTGAACCTATTCTCTCTGGAGAAGAGACGCTTGAGTGGGGATATGATATCAATGTACAAATACCGTACTGGTGACCCTAGCATAAGGAACAAACTTTTCAGAGAAAGGGAATACAATAAGACACGTGGCCACTCACTAAAACTAGAGGAAAAACAGTTTAACCTTAAAATACGTAGGGGATTCTTTACTGTCAGAGCAGTAAGGATGTGGAATTCTCTTCCACAAGCAGTGGTATCAGCAGGGAGCATCAATAGTTTCAAAAAACTATTAGATGGGCACTTTAAAGACCACAACATAAAGGGGAATACAATGTACGGTTAACAGCAAACACCACACATATCATAGGTTCAACCTCACTAACAATGTAACTATGTAACGATAACACTATGGCATTTCTAAATAGCTCCCAGCTGTCCTTCATTTGGAAAGACAGTCCCTTTTTGGAACCAAATACCTCGCCCCTCTTTTTTCCTTAGTGATCTCTCATTATGGTCTGATATATGAAATATATTTTTTACCAATCAAAAGTGTTTTACTGCACTACACCTTTCATCCAAGCTCTAAATTTGTGAGTATGTTATTTTAAAGTCAAGTATGAAGGAAATGAAGTGATAAAAAAACCCTTGTTGGTTAACCAATCATGTTTTGTATGTGGATTCTTCATTCTCCATCTAACAAGGATATGGCAGGGTTGTGTCCTTTACCTACATACTTTGTGCTAAATGGTGTCCCATTTTCCATCTCAGAAAGTGGGAAGGTATGCCTAGGGGGTGTGACTGTCAAACAAAAAATAGGGACCAATAAACCAAAAAAAAAAAGTAGGAAGGAGCATCTAATAACATACACAAATATGCATGTAAAATATCCTGGCCAATATAAAACAGATATATTTGACAGTTATGACATTTTTCTACATATTATGTTGCTATATGTTAACTGCCAGAAATAATTAGTCAGGAAATGATGCTTTATAATGTTATTCAACACGTTATCACCTCACTCTAAATCTATTGCATATTTAATGATATTTAGGTTATTCAAACTATTTTATGCAGCCCAAATCATACACACACCAAAAGGTGATTACAGTGACAATGCAAATTTGTTTAGGAGAACTTCAGAGCCTATGATCAAACAATCATGTGCCGGAAATGTAACTGTTTTTTGAAACCGTTAAATCTATGAGTTTACTTCCGCTTTAGATTTATTGCCTGCGGATCTAAAATATCAATTCCAACTCCATGTTCTGATACTGTGCTCATGTCTTTGTAGCACCTCACTGTAGGCTTTACAGATCGAAAGATCTTGCGTTTTTTGTTAGTTGGAGAAAAAGTAGACACTGGAAATGCGGGTTTACGATACAATCAGATTCCCATTCATACTGTCCCACCGCTCATTGACTCGATTTTACCTAACATGAGCATGAATACCATGTACATTATTAAATATAAAAAATAAAAAAAATGAATACTTTGCAAGCATCATATGTATCTACCAAACACGTTTTCAGGCTGGTATAATTGACTTGGTTAAAATTGCATATAGGATTGATGCCATTTGTACATATTCCTAAACGTATATGCTGTATAAGGAGTTTGAGGACCTATTATGATTCGGCTTATGTGATTACAAGGTCACATGGTTATTTATTTATTTTTTTTAACTGTTTAAATGTCTTTGGGGGTGGTCTACTGTTCTTTAAGGGAATCATTGGTAAATAAAGTTATCATTTTTTTTTAATGCTACACACCCTTTAACACTGCATCTTGGAGAAAATATGATAAATTCACCTTTTAAAAATATGTATATGTATAGTTAACCAAACCCCCCCCCCCTCCATCAGTGCAGACCCCCCTCCCACAGTATAGATCCCCCTCCCTCAGTATAGATCCCCCTCCCTCAGTACAGACCCCCCTTACTAAGTACAGATCCCCTTCCCGCACTATAGACCCTCCTCCCTCAGTACATACCCCTCTCCCTCAGTACAGACCCCTCTCCACCAGTGCAGACCCCCCTCCATCAGTGCAGACCCCCCTCAGTATAGACCCCCCACTAAGTACAGACCCCCCTCCCACAGTATATATCCCCCTCCCTCAGTACAGACCCCCCTTACTAAGTACAGATCCCCTTCCTGCACTATAGACCCTCCTCCCTCAGTACAGACCCCTCTCCCTCAGTACAGACCCCTCTCCACCAGTGCAGACCCCCCTCCATCAGTGCAGACCCCCCTCAGTATAGACCCCCCACTAAGTACAGACCCCCCACTAAGTACAGACCCCCCTCCCACAGTATATATCCCCCTCCCTCAGTACAGACCCCCCTTACTAAGTACAGATCCCCTTCCCGCACTATAGACCCTCCTCCCTCAGTACAGACCCCTCTCCACCAGTGCAGACCCCCCTCCATCAGTACAGACCCCCCTCAATCAGTGTAGACTCCCCCTCCATCAGTGCAGACCCCACTCCATCAGTGCAAATCCCCCCTCCATCAAAAAAAGGAATAAAATAATTAACAGCAGCTGTGCACCAAGCGTGAATCACTTGTAAACATGAAAGAAATAAAACAGCGCTAGCATCTAATAAACATATATAACAGTCCAAATAAAGTGATATAATCAATGTAAAGTGCTCTTCTGCTCCCATCTTCTTAAAAGTGCTGAAGTGCTCCACATAAATTAATTCCGTGATGTGACACACGCCCGCTTTTATGTCTCTCCTTACCAGAAACAATGGATGCCTAGCTTTTCAGTCTGGGAGTCAAACAGGCTTGAAAAAGCGTAACTCCACTTTAGTTGAGAAAAAAACATTCCACTCTGGGTGATCTCTGTACATTACAAGGATTTTAACAAACTTTGTTGCAGATTCCTACCTTTTGTTATTCTGATGAAATCAAGGTTTGTTCCTCTGTGCCCCTGTGCTAAGTGGGTGTAATGGGAGTGGTTTCATAATAATCTATCAGCTCTGGCAGCTGCAGGGCTCTAATGAGGAAATCTGCTGGGCCTGCATCCTTTTAGACGTGTTCTTATTGGGAGTATTTCACCAAAAATGAAATTTTTGTTGCAGGGGATGCCAGAAATCTGACTTGTATCTTAGGCAGACTTCTGGCAAAATTGGTGAGCCAATCACACAAGCAGGAAATGATGTTTCTGGGGGGTGGTCAGTATAAATTCTGTGTACAGAACACCTCCAAGTAGCCATTTTGCATTGCATTTTCAGAACATTTCAACAGCTGCAGATTGAAAAGCAAAGGTCATTTTAAATAACATTCATAGTTACATAGTTACATAGTTACATAGTTAGTGAGGCTGAAAAAAGACACAAGTCCATCCAGTTCAACCTATGTGTGTGTGTTTGCTTTTAACCGTACATTGTATACCCCTGTATGTTGTGGTCTTTAAGGTGTCCATCCAATAGTTTTTTGAAACTATCAATGCTCCCCGCTGATACGACTGCTTGCGGAAGAGAATTCCACATCCTTACCGCTCTTACAGTGAAGAACCCCTTACGCACTTTAAGGTTAAACCGCCTTTCCTCTAGTTTTAGTGAGTGGCCACGTGTCTTATTGTATTCCCTTACTCTAAATAGTTTGTTCCTTATGCTAGGGTCGCCAGTACAGTATTTGTACATTGATATCATATCCCCCCTCAAGCGTCTCTTCTCCAGAGAGAATAGGTTCAGTGCTTGTAGTCTTTCCTCATAGCCGATGTCCTCCATTCCCCTAATTATTTTTGTTGCCCTTCTCTGGACTTTCTCCAGTTCCAGCACATCCTTCCTGAGGACCGGTGCCCAGAACTGGACAGCATACTCCAGATGTGGCCGGACCAGAGTCTTGTAGAGTGGAAGAATAATCTCTTTATTTCTGGAGTGAATCCCCTTTTTTATACAACCCAGTATTCTGTTGGCTTTGCTTGCAGCGGCTTGGCATTGCATGCCACTTCCAAGCCTGTTGTCTACCAGTACCCCCAGGTCCCTTTCCATCCTAGACTCACCCAGAGGTTCCCCCCCTAGTGAGTAGCTTGCTTTCTGGTTTCTGGCCCCCAAGTGCATTACTTTACATTTTTCTACATTAAATCTCATCTGCCATGTAGTTGCCCACCCCGTTATTTTGTTCAGGTCTGCTTGCAAGATTTCCACATCCTGCATAGAAGATATTGGCATGCCTAATTTAGTATCATCTGCAAATACTGAGATTGTACTAGATATCCCCTCCTCTAGATCATTTATGAATAAATTAAACAGGATTGGTCCCAGGACAGAACCCTGGGGGACCCCACTTTCCACACCCGCCCAATCCGAGTACTCCCCATTAATCACCACCCTCTGTACTCTCCCCTGGAGCCAGTTCTCTATCCAGGTACTCACCTTATGGTCCATACCTACCTTCCTTAGTTTGTACAGTAAGCGTTTGTGGGGAACGGTGTCAAAGGCCTTTGCAAAGTCCAGATACACCACATCCACAGGCTTACCTTTATCTAAGTGGCAGCTCACTTCATCGTAGAAGGTTAATAGATTGGTTTGGCATGAACGATTTTTCATGAATCCATGCTGATTACTACTTATAATACCGTTTTCATTACTAAAGTCTTGTATGTGGTCCCTTATCATCCCCTCCAAAATTTTGCAGACTACAGATGTTAGGCTGACCGGCCTATAGTTACCCGGGATATATCTCGGCCCCTTTTTAAATATTGGTACCACGTTGGCTTTTTTCCAATCAGCTGGCACCATACCCGTCTGTAAACTATCCTTAAAGATCAAGAATAATGGTCTGGCAATCACCTGACTGAGCTCATTTAGAACCCTTGGGTGCAAGCCATCCGGTCCCGGGGATTTATTTATGTTAAGTTTCTCTAGTTTAGCTCTAAGTCTATCCTCTGTTAGCCATGGCGGCACTTCCTGAGGTGTATTATTTAGTTCGGCCTTACAAGCGGGGTTCGTGTAGCCCCCCGATTCCTTTGTGAAGACTGAAGAAAAGAAATTATTTAACACTTCCGCCTTTTCTCTGTCCTCAGTGGCCATTTTTCCTTTATTATCTTTTATGGGGCCAATGTGTTCTGGCCTCGCTTTCTTACTGTTTATATACTTAAAGAATTTCTTGGGGTTCTTTTTACTCTCCTCCGCTATATGTCTCTCGTGTTCTATTTTAGCCGCCCTGATTTCATCTTTACATTTCTTATTACACTCTTTGTAATGCTTAAATGCTGCCAATGACCCCTCAGTCTTGTATTTTTTGAAGGCCTTTTCTTTAGCTCTAATATACATTTTTATGTTGGAGTTTAGCCACCCAGGGTTTAGTTTTGCTCTTTTAAATTTATTTCCCTGTGGAATGCACTGGTCCACCCCCTTGTTAAGTATGCTCTTGAAGCACTCCCATTTTTCCTCCGTGTTCTTTGTTCCCAGGGTTCTATCCCAATTGATATTTTCTAGCAGCGAGCGCAGTTTAGGGAAATTGGCTCTTTTGAAATTCAGTGTCCTTATATTACCCTTGTGTTTCCTATTACTGTAATTAATACTGAAACCAATTGACCTATGGTCACTGTTCCCTAAGTTGTCCCGTATTTCTATATCCGTGAGCAGGTCTGTATTGTTGGTAATCAGTAGGTCAAGTACCGCATTGTTTCTTGTCGGTGCATTCACCATCTGACCCATGAAATTGTCCTGCAAAACATTTAGGAACTGCCGAGCCTTGGCTGAATGCGCGGTTCCTTCTGCCCAGTCTATATCAGGATAATTAAAGTCCCCCATTATAATGACATTTCCCATCCTTGCTGCCAATCCTATCTGTAACATGAGGTCCACCTCACCCTCCTCCCTCTGGTTTGGGGGCCTATAGCATACGCCCAATATTACCTTCCCCACCGTGCCTTTCCTTTGAAGCTCTACCCATAGGGATTCTGCCTCGTCCATAGCTCCATTATTAATATCATCCCTCATATTTACCTGTATACTGTTCTTAATATACAAACATACCCCTCCCCCTTTTTTACCCTCTCTATCTCTGCGATAAAGGGAATACCCCTGAATGGTCGCCATCCAGTCATGAGAGCTGTCAAACCAAGTCTCAGTTATCCCCACAAAATCTAAGTCCTCCTCAAACATCAGCAGCTCCAGCTCTCCCATCTTGTTGGCCAGGCTTCTGGCATTGGTATATAAGCCTCGTAATTTTGATGTTTTTAGGCTGCTCTCTTGATTTTTCCCCGTACCCACCCTAGGTATAGGGGCTCCGAACACCCTACCGCTAATGCCCCCATTTCAGCCCTCTGAAACTTGCTTTCCACTGGCTAATTCTACATCTGTACCCTCCCCCCCATTCCCTAGTTTAAAAGCCCCTCTAACTTTTTGGCCATCCTCTCACCCAGTACGGCTGCACCCACCCCATTTAGGTGCAATCCGTCCCTACCAAAGAGCCGGTGACCGACTGAGAAGTCGGCCCAGTTCTCCAGGAACCCGAAACCCTCCTTACTACACCAGCTCCTCAGCCACTCGTTAACTTCCCTAATCTCCCGCTGCCTCTCTGGTGTGGCTCGAGGTACCGGTAGTATTTCGGAAAATACTACCTTGGAGGTCCTAGTCCTCAACTTAGCGCCTAAGTCCCTGAAATCGTTTAGGACTCTCCGTCTTCCTCTGCCTATGTCATTGGTACCCACGTGTACCATGACAGCTGGGTCTTCCCCAGCCCCACCCAATAATCTGTTCACCCGATCCGCGATGTGCCGAACCCGAGCGCCCGGCAAACAACAGACTGTTCGGCGCACACGGTCTATGTCACAGATTACACTGTCTGCCCTTCTAATAATTGAGTCCCCTACCACCAGCACCTGTCTTTCCTTTCCCTTTCTCCCGGCCTCACTGGAGGAGTTCGTCCCCTGGCAGCTAGGGGCGTCGCTCTGCTCCAGCAATGCTGGTCCCTGACTGGTTTCCCCAACATCACACAACGGGGCGTATCTATTGGGGTGCTCCAGCCCAGGATCATCCTCCTTGCCTTGTCCCCTTCTACCCCTCCTAACTGTCACCCCTCTGCTCTGCTCTGATGCCTGCACCTCCGATACTCCGCCCACCTCTGTGCAGGCCCCTGCCTGCGCCTGATTGGTACAATCCTGGCTCTCCTCCGGTATGGACATTCGTCTCAGTGTTGCCAGCTGCTTCCCTAGATTCAGGACCTGAGCTTCCAGGGAAGCAACGTGCTCACATTTTGCGCATTTGTATTCGCCCTCTATCGCATGACCGAGGAACGCATACATATCACAAGATGTACACCGAGTCGCATCCCCACACCCGCCGGGCATTGTACCTACTATCTAATCTAATGGGGATTCAGCGATTTAAGTCTATCCTATGTGGCTATTTCCTGGCTTCCTAACGCTACCTTCTCACCCTCTGGTATTCCGCTCCACTCACTTGACACCGGTCAGTCACCCAACACTCACAATCTCACAGCCCGGTTAGACGCACAACGCTGAGTCGCACAGCCCGGTCAGACGCACAACACTAAGTCGCACAGCCCGGTCAGACGCACAACACTAAGTCGCACAGCCCGGTCAGACGCACAACACTAAGTCGCACAGCGCGGTCAGACGCACAACATTCAGTCGCACAGCCCGGTCAGACGCACAACACTGAGTCGCACAGCCCGGTCAGTCGCACCACACTGAGTCGCACAGCCCGGTCAGACGCACAACACAGAGTCGCACAGCCCGGTCAGACGCACAATACAGAGTCGCACAGCCCGGTCAGACCCACAACACCGAGTCGCACAGCCCGGTCAGACGCACAACACCGAGTCGCACAGCCCGGTCAGACGCACAACACCGAGTCGCACAGCCCGGTCAGACGCACAACACTAAGTCGCACAGCCCGGTCAGACGCACAACACTAAGTCGCACAGCCCGGTCAGACGCACAACACTCAGTCGCACAGCCCGGTCAGACGCACAACACTCAGTCGCACAGCCCGGTCAGACGCACAACACTCAGTCGCACAGCCCGGTCAGAAGCACAACACCGAGTCGCACAGCCCGGTCAGACGCACAACACCGAGTCGCACAGCCCGGTCAGACGCACAACACCGAGTCGCACAGCCCGGTCAGACACACAACACAGAGTCGCACAGCCCGGTCAGACGCACAATACAGAGTCGCACAGCCCGGTCAGACGCACAACACCGAGTCGCACAGCCCGGTCAGACGCACAACACCGAGTCGCACAGCCCGGTCAGACGCACAACACCGAGTCGCACAGCCCGGTCAGACGCACAACACTAAGTCGCACAGCCCGGTCAGACGCACAACACTCAGTCGCACAGCCCGGTCAGACGCACAACACTCAGTCGCACAGCCCGGTCAGACGCACAACACTCAGTCGCACAGCCCGGTCAGAAGCACAACACCGAGTCGCACAGCCCGGTCAGACGCACAACACCGAGTCGCACAGCCCGGTCAGACGCACAACACCGAGTCGCACAGCCCGGTCAGACGCACAACACCGAGTCGCACAGCCCGGTCAGACGCACAACACTCAGTCGCACAGCCCGGTCAGACTCACAACACTGAGTCGCACAGCCCGGTCAGACGCACAACACTGAGTCGCACAGCCCGGTCAGACTCACTTACTCAACTCAGACTCAATTACAATATGATTTTTGTTGCAATTGTATACGCTATATTGTTTTTTCTTTATTTGCTGTCTTTTTTCCCCACGAAAGTGGAGTTACCCTTTAATTAGGACTTATGGGTCACAAGGAACGGATCAAGAACTCCCCAGTAGCCTCTATGATGTTTCAGTAATCCTTACTAAACAATCAAAATAAGGGAAAATATATCTTCTTGAACTAGGTGATGGTCTCCCTTTCCACTTATTTCACTTCACACTTCTGTGTATGAGAAAGTCCCCATGAGTCTAGCAAGAAGCAGGAATGTGATGTGTGCAGTTGCAGCAAAGATTGGCAGAGAGGGGAAGCAGTCATGGATCAGTTAGTAAGGTCTATTAATCTGGCAGCAGCATTCATGATAGACTGAAGGGGGAATAGTATGTGTAAAGGTAGGCCAGTGAGGAGGGAGTTGCAGTAGTCAAGGCGGGAAATATCCAAGGAGTGAATAAGTTGTTTTGTGTCGTCGTTAGTTAGGAAGGGGCAAATTCTGTAGAGGTTACGGAGGTTAAGGCGGCAAGATTTAGCCAGTGCTAAATGGGAGTCGGTATCGGCGCTGTTCTTCAGATAGGCATAGTGCATGTGCAAACAATGCTTAGAAAGTGCAATACACATACATTAAATGGACATCTATATATATATATATATATATATATATATATATATACAACCTGTGCAATCCAATATTGTTATCCACCCTAAAAGTGCGAGTGCAATAACAAAGTGCCTGTGTGCAAAACAATTATGTTCAAAAACCAGCTTGCAAAAGCTTGATCCCTACCTGCTATATCTGCTACTGGACCCTGGCTTGCTCACCTCCTGGTGGGGCGATCTCGAGGACCGAGTCCTGGTGCTAACATGCAGCAAACTCCATCTCCACCATCAGGAGCTCTGGTGAACACCGGTTAGTGCTTAAATTCTGCCCCTCAGATGAGCCTGTGTCATCTGCCAGGGTGACCTGCCTGTGCTCCTATCCTGCTGGTTCCTGTGTTAGCTTCCATTGTTATAGCAACTGGTCTTCCAGCCTGACCCCTGTTCGTGACATATTGACTGTGAGCTCGGCGGGCGAACATCCCGCTAAGTGCTGAGAAAGTTCAGTTGTTAGGCGAGTACCTGAATGGGTGATGTTTAGGCCAAACATATGCTCGGCCCAAATCGTTCACCCATCCCCAGTAGTGCCTGAACACTGTAAACCCCCACTCTTGCTGGGAGTAGAAACGGGCCCTGCTGTTAAAAATTTGAAACAAACATTGAAATTACATGTACTCGTTATACAGGTGCAGAAAAATTTTGCCTCGATGTCGGTGGTGCCTGAACACTGTAACTCCTCACAGTTACTCTTGCTGGGCACAGGAATTGACCCCGCTGTTAAAAATTTGAAATAAACATTGAAATTACATTTCCTCGTCATACAGGTGCAGAAAAATTGGGCCTTGGGTGTTGGTGGTGCCTGAACCCTGTAACCCCTCACAGTTACTCTTGCTGGGTGCAGGAATGGGCTCTGCTGTTAAAAATTAGAAGGAAAACTTGAAATGATATGCACCTGTGATACAGGTGCACAAAAATTGGGCCTTGGATGTGGTGGTGCCGTAAACCAAACACATTGTTGGAAGCTAGCATAATCAGGATTCAGGAATAGGATAGGCAGCATAGGCAGTATTCAAGGGATCCCAGATCCCTAGCAAATTCAAACAGTTACATCAGCATCAGGGAGCTTGATAGCTACTGTTGATCCGGGACTGATTCATTTTGATAAATGTGGACAGACATACTCTTTTATTCGTAACAAAAAATCCAGCAGCACTGAATGTCATGCTATAAATTCTGCAGGGTGCCCAAACTTTTGCAGACGTCTTTTTTTGTTTTCTGTTATTTTGAAAGTGTAAATGATGGAAATAAAATCTAACTTTTGTTGACATATTATAAGAATGTCTAATCTGTAATTTGATGCCTTTTGGAGATTTTTCCATCTTTCCTTGGCTTCTTTATGCACATTAATACAAATTTTTACCTGGGGTGCCCAAACTTTCGATCCCCACTGTAAAGTCTTAGCGAAGCAGTAGTTGATGATGATCATGCAATATAGCCCAGTGTCTCATAGAAGAGTTTAGGCAGTGGTTACCGATGGTTACAGCAGGCAGCAGTGGATTGCAGACAGGCAGAGTGGTTTTTGTGTTGCAGGGAAAAGTGTAAGCAGTGAACATGATGAGAGGATTATGATGGGGTGTCGCCATGTTATATGTTTATTTGATTCTGGCGCTGTTTTATTTCTTTCATGAAAAATTTTTGTTTTTTGGTCTGCAGCAATGCATAGATATCTAGATGAATTAGCATGAAGTAATTTGTTCAGACGTGGGAGAGTAACCTGCATTTCAACCTTTAACGCACCCCAAATAACACCCTGCCAATTGTGTAATTCCTTCCCCTTCAGGACACACAGAGACTGTTGTGTTTCTCAGAGTCGTCAGATTCAGTACTAATTTTGGTGGAGATTTCAGAAGTTTGTTGCGACAGAAATGTCTTTCATTAGTTTCCGGGTCAATAGTCCCTTGTAGTTGAAATTGACTAATAACATGGAAGGAGCTAAAATAGCTGCGTATAAATAGAAACAACAGTATTATCACACTGCTGCCTGGGGCAAAGTGTCTAACATATCCCTGCTCATTTAATGATCTGTGACACCACAGAGCACAGGGCTACTGCTCTGGGTAAATGCTGCCCCTAAAAGTCTAGCACTGCGGAAGACAAAGCATTAACATTGTGATGTACTTGGCCCTCTATCAGCTCCCTAATCTATAATCTGAGTTTATTTCTATAATTTTGGGATTGCTGATTTTAAAGGGAGGAGGGCAAAAATGTTATAAGAATATACAGTATTTCACAAAATATTATATAAATATTTTTGTAAATATTTCATTATATCTTTTCATGTGACAACACTGAAAAAAAGACACTTTGCTACAATGTAAAGTAGTGAGTGTACAGCTTGTATAACAGTGTAAATTTGATGTCCCCTCAAAATAACTCAACACACAGCCATTAATGTCTAAACCGCTGGCAACAAAAGTGAGTAAACCCCTAAGCGAAAATGTCCAAATTGGGCCCAATTAGCCATTTTCCTCCCAGTGTCATGTAACTCGTTAGTGTTACAAGGTCTCAAGTGTGAATGGAGAGCAGGTGTGTTAAATTTGGTGTTATCGCTCTCACTTTCTCATACTGGTCACTGGAAGTTCAACATGGCACCTCATGGCAAAGAACTCTCTGAGGATCTGAAAAAAAAGAATTGTTGCTCTACATAAAGATGGCCTGGGTTATAGGAAGATAGCCAAGACCCTGAAACTGAGCTTCAGCATGGTGGCCAAGACCATACAGTGGTTTAAAAGAACAGGGTCTCCTCAGAACAGGCCTCGCCATGGTCAACTAAAGATATAAAATATATAAAATATTTACAAAAATGTAAGGGGTGAGATACTGTATACAATTGTATGTGTTTTTAAAGAACATGTAACATTATTAAAAAAACATGTATTTACCAACACAATTTCTGTACATTTTATTCAAAACTAGAAAGCACACTTTGGTTCTTAATATGCTTTTTGAATACCCACAATGCATATAAGAGATGCATCACAAAAGCATATTTTAGGACAGAAAGGTTGTTCTACTCAAAGGATCCCGGGGGGCAGTTGAGGTGAATACAGTATATAAATAAAGGGCAAGGTTTACATTAAGGTGGGTCGGTGTTAAGAGTTAAAGAGAGGATTAGTGTAAGGGTTAAAGTGCTGTTGGGTGTTAGAGTTATAGGAAGGGGGCACTGTAAAGTGAAGGGCTACAGGGAGGATGAGGGCTACAGGGAAGGGTAGTGTGAGGTTTAGTGTAATAGCTGCATGATGGATTAGAAGGAGAGTTAATGTGATGGTTAGGGTTACAGGGAGAGTTGGTGTGAGGGTCACTGTGAGGGGTTAGGCTACAGGAAGGCTTAGCATGAGCACTATTGTGAAATTTATGGACAAAGGGAAAGAAAAAGTGCAGGTTAGGGTTTTGGGTGGGGGGTGTGGGGGGGGGGGTAGTTGTGAGAGTTAGTGGTGTGGGTTGCAGTGAGGGTTCAGGCTACAAAAAGGGTTACCATGAGGGTTAAGTATATCAGGAGAGTAATGGTGGGAGTTAAGACTACAAGGAGGGTTAGTACGAAGTTTAGGGTTACAGATAGCATTAGTTTGATAGCTAGGGTTACAAGGTGGGTTAGTGGGATGGTTAGGGTTACAAGGAGGGGAACAATGAGGGTTAGGACTACAGGGTGAATTGGTTTGAGAGTTTCTGTGAGGGTTAAGGCTACAGGATAGGTTAGTATGAGCGTTTCTGTGAGTGTTGAGGATGAAGAGAAAGTAACAGTGTGGGTTAGGGCTACATGAAGGGTTATTGTGAGGGTTATGATTACAGGGAGGGTAACAGGAAGGGTTAGGGCAACAGGGAGAGTTTGTGTGAGAGTTACTGTGAGGGTTAAGGCTACAGGAAGGCTTAGTCTGAATGTTACTGTGAATGTTAAGGATAAAAAGAATGTAACAGTGTAGGTTATAACTACAGAGAGAATTGGTATGAGGGTTACTATGGGGGTTAAGGCTATAGGAAGGGTTAGCATGAGTGTTACTGTGATTGTTAAGGATAAAGGGGCATTAATAGTGTGGGTTAGGGCTACAGAGAGGGAAGCGGTAAGGATTGGGACTACAGAGAGAGTTGGTGGCTGGGTTAGTGTGAAGTCTGAGGCTACAATGAGGGCTAGTATGAGGGTCAAGCAGGGCCATCCCTACCATGGGTCTCGCTGGGTCCATTGGACCCAGGCAGAACTTTGAGAGGAGCGGCAAATTGATGGCCAAGATTCTTTTCCCAGCAGTTTTGGGTGTCATCGCACACAGTCTAAAAGCGGCTGTTAACCACTTAAGCCCCGGATGATTTGGCTGCTCAAAGACCAGGCCCTATTTTGCGATTCGGCACTGCGTTACTTTAACGGCCAATTGGGCGGTCGTGCGACGCTGTACCCAAATTAAATTGATGTCCTTTTTCCCCAAAAACAGAGCTTTCTTTTGGTGGTATTTGATCACCTGTGCGATTTTTATTTTTTGCGCTATAAACAAAAAAAGATCGACAATTTTTAAAAAAATAACAATATTTTTCACATTTTTTTATATGAAATTTTTAAAAAAATTGTAAAAATCTAAATTTTTTAAAATTTTAGGCCAATTTGTTTTCTGCTACATATTTTTGTTAAAAAAAATCGCAATAAGCGTATTTTGATTGGTTTGCGGAAAAGTTATTGTGTTTACTAACTACGGGAAAGATTCATTTCATTTTTATTGTTTTTTCTTAACTAGTAATGGCGGCGATCTGCGTTTTTTTTTTTTGCGAGACTGCGACATTGCGGCGGACAGATCGGACCCCTGACTGACATTTTTGACACTTTTGGGAGTACCAGTGACATTACTATAGTAATCAGTGCTATAAATATGCACTGTTACTGTAAAAATTACACTGGCAGGGAAGGGGTTAACTTTATTGGTGATTAAGGGGTTAAGTGTGTCCCTAGGGGCGTGATTCTAACTGTCAGGGGGCGTGGCTTGTTAGATCATCACAGAGACATACGAACCTAAATAGCAGGATTGCATAGCCTCTGTCATGATCTAAGGGAGAATGACAGATGGCTGTGTTTACATCAGCCTGTCTTTCTCCCTCTCCTGAGGGAGATCGCGAGTGGCCGGCGGACATCGGAGCCGCTGGTCACATGCGCAGGGATGGCAGGGAAGGAGCGGGAGAGTGACGTACCGGTATGTCACTTTGCCTGTAGGGGGCTCACTGCCGCAGTATATAGTCGTGCGGCAGTCGGCAAGTGGTTAAAGACCTGAGTGCACATGAAGAGCTCAGTTGTGCGTGATGCCGGAGTTGGGGTACCCATAGAAAACAGTGAGCAATGAAAGATCCCTTCCCCACTGGCTCTGGGTGCAGCTTGCGAGGCTTGCATTTCTATTGGGTGGAGCTGGAGAAAAGCAAGAGGCTGGCTTTGCGCCTGGCCCGCCTTCTTCTGCTCTGGTGCATGCATCAATGCACAAAGCACCTTCCTGAATGGTCACATACTTTCCAAACCCATGGTAGAACTGCAAACAGTCTGCACTTGCACAACACCTGTACTGCACTATACAGGACGCCAGGGATGGTTCTGGAAGGCAGGAATGTTTTCTCATTATTTGGGTTATGGTTCCTTAAAGGGAGATGATGATAAACATTTTTGACTACTCAGGGGTTGTCACTCATGCAAGGTGAGGGGTTTCCGGGTAGTCCAGTTGGAGAGGATATACTGAATTACAGTTCTCTCAGGAGTGGTAAATGTTCATTTGTGACCCGGAATTCGGAGTCTTGGAGAGACTTTGGGTGGGACAGAGCCTTCAATCCTGATTACAGGGACTTTGGTCCCAAAAGGATTAACCCACCTGTGGAAAAAGCTTGAAAATGGGCAGGAAGGAGTCTGTGAGGTGAAGTGGAGTAGTTCACAGCTGTGATAAAGCTGTCTGGTGACTAAGACTTTGTTTGCTGAGCTCCTTCAGCTTTTTCTGTACCCTAAAGCAGACAGGTACCCTAACCCAGGTGTGGAATCGGTCTACCAGCAGTGAGTCGTATAATTGCTGAAAAAAGCTGTTTTATTTTCCTAATGTTAACAAACAGCTAGTTGGTGATCCTGGGCTCCCGATATTACAGCACTCATAGGATGAGATTTACTAAAACTGGAGAGTTCAAAATCTGGTGCACTTCTGAATACAAACCAGTCAGCTTCCAGGTTTTATTGCCAAACTTTAATTGAACAAGCTGAAGCTAGAAGGTGATTGGTTACTATGCACCAGATTCTGAGTGTTCCCGTTTTAGTAAATCTCCCCCATAAAATGTTATCCTCCCTTTAAAATCTCTCATAACTAGCTATAAGCCTGAATGTTTTGTTGTATGCTGGATTGTGCTGTCACAGACCCCCTGTGTTTGGTACAACTTTAATGAAAAAATATGGGCAGGATTACCTTAAATGCACTGTGGTATCTGAGCTCTACATTTGAAGTTGACTCCTAATATATATATATATATATATATATATATATTTATATATATATATATATATTTATTTATTTTTTTTTATAAAAATATAGCCTGCAAATGAATTAAAGTTAAAGTAATTAATATTAGATATAGAAAAATATCAAGAAAGTAAAGTCTGTTTCTAGTGGAAGAGCAGCTGTTCCGGACAGTGGGCGTTAATTGAGCTCACTAGAGAAACATGATATTTGCGTCTAATGAAGAATGTTTTATGTATTTTCTATTGTTCTGTCCAGGGCTGACTTCCCCCAACACTCCATCATGTGTGGCTTTCCTGGACATAATTTGGTAACTGTCTCCTAGCTTAAATGGTCCAATGTAGAATAAATAAACTGACTGAGTCACCATTTGACCTCTGGGGTGACTGCCTTTTGTAAAATGAAGAAGTGGCCACACAGCGATGAGTGTTATACAGCGGGCATGGGCAACCAACAATGTTCCAGCTATTGGGTATTCACAAGTTGTAGTTTGTCTGCAATGGCAGCACTTGTCTCTGACTGCCATACCTAACTTATTTCCCTTTAGATATAGTAGTAGATTTACTAAAGGCTCTTGCACTTTGCAAGGGCAGTTGCACTCTGCACACGCAGTTTCTCCGCAGCTTAGTAAAGGAGATGAAGCTTCCCAAGTTTGCTCTGCAAAGAATACCCAATCGAATACACAGAAACTTAAAAAAAAAAAGAAACAGCATTTTTGCTTGCACATGATAGGATAATGGAAGTCAGAAAAGATTTCCCTCATTTACTAAGCTCTGGCACAACTGCACTTGCAAAGTGCACAGTCTATTTAGTAAATCAACCCTGAAATTATCTTTGCACAGATTTCTGCTGTGGTCATCAGATGTTTCATCCATTATTTTGGCATGCCCACAGTCTACACAGCCAATCTTTCTATAAAGATATATTACAAATAACATAATAATAGTAACACTGTAGTAACAACTATTACATTCTCAAATTTTGCATGGGGATTCATTCACACAACATGCATTGGGGCTGTATTGGTCAATGTATTTCAAATACATGGATAAGGCAAAAAGCCTTGTTTTAAATTGGTGTTATATTTGTTATTATCACAGTTTACACCCATCCGCAGCATACGTGTACATTGTAAAAATTTTTACAGACGCCACTTTATTGCACTGCCATGAACGCCAGCGTGCATTGTAGATAGTGATGTCTTTAAAATAAAGCCACCCCCCCCCCCCCCAAATATATAAATAGCACCTTAATGCACTGGAAAAAATGCATTGCAGTACAAAAAACTGTTGGTTTTCATCACATGTACTGATGTGACCACTGTGATGTGAACCTAGCCTTATATCAAGATTATTCATATAGTCACTATTATTATTTATTTTTTATTTATTTTTTTCAGCAAATTCCTGTAATTCTTTTCAAGACAAGTTTTACATAATGTGTGCAGCCTCACACATTTATCCAAAATTAAAAAATATAATTGCCAAAATCTTCTGACAAATAGGATATCACTTATATGTGATAAAGAGAACAAATCCAAAATGTTTGTTTTTTAAATTTAGGTGAGCTTTTTAATCTTTTGAAGCTACCTTACAAAGAATGCAGGAAAAAAAATGAAATCTATTTGTGTGAATTAGTAATGTAACATTTAAATAAGCTGGGGTTTGCACAGACAGGAATCAACGTAAGGTGACAGGTATGCATACATTGGGCACATTTGTATGTGAAGTTAAGACAGTGACCCTGATTTACTATGGAATTAAAGCGTGTTTGCTCCTAAAATGTCTTTTTTCCACTTAGAAACGAGATGAAACAAGGTACAAATTCATATTGCATAACTCAATCATCTGCAAGGAAAATTTAAAAACAGTATTTTATTATTTTGTACTTTATTGAATAATAGGAAATCAGTACAAATTTACCTAATTTACTACACGGAGTAAAAATTCACTATACAAAAATAAAAATGTAACTTAGTTTAGTGAATAAGGTGAACTATTTTTTTTTCCTTGCACGAGATTGGGTATTCGTTAAAAAAGTGAATTGAACTTTCACCTCATTCATCTAGAAATATGAAAATTCACTTTTAAAGAGATCATACTTTTTTCTTGTCTAGTAAATAAACACCAATAAGTGTAAATGTCATCCAAAGCATTCAATGTATTGGCTGGAAACTGGATAGTAATACAATTGGGGTATTCTTACTTTTTATTATTTTTATTGATTTTTTCAAAAACTTTTTAAATGCCTTTTTTGCTTTATGAAAAAATGGAGACCGGATCAGATCAGGGGTGACCTGGACACTTCTGCAGCAAAAAGAATGCTTGTAATAGTGATCGTATACTGCATGGAGCAGCCGTGCAGAGCAGACCCAAGCACGGCACTGCCCAAAGATGGTTTTTTGAGTGCACAGTAAATTCTAGTGACTTCATCATGCCCTCTCTCCATTGTGTTACACTGAGTGCTTAGTAAGAGTGTTTGGGGAGAAGAATGATAAACCCAGGGGCTAAAGTATTCAGACCCTTTTCCTCACATTGGACCCCAGTTGTCATTGACAGGCAGCAATTTTCAGTACTCATATCTATAGGACATGCCGCAGCTGCTAAAACTGGGCATTATTTAAAAATGCTGCTGGGACAAACAAATGCATTTTTAAAATGGTACCTTGGGCTAAAAGTTTCACAATATATAAATTAATTAATTTGTTTATACTTTCTCATACTAAAAATGAAAATTGTGAAAATGTCATATAAATACCTCTACAGTGTCCATAACTGTGTAATCACATGAAGACCACAGTATGTATATTTAATCTCATCTTTCATGAGACAATTACTAATGTCACATAACTCACTTTCACACAATTAAAAGTGTCGCTTTCTTTTTGTAAAGTAAGGATTTCTTCCTCGTCAGACAATGGCAAGAAGACAGGTTAAGCCATCTGTCATCCACTCTATATATGATTGATTACTCGGCAATTGACTGTTTGGTCAGCAAACTGAATTTGGAAAATAGATGTTGAGTGGTAAAACAAAGGCTTGGCATCCAGCGCATCCTGTTGTGTCTGATTTCTACTTCTTAGCCTTAACACTACGAGATGAAATATAACTTCCCGGGTTGGGAAAGAAGTATTTATTTTTGTTATTTTAAGTGCTGAAAAGACACCTGCAAGCTTTTATATTATTTAGAGGTCTGATAAGAAGAGTCGAGGTCAAGCAGAAAATGCAGTAACAAGTAGTTAGTGTGCCTACTTTTTTGGTTTTAAATTAATTTGTTGAAGGGAAATGTAAAAGATTTTGGTGCCACAGTTAAAAATGAAGACCACCTCTCACTGTTGGGCATCTGCAGCTGCCGGAGGCCCACTCCTCCACTAGGCTCACCTGAGGATCAAAGTATTCCTTGTTTCTGGTGGGCCCACTGGGCTCACATGCCAGTAAAGCACAAGTTTATAACTAAAAAAACGATACCACTCCATGAGCAGCAATAACAATTGGAGCACTGTACTGAGGGCGTGTTGCACCACTGAAGATCAAGACCGCTGCCCTCTGTGAGAAGGATATAAAAAATGGGTGCTGGTGGGTTATCTTAGAGTAAAGCACTGTTAATATTGCAGAAAATCAAAGGATTCGCTATTTCTGGTAGGCCCCTTTCTATCTACACACCGCAGAAGTTTCTTAATGAGAAAAGAACAGACTGCTCCATGAGCAGCATTCTTGTTCGAAGCACTGTGCAGATAACACTTCAGGCCTCTGGCTATCAGGACCACTGTGCTCTGTATAAGAAGGATTTAAAAATTGAGCTAGCCTTAGATTGTTTTTTTCCATTTATTCAGGCTGAATGACCAAAAACCAAAGGATTCCCCTATCCACACAAGTGAGGTAGATGAAGGAATTCTCCCTGTTGTGCCATTGTATTCCACTATCAGAAAACACAGATCAGTGGCTGCAGCCACTAATTGACAAACATTTTCTAACATTCCTATTCAACTGAAGTCTATCATTAAATATGGAACGGCCATAGATGGATGAAAATGTATTTGGTCCCTGTTGAATTGGCTGAATTTCGGTCCATCTATGGCCAGCTTTAGAAGGCTGAAAGAGAGTTATTGATTAGTTATCCATTTATATTAGTCAAACTAATGCATTTTCATATTGCTTTTTAAAGTGACTTTCAGCTGTCGTTCCATTCAAGATTATACCCTGGAAACAGAGCAAGGCAGAGAGAAAGAGAGGTAGGAAGGGGAGAAAGAAAGAGACAAAGAGAATACTTTAATACTCATTAATAATATTATTTACATTAAAATATACCTTATTTAAACATTATGTGCTATCAGGGATGGCCCAAGACTGAAATGCTGCCCCCCCCCCAAAAAAAAATTCACTCCCACCAAAAGGCCCCCACATCCATTATTTTATATCATGACAATTAAAACTAAAATTTAATTCATCAGGAAGTCAAATTTACATCCAACAGCACCCCCACTTCACATCAGGAGTCCCCCCCTTAACATCAGGGGCTCCATACTTAGCATCAGGAGCCCCCTATCTAACATCAAGAGTCTCCTTTTACATCAAAAGTCCCCCTTTAACATCAGATTCCCTCTTTGCATCAATAGCCTCCTACTGAACATCAGGTGTCTCCCTTTATGTCAGAATCCTTGTTTACATCAGAAGTCTCCCCCTTCACATTAAGAGTTCTCCCGTGCTTTGGTTCTTCTACCCCCCTTTGCCCGTGCTTGTGTCCTTCCTCTTCCTCTGTGCAAGTGTGCAGGTTCAGCCCCAGAACATGTACCGGCTGGTGAGGTTAACAAACAGCCTGCTGGCCCCAACCTCCATCACCACCAGTGGCTGCTCGAGAGCCTACAAACTTTTGCACCCTAAACTATCTTTTCCATGCGGAGCTAGCTGAGGAGCCCGCTTAGCTACTGGTGCCCTCCTGCCATTGGCTGAGCCGGAAAAGGGGACGGAGGGTGTGCACAGCCTGAAGAAAGTGGTGCGGCCTTTGTATGGGACATCAGAGAGGACCATGAGGAATTTGACATACCCTGCCCCCCCCCCCCCCCCAGGGTGACAATATTTCCAAAATGCCATAAGTTGTGGGCTGTTGCTAAATTGTGCAAAAATTCTCAGCAGTGATTCAGGGTACAGAAGTGATACATGAAGATGCAAGTATGAACTAGGCATTAAAGCTGTCACCTGCCATGCTATACAGCATAAGTGCAATGTTCACCACACTGGCTGAGCAGAATTACAAATCCATTGGCATTGAATTTTCATCAGTTTTTTTAAGCTGTTAGCTTGGAGTGCACTTCAGCTATGTACCTTGTAACCTAAAATGACAGAGTCATATAAGCCTAGCGGAATCAGTATCCTACATCTGTACGATTGATATATTGACATATACAGCACTCTGGTCTTGTCTTGGAGACTATAATGAAATGTATATACCAACATTGTGAAGAAATGCATTTGTGTAGTCTGCATGAAAAAAAATAGGAGCAACGCTATTCAGTTTCTGAACAATGGAAAGCAAATTTGCTCTAAATAACAATGGAGCCACATCACAAGGCTGCATGCCAACTGAAAAAGTGAACACTAGGATCCAAAAATGTAATGTATTGTATTAAATATATTCTAAAATAATAACTTGATTGCTGCATAGCTCTATGTATAATAAATAGGCATGTAACGATATTACCGCTATCGCGGTATCGCGGTGTTTTGCATTGCTCGATACCGTCGTGGTGAGTGCACGGTATGGGCCGCCTTCTTTCTATGTGTCTCGTCGGCTCGGCGGCTCCTGTCTTACCATGCTGTGCTGTTTGCTTACTGGCCGAGCCGAGGCGAGCGGCTGCCAGTTGGTTAGAGGAGTGTGGTGGGCGGGCTTGTGGGGTGGAGCCAGCGCATGAGAGCGCCGAGCGGCGGACTCGGCGGAGCAGCAGAGCCAGCTTCCCTGAATCCTGGCAGTGGTACCACGGCAAGACAGACACCGGACCGCCGGTGAGTGAAAGTAATTAAAAAAAACAGTGCACACATGATGACATGCAATTGCATTGTACTACTAGTAGTTGTTTGAGTAAGCAGAAGTAGAACAGTGCTAAGAAGAGAAGAGGTATCAGGTCACAGGTGCCGTGCTAGTGGGGGAGTGGACAAGAGCATGAGGCCCAAAATGTGGTGTCACTGTCTTCTAATCTTAGAGAGAAGGAGTGACTGTAATGTATATATTACAAAGTGATTTTTTTATGTGGCTTACTGGCTTTGCTTTCACATATTTGCAAACTTATTTCTTCAATGAAGAAATAAGTTTGCAAATATGTGAAAGCATTAAGCCAAAATAAATAAATAAGTAGCAGCATATCTTGATTTTATTATATATTGCATCCTGCCAGTGCAGAGGATCGCATTACCTACTGAGAGGTTTTATTCTGTGTTATTATTTATTTAAGGATTGCACGCTGCACGCTGTCCAGTCCACAAGCTCACAGTCAGCAAGCCAGCATGGCCGAGGCCGAGGCCGACAGCAATACAAGTTGTAAGGATGAAAACAACAACCCCGAATTAAAATTTGAGATTGTGCCAGCCCCTGCAGCTTTTAAATCAGATGTCTGGAAACATTTTGGTTTCGCTGCGTCAAAAAACGCAAAAGGAGAGAAGGTGGTGGACAGACAATGGACTATGTGCAAGCACTGCCACAGTAAACTGCGATACAACACAGGAAACACAAGCAACATGCGAAGTCATCTGACGACCCATCATCCCGAAAAGTTTGCGGATTCTTCTCTCACAAAAAAAGTCCTGCCCGGCGGTCAAAAAACCCTGAAGGAGGCATTTTCAACAACTATGCCAATGCCACACAACAGCGCAAGGGCTCAAGAAATCACGAGGTACATCGCAGAATACATAGCGTGTGATTTACGTCCCTTTAGTGCAGTAGATGGCAAAGGATTTAAAAGGTTAGTGGCCAAGCTTGAGCCGAGGTATCAAATGCCATCGCGGGCTCATTTTAGTCAAACTGTGTTCCCTGCTCTTTACCGTGAGACAAAAGAACATGTCATGTTGAGCCTTAAACAGTCTGAGTGCATTGCTATTACCACTGATGGATGGACTTCCAGAGCGACTCACAGTTACATCACTATTACGGCACATGTTTTGACGAGTGAATGGGAAATGCAGAGTTACGTTTTACAAACTAGACAGCTTAGCGAATCACACACTGGCGTAAACATAGCCGAAGTCCTTAAATCTGCAGTCAAAGAGTGGGGGCTGGACAAGATTGGAACAAGGATCGCTGTTGTTACTGACAACGCAAGCAACATGCGAGTAGCAGTAAAGGAAGCCAAACTGTCCCCTCACATACGGTGCTTTGCGCACACACTAAACCTGGCCTCCCAAGCAGGTTTAAAGATCAACGCAGTGAGCCGCCTCCTCGGTAGAGTCAGACGTGTAGCAAGTTTTTTTCACCGCAGTTCTACAGCCACAGCCGTGCTGACCACCAAACAAAAACTACTCAATCTCCCTGTACATAAACTCATTATTGATGTAGTGACAAGATGGAATATGCAGCAACAGCCCTACTGAGTGATGAACTGAGACACAAGTCACGTGAAATTGACACTTTGGACACATCTGACATTGCAAATGCAGAGGATCTTGTGAAGATTCTTTTACCAATAAAAAAGGCCACAACTGTTCTCTGTGATGAGTTGCAACCAACAATATCTCTCATTTCACCACTAAAACAAATGATTCAAGACAGCATGGCCACAGATAATCATGACTCAAATTTCATTGCTCAGATGAAGGTAGCCATTCTGAAGGATCTTACTGACAGATACCAAGGAGAGGATGAAAAGTTCATGCAGGAGAGCAGTGCTTTGGATCCACGCTTTCGGACCTTGCAACATCTAGGCAGTGGAGAGAGAGAGGACGTCTTTGAAAGAATAAAGTTCAAAGCATCACAGATGGAACAACAGGTAAAAAATGTTAACGCTG
Source organism: Pelophylax lessonae (assembly GCF_965119305.1). NCBI lineage: Eukaryota > Metazoa > Chordata > Amphibia > Anura > Ranidae > Pelophylax > Pelophylax lessonae. Next base: position 134,927,378 of record NC_138770.1, read on the forward strand.
TGCCATAGAGAAAATTGAGAGAAATACAATAAAATGCTGATATAATGTCTTTTTATCATTTATGAACCAGGACCAAGATGATGTGCTGCCCAGTAGCCCACATCCAGCACCAGCAGATCTGGACGACAGCAGCACGAGCTATGTGCCTCCTCTTAAGAAGCATGCCCTTGAGGACCTCCTTGGCTCTTCTTTTAGCAGTAATCAAGTCACAGGTGGAATTCAGGCAGAAGTTGACTCTTACTGCAAAGAAGCATTAGTTTCTCTGTCTGCTTGCCCTCTTAAGTGGTGGAGAGACAATGCAGGGCGGTATCCTATTCTGTCTTCATTAGCAAAGACCTACCTGTGTATACCCGCTACCTCAGTGCCCAGTGAAAGGGTATTTTCAACAGCAGGGGATATTGTAAATGCCCAGAGGTCTCTTCTTCTCCCTTGCAATGTAGATCTTTTGATTTTTCTAAAGAAAAACTTGAACATTAGCTAAAGGATAGTTCAGTGTTTTTCAGAAGGCTTTTTGCCAGACAGTTTAAGGATTTTTTTACTGTTCTAATCTTTTTTCTAAAGGCTGCCTTTATATTTGCCTTGCACATTTCCTGACTTACTTGATCTTTGTTTGCACTTAAAGGGAATTGCCTAATGTTTGTTTACTAGTTTACAATTGTTCTAGCTGCTTCTTAATTACTATATGAGAATATATTGATGTTCAATCCTGACTACAACTACAACTTGCACTTTAAGCAAGCAGTCACTATATGTGATCAGTGTTACGGTTTTACTGTTTTATGTTGTCATAGATCCATAAATGCAACAATAAATTGCCTGTTGACTGGCAAAAGTAGAATAAATGTCGGTATTTTTTCACTATTATCATTACAAACACTATCGTGAGCTATTTAACAATACCGTGAGCTTTTCCACAATATCGCAATAAATATCGTACCGTGAGGTCAATATCGAAATTGTATCGTACCGTGAGATTTAGATATCGTTACATCCCTAATAATAAATAGAGGCTAGTGTGCCCTTAACCATGGCTCATTTAAAAAATAAACAGAAAATGTAATCCAGACAAATGTTAAAACACAATTTATACTTAAAAATTAATCCAGGTATGGATATTTTATACACAGTTACTTTGGTCCAGCTTGGACCAATGTACCTATGTAAATAGCTGGCCAATGCTCCTGGAAGCTAGAAGTCACGGAAGTAGATCCCCCTATCACTGCTCCACCTCTCCACCTCGTTTAATCAGAGAACACTTTGCATTCATTCAGAATTTTATGATCGGTCCTCATGTCGGATGGCTGACCTCTTATGTCAGAATACAGCAGGCCAGCTGCTTGGTATGGAATCCAGATGCAAGTGGAGATCACTGTGTCTACTTCAGTAGTTTCCAGCTTCCAAAGGCATGGTATCTATACATAGTTATAATGGTCCATTGGACCAATGTAACTATGTATAAAATATCCATACCTAAAATACATCTTTATTGCGTCTGTCTTATGCTATAAATATGCCTACAGGAGGGAGACACATTTAGCAGGGTCCAGGCATGGAGTACAATGCAACAGATTCACTTTAATTATAGCCTCAGCCCCACCAGCAGCAGTTTGGGGAGGCGACCTATCTGTATTGTTTAACTGCAGCAGATAAAAGTCAGGTCACCAACCCGACTGAGCTGTTTGGCAGGATTGTTTAACGCTCAGGAACTTTAGGAAATAATAACAGAAAAAACAATCAATATATATACTATATATAAACACTGCTAAAAAAATTAAAAGAACACTTTTTAATTAGAGTATAGCATCGAGTCAATTAAACTCATGGGATATTGATCTGGTCAGTTAAGTAGCAGAGGGGTTTGGTAATTAGTTTCAGCTGCTTTGGTGTTAATGAAATTAATACAAGGGGCACTAGATGGGCATCAATGAGACGACCTCCAAAACAGGAAGGGTTTTACAGATTACAGGCTACAGACATTTTTTTTTTCCTACTCATCTTTTCGAACTGTTTTTTTCCCAGTTTTGCATTTGGTTAGAGTCAGTGTTACTACTGGTAGGATGAGGTGATACCTGGACGCTATTGAGGTTGCACAGGCAGTCAAACTCCCCCCAGGATAGTTCATCAATACGGGCCATTGCCAGAAGGTTTTCTGTATCTCCCAGCACAGTCTTAAGAGCATGGAGTAGATTCAAGGATGCACTCAGTTACTCCAGGACAGCTGGACTGGACCAAAGAAGGTCCTTAACCCATTAGCTGGACCGGAATTTAAATACAGTTGTTAGGTGTGGAGAGGATAGGGTTCTCTGAAGAGGAGGGTTTTCAGGGAACGTCTAAAAGTTAATAGAGTAGGAGATAGTCAGAAAGATTGGGGTAAGGAGTTCCATAGGATTGGAGAGGCTCTGGAAAAGTCCTGGAGGCTGGTGATGAGGGTGCTAGAGAGCAGGAGATCTTAGGAGGAACGAAGAGAATGATTAGGTTGGTATTTTAAGACTAGGCTAGTGATGTAGCTGGGGGCTAAGTTATGGATGTCTTTCTAAGATGTTGTTAGTACCTTGGATTTACATCCTTGGGTGAATGGATGCCAGTGGAGGGATTGACAGAGAGGAGTAGCAGACACTGAGTGATTGGTAATGTGGATAAGTCTGTCAGTGGCATTCATGATGGATTGAAGGGGAGATAGCCTATGTAAAGGTAAGCCAATGAAAAGGATGTTGCAGTAGTCAAGGCAAGAGATGACAAGGGAGTGAACTAAGAGCTTTGTTGTGTCATTGGTTAGAAAGGGGCATATTTTGGAGATGTTGCAGAGGTTGAGGCAGCAAGATTTGGACAGTAATTGGATGTGGGGCTTAAAAGAGAGTTCAGAGTCCTGGACTACAACTGGGATCTTGGCATGCGGGAATAGGGTGATAGTTGGGCCATCAATTTTGACAGAGATCAGGGGAAGGGGCATGTGGTGGAAGAAAAAGTTCAGTTTTGGATAGACAGAGTTTGAGGAAGCGGTGTGACATCCAGACTGATATATATGCTAGTAAATTAGTGATACGTGAGGAGACTGAGGGAGTGAGCGGAGGGGTAGAGAATAGATTTGGGATATTGGAAGCCATGGGAAGCTATCAGCTGACCCAGAGAGGAGGTGTAGATTGAAAATAGGAGAGGTCCAAGAACAAAACCATGGGGGACCCCAACAGAGAAGGAAAGAGGAAAGGATGAAGTAGAATTGTAAGTAACACTAAAGGTGTGGTTGGATACGTAGGAAGAGAACCAGCGAAGAGTACAGTCACGGAGACCAAGGGCATGGAGTTTTTGAGGAGAAGGGGGTAGTCAACCATATCAAAGGCAGCAGAAAGTTCCAGAAGTAGGAGTACAGAATAGTTTCCATTGGATTTGGTGTGTGTTTTAGAGAATTGGGGAAGATGCCAGAAGAGAGGGAGAGATTGAAGATGTGGGTTAGAGAGTGTAGAATTCAGTCATAGGGTGAACTCAACATTAGCGAGGGAACAGGATCCAGAGGGCAGGTGGTTAGTTGGATGTTAGCAAGTAGTTTAGCAACCTTGTCTATAGTGGGGGGGGTTGAATGAGGGAAGTAATGATTGTACCTGTGGGCAAAAAAAAAAATTTAGGCTCATATATTTCACAGAAAATGCAATGCAACATTTATTGTAAGGGGTGTGAGGGTGGCACGAGAATGCAAATGTGCAGTGGATTCACTGCTCCACTTACCTGGCACCTCTGAAATCGATGTCCCCGGGCCTGCTCCTTGTGTGCTGGCTGTGTCTGGCTCCTCTGCTGCGTGCTGCTGCCTCGCCTTACCGGTGACTCCGCTGATGCTGTCCACATGCTCTGGGCCTTCAAATGCATAAACATGAAACATTCGTGACAAATTGGTCAAATAAACACATAAACATGAAATATTCCTGACAAAGGGCATCAGTCACGATTCACAAATATTTCATGTTTATGCATTTGAAGGCCCAGAGTGTGTGCAGACAGCATCAGTGGAGTCACCGGTAAGGCGAGGCAGCAGCACGCAGCAGAGGAGCCAGACACAGCCAGCACACAAGGAGCAGGCCTGGGGACATCAATTTTATAAGTGGCAGGTAAGGTAAGTGGAGCAGTTCAGCTGTAAAATTCTGTCAGTATGTCAGTAACACATTGTCATTTTCAGGGGTGTGTGAGTCACACACCCCTGAAAATGACAATGTGGCTGACATGCTGACAGAATTTTACAGTGTGAGGGACAGTATGGGAGGCAAATGTGCAGTGAGTGGACTGTGGAGACTCACTGCTCCAGTGACTCACCTCCCAGGCAGGCTGCCACAGAGACAGAGCCACTTTCTAAAGCCAGCCTGCTCCTCTGACTACTGCAGTTTTCTACTGGCAGTGTGAGTCCACAATCCACTCACTGCACATTTGCCTCTCATACCAACCTCACACTGTAAAATTCTGTCAGCATGTCAGCCACATTGTCATTTTCAGGGGTGTGTGAGCACACACCCCTGAAAATGACAATGTGGCTGACATGCTGACAGAATTTTACAGTGTGTGAGGGACAGTATGGGAGGCAAATGTGCAGTGAGTGGACTGTGGAGACTCACTGCTCCATTGACTCACCTCCCAGGCAGGCTGCCACAGTGCCACTGCTAAAACTGGCCTGCTCCTCTGACTGCTGCAGTTTTCTTCTTCTGGATATGCTGCTGCTCTCTGTCTCTGCTCTGCTGCCGGCTGCCTTCTTCACCTTGCCTCATCGCCTCACCGCCTCACCAAGCGATCATCGATTCAATACAGAATGCACTCCAGTCAGGCCACGCCCACGCCTGTCCATTCAGCGCGCGCTCTAGGCCTGGGCTGGGCCTGTGAGTGGCTGGTGGTTCTTGTTGCTGGGCAGCGCACTCTCCTGCTCGTGACGTCATCCGCTGTGCACTTTCCCCCTCCGCCGGCCTGTTTGCAGAGAGAGGCGCCGCGAGCGGCGAGACGCTGCGGCTGCCTGCACTGCACTGTAAGTTCTGGCTGCCCTGGTCCTGCAGGAGGTTGGAGGAGCAATGGGAACGGCGTTCCCGCTGTGGAAATAGTGCAGGGACGCCGTTCCCATGCGTTCCTGCAGGACTCGACCCCTGGTTGTAAGCCATAATCATCTAAATTTAAAAAAAGAAGTGCTTGAACTATATCACTCTGTGTGTAACGAATTTATATAAAATATATGAGTTCCACTTTTTGAATTGAATTACTAAAATAAATTAACATTTTGACGATATTCTAATTTTATGAGATGCACATTGATAATATTGATTTAGCTAAGTTGATATGTTCCACATGTACTGTATATATAAAAATAAATGAAAACCCTGTAATTCCCCTTTAAATGTTTACAGGTTCCCAATGCCAGTAACAGCTGTATAGAGCTGGAAGTACACAACTGTGATCAGCGCTAGCATATTGCTAGGATTAGTAATAAACCCAACGTAGGCTTAAACAGCTGCATACACTGTTTGAACACATGATAGTTCTCCAGGCAGATATCTCCGTGTAGTAATACTGCGATGGAGATCTTTGCAGCTTATGTCACTGAAATAGGAAAACTTCCAGCACTGTCCAGAAAGAAAAGAAAGACACGGAATAAGTGAATATAACCATATTAAAACATATGCAGGTTAGTAATACCATAAAAAAGTTAAAAACTCCCAAAGTTTTCATAGAAAATGTGTACTAATAATATTCAAGAACAGCAATGTAAAAGTCCAAACGCCTGCATAGAAAGATGGAAATTCAGAGCATTCATGTAACCTGCATGTAGCTTATTAAGGTGATTTGTCATTAAAGAATCTGCTCCCCACCTCTTACACAACTGCAGACATTTTTTGTGGTGTAGCTTGCCACGTCCTGATTTGTTGACATAGTAATCAGCCACCTGCTGCCTATACTTCGTACCTCATAGGATCTCATGCATGCATTTTTTTAACCACTTTACCACTAGAGCATTTTGCTGTCTTACGTCTGGGCCACTTTTTGCGATTCGGCGCTGTGCAAATTTAACTGACAATTGCGTGGTCGTGCGACGCCTTACCTAAACGAAATTTACGTCCTTTTTTTTCCCACAAATAGAGCTTTTTTTTGGTGGTATTTGATCACCTGTGCGATTTTTACTTTTTGCGCTATAAACAAAAAAAGAGCGTTTATTTTGAAAAAATAACAATATTTTTAACATTTTTTTATATGAAATTCCTCCCAAAAAATATGTAAAAATCAAATTTTTTTTAGATTTTTGGCCAATTTGTTTTCTGCTACCTATGTTTGGTAAAGAAAATCACAATAAGCGTATTTTGATTGGTTTGCGCAAAAGTTATTGCGTTTACTATCTAAGGGAAAGATTTCTGTCATTTTTGGTGTTTTTTTTTTTAACCAGTAATGGCGGCGACCTGCGATTTATATATATGCACTGTTACTGTAAAAATGACACTGGCAGGGAAGGGGTTAATTTTATTGGAGAGGGAGGGGTTAATGTATGCCTGGTGCTTACTAACGTGTGGGGGGGGAGGTGACTGTGTGAGCCAGGGACAGATCGGATGTTCAGCTATGCTGAACACTCCGATCTGTCACTCCCTGTCACTTAGGAGATCTGCCGCTCTGTTTACACAGGCGGGCGGATCTCCATACTGGATTCCCCAATGATCGGGGAAGAGCGGCGGCGATCGCCGCCACATTTCCCCTGGCCCAACTCCCGCTGTGAATGAAAACAGCGGGAGCGCGCCTCCGGCGGTGCGCGAGCGCCGCCTACAGGGGAGGAGTCCAGCGACGTAGGTCTACGTCGCTGGACGATAACGAGCCACTGTGCCGCAGTAGCAGCACAGTGGCTAGAGGTAAAGTGGTTAACAGGTAAATTTTTATTTTTTTTATTATTGAACAAAAAAAAAACAAAAAACAAACACTAACAAATAAGGCACAACACCCTACGCAGAGGGCACCAGCAATAGAAAAAAAGGGTAAGTACCATAAAGAGCATGAACATTCATGATCAGATCACCAAGGAAAAACATAACCCATCAGGGCATATGACTAACCAAACTTAAGTATAGCAGTCAGAAAATATGAAGCTCATGGAAACTAAAAAAAGGGGGAAAAAAAAGGGGGAAGGGGGGGTAAGAACCAAAAGAAGGAGAAACAAAAAAAAAAAAGAGCATAGTAGAAGACAATTCAATCTCTGTTGGATAACAATTCTAACTCACAGCGTCAGCAACAGGAGGCATTGGCACACCCACAGCATCAATCCAAGCAGACCAAATTTTGTCAAATTTCCTAGGACAGTTCCTGCTCTCATAAGTAAGACGATAGAGTGGAAGCGTCCTAGCGAAAGCAACTATCCAGGTTGTCCGGGTGGGAGGCTCAGGCAGCTTCCACCGCAGAACGATTTCTCTCCTAGCATAAAATAAAGCATAGCTAATACACAATTTGGAATATTTGTCCCCAACCACCTCCCCAAGGTTATTCAGAAGGGTCACGGCCGGATCCAAGGGGACAGTGGTATCCAGAACTTCACCTAGGGTATCCGTCACCGCCTTCCAAAAGGAGGCAAGCTCAGGGCACGACCAAACAAAATGAAAAAAGGTGCCAATGTCACGGCCGCACCGAGTACAGGAGGGATCGCTCATAGGGTATATTCTGGCAAGGCGTTGAGGTGTATAGTATACTCTGTGTAGGGACTTGAGTTGTATAAATATATCTCTGGCTGATATCATAGAGGGAACATAGTTACTGACACAGTCTTCCCAGTCCTCGTCGGTCAGGTCTGGGATGTCCCCTTTCCATTTATTATACGTTTTCTCGAGAGACTGACTATGATCCATCGATAGCCGCAGATATATGGTGGAGAGGGGCTTACCCATGACCTCAAAGGTCAACATTCGTTCCAAAGGGTCCGATTCCAGAACAACGTGCCCAGGAACTGCGCCAGCATAGCATGGCGGAGTTGCCAATAGCGGAACTCCATTGTTCTAGGCAATGAGTGTAGTTGACGGAAGATCTCAAACGGGGAGTTTTCCATCTTGGATGACATGTTTCATGGTCACAATCCCGTTAGCCGCCCATACCTGAGGATCAGGAAGTTGTTGCAAATCTGATAAATTGGGGTTGCCCCACAGGGGAGTATGAGGGGACATGTGCAAGAGCTGCCTATACACGGCTCGAGCCCGAGCCCAGACCCGCAGCACCATTCGCATTGGGCCGGTAATCAGGGGATGAGCCCGTTCACCCCGAAAAACAAGGTTGCTCAGAGCCACGTAAGATCCCAGTAAGGCCGCTTCCAGAGTCATTACAGAATTAAACTTGGGCTGGGAGAACCACCACCGGACCGTCACCAACACAGCAGCCCAAAAATAGAGCTGGAAGTTAGGGAGCGCCAGACCACCCCCAGAAAGTGAGAGATACAGCGTCCTTCTGGCGACCAGGGGGGTGCGCCCAGCCCACACAAAGGACGTTACAGCACTGTCCAGTCTAGAAATTTAATTCTAGAATTTTCATTTCATGCATGCATAGACATGCCGCAGGTCTCTGCCAGGTATTTGGAACCTGGCAGAGACATGCACATGTGTGGAATCTTGCTGCGAGCATGCACAGTATAATCAGGAAGAAACAGCCATCTCATCAACCAGGGGTATCAAAATAACAGCACCAAAGCAAAGTGGAGCAAAGAGAATTTTGGCGGCAAGGAAGACAAGGTTGGACTCCATTGACTAGTAAGTATTTTTTTTTTTTTTTTTTATATTATTAACATCTTTCAGAGAGAGTTGTTAGTAATTGGAAACTCATTTTACCTAGGTGGCTCTAAGTGCCTCTTTAAAGGCATTAAAGAAACAGTTGGCATGGCTCATAATAGTGTAAAAACTGATTGGTGTGACCCTCTCGCTATTCTAAGTGTTCAAAATCAGTAAAAGAACAGTAAAAATGCACACCTTTTCTGCTGACTGCTTTGCTGAAAACCCGCACAAGTCCAAAGAATAGGTTGAAGTCCTCAGGGAAACCGACACTTCCAGTAGTGTCGATCTCCTTGATCCTCTACAGCTCTTACTGGTTCCTCCTGCTGACTTCCACTCATTACAACATACAGTTGTGACTTAGATGTCAGCAGAAGGAGCCAGTAACCACTAGGGGGGACTCACGAGATGGCAGGCTTCCCTGTGGACGTCAGCAAACATTTTCTCAGGAACAAAGCAGCGTTTAGTGGTGTGGGCCGCATGAAAGAGTATGTATACTGTTCTTTTACAGACATGACTTGATTTCAAAAGACAAGTACATTTTTACCCATGTTTTAGATATGAAGTAAGAATACGCTAGTGTATAGAACACTAAGACAATGCAAGAAATGATTTTCCTTTTTAAAGTGGACCTTTGGCACTTAATATTTAATATTTGAAGATAGTCGGTATAGGTTAGAACCTCTGTCGTGTTTTTATTGCTGTCCGTGCCCCCCTTTTTTGCTTTTAAAACATTTTTGCCACAGTTTTCTGTCTAAGGAAGAAAACATCCTTGACTAGTGTTACACCACAGTATGTAGGAAGACTGGAGCGCTCATTTGCACACTCAGGGGATTTAAACTTCATATGAACCCAGTGCAGTATGTATTATTCCTCATAATTAGCCCACTAGCATCTTAACAGCAAGTTTTTTTTTTTTTTTTCTATTACAGTTAGATAATTTTATGTAAATGCATTCAGAGTACAACCTTTTTGTAACTAAATGATGGCATGTTTTCATATTGGCATCAAAGAAAACACAGTTCAACACAATTAATAATTTGTTTAGAAATATGGAATATTTTCCAGTGTACAGTACACTGAAATGTATTTGTAGAGATCACCGAATCCTTAAAACCCATATACACTCGCACGTCACACTTTTAGAAAGATATATACGGTAGATGAAAAAACTTAAAGGAGGAAAAAAAACTCCTTCCCAACCCTCTATCTGATTTTTTTTATGCTTTCAGATTTGATCCTCTCACTTTCTCCATTTTTGGGAATTCATCCCTTTAGAGAAATGAGTGGTATTCAGCTGAACATTTGAAAGATTGTTTATACAAAAGAGTTTTCTCTTGAATCTTGAATCAAGTTTCTCCGCCCCAAACTCGCTCATTCATGTCTTTATGAACCTTGCTTTGTGCACTGGTGCGCAGTCATGTTGGAAAAGGAAGGGGACATCCCCAAACTGGTCCAACAAAGTTGGGAGCATGAAATTGTCCAAATTTTTTTTTAATATGCTGGCGACCTTAGGAGTTCCCTTCACTGGAACTAAGGGGCCAAGCCCAACCCCTATAACTCAACCCCACACCATAATCCCCCCTCCACAAATGATTTGGACCAGTGCACAAAGCAAGGTCCATAAAGACATGGATGAGCCAGTTTGGGGTGGAGGAACATGACTGGCCTGTACAGAGTCCTGACCTCACCCAGACAGAACACCGTTGGGATGAATTAGAGTGGAGCTTATCGTCCAACATCAGTGCCTGACCTCACAAATGCACTTCTGGAAGAATGGTCAAACATTTCCATAGACACACTCCTAAACCTTGTAGACAGCCTTCCCAGAAGAGTTGAAGCTGTTATAGCTGCAAAGAATATTGAGCCAACTCAATATTGAACTTTATGGACTAAGACTTGGATGCCATTAAAGTTCATGTGCTTGTAAAGGCAGGCCCCCCATTACTTTTGACAATATAGTGTACATTTGCAAATGTGTGCGACTAAACCCCTTGTTTTTATTGTGAACTGTTAAAAGGGTCAATTCGGTTTTGTTTCAGGCTGATTGGTAAGGGAGCTGGGAATTTTTGTTTGTTTTTGATAAGAAAAACTCTGACCCTAGAATTTCTCAGTAATAGAATCTTCAGTCAAAGAGTCCCCTCCCACCGGAACATAATAGTCATCCTCTACTTCCTCTTCCCCTAATACTTCATCTGTTAAGATGGAAGTGGGAAGGTGAGGGGGAACACTTCCATTTGCAACCAACATAGTCCAGACCAGCAAGATGAAAAGTCTGTCTACAAATGAACTGGAGGACGGTGCCCCTAAACTAGTGGATATATCTGACAATGGAAAGGTGTCAAAAACACTCGAGACAAAATGACTAAGCAGAGGTTCCTCTATACCTACTGGAGTGTGGAACCCTGCACCCCCTTTATCCCCCTCTTTCTGAGATATGGCCTGCCAATGAACACCAGAACCCTTGGCAAAACCATAGAGACACCAAGGAAATAAGATCTCTGGTGTGCTGGTATCTTGAATTCTGCCAGTGCCCTAACACCCCTGCAGAATAAACATTAGGAAACCTGCTGCATCACTGTTGACATGGCCTGTAGCTCCACCACATTGACTTGCTCAATCTAGAGCAGAGTAATATGGATGCAAGGAGGAACTCTACACCTCCTGACACAACCTTTCCCGCCCGTCCACTCCTTTGTATAGAGGAGGAATCAGGGCTGCCCAGGCTATATATGAATAAAACCAAACAGATGCAAAATGACCAACCATAACAAGTAGCACCCCCCAGTATTTAAAGGAACATTCTGAGCAACTGCTAATAACATTCAAAACTCAAAGAACCATGCTAAAACTTGTAGTCCCACAGAAGAAAAACACAAGGTGAGGGGGGTGGGGGGCCAGCATAGGCATTCAAAATTCCCACTGCAGAACTTCCCCTAAGGGGGTCCAATCTTCACCCATTACTGTGGGTTTCACCACAAAGGCCCTGCGGGACTCGACAACACTGCCCTGGACCTGTATAGCACCCTACCAGTCCATAAAGCAATATATTACTCCACAAGGTCTTGTTATGCAGGATTCAGTGCCAAGCCGCAACATTGCATGCCATCCTTATGTGTCCAGTGTGTGGGGGGCTGGTACCATTTCTCTTAACATAGAAAAAAATGTAAGACATGGATCTGGATAAGGCCAGTTGGAGCCAATGAGAAACTATATATTTTGGTGCAGAAATCTATACAGACATGACCATCACCAACAAAAAAATCGGAGCCTTGTCTACCAGGGAAGGGTTATATCTGGGTGGGGACATCCTGTCTTTGATTTTTTTTCCAGTCTCCAATCAACTGAAGTTGTCAGCATAACCCTATCCTTATGAATGTGAAGATGCTCTGTGTCCTGGGATGTAGGAAAAAGAAAACACATTTTGACACATACTGCAGACATGTTATAAACCAGCTTAAAGTTTGTAGTCTTTGCTTTACAAATGTAAATGTCCTAACATATGGACATAGTTTGACAAGGAATAGAAAAGATCCCTGGCACACTGGACCACAACTGTATACCTGTTTAGGTCCAACAGCTCAAAAATGGGGCTTTGTATGGAGTACGCATTAAAATACAAGTATGTACTGTATTGTCTACAATTACCTACAGACATCATTGGAGCTCAGAGTTGTTCTCACACTGCTATTTGCAGTTGGAAGATTCCCATTGAAGATATCTGTGCTTTAGTAGCCGTTTACATGGATGATTGATCACATAGAACATTGTGGTTAACAGTGGCTGGGAAAATAACTGTTAGCTGCCCATTGCAGGCAATCAGAGTTCCTCCTTTCACTCTGCTATACTACACTAGTGATGATTTTTTTTAAATTCCCTGGATTTGAATAAAAGCACCAAGTTACTTGGATGGACCCCATGGTCTGAGGGTTTACTCCCCAAATCTAAGGAATCCTAGAAAGTTCTCTCTACATGACACTACACAGTGTTCCACATGTTTTACAGTAAGCCTGTGATTTAGGAAATGCGTGCAGTCCAGGGGCGTAACTACAGGGGTTGCAATCGCAACTGGGCCCCATGCTCAAGGGGGCCCATGTGGCTCCCCTGTACACCTGAATAGGAGGGGCGGCGGGGGCAGCATGTAGAGAAATCACTGTCCTCCTTTTTCCTTCTGTAGCTGCAGGAGGAAAATGGAGGAGATTGGTTCCTCTGTACGCTGCCCCCGCCACTCCTCCTATCCAGTATACTTGTGTTCTGCTGTCTCTGGGCCCCTGTGTGCTCCCCTGGTCCCCCCCCCCCCTTCTGTGCTGCCCCCCCTTCAGAATTCTCCCTTCCCTCACCGTAATAAAGGGCCCCGCAACTAGAGTAAAGGGCGCCAGGGGTCCAGGGGGCCCTTCATGGTTTCTTGCACCGGGGCCCTGAAGGTTCTAGTTACGCCTCTGGTGCAGTCAATACTGGCTTTCTTCTGAAAATACTAGTTGCCTGTTTATTAATTTCTGAATCACAAGTTACAAAATAGGTATGCAACAAGTGAAGTAAGAATTTGTTTTTTGTTCTGCGTTAACCCCTTCCTGCCCAGCAGTCCCCTATATTACTCTTCTGCATGCCCCAGGGTGAGGATAGGGTAATAGATGTCCTTTTGCAGAACCAGCATAGAGGCAGCTAGTTCTGTTATGTTGAAATAGCTAACGAGTCAGAATGTTTCCAAATCAAGTGATCACTATCTTATGAACCTGTAAAAAAAATATAATAATGTATAAAACGTATAAACAGATTATTAAAAGCAATTTAAGTAAAATGTTATTTGTGGCTTATATTCAAATCTATCCAGCTATAAAAGAAATCTGAGCAGGGTAGGTATTAAAAGAAAAGCTGTATATGCCCTTAAAGTGATTGAAAACTCTCACCTTGTAAAACAACCCATTCAGTTTATAATATAAATGAAAGGCAAAACATGCGTGTGTATATATATTTAAAAAAATCATTAATACCTTTTTTCCCCTTTTTCTAAGTGATCATATTACCTCTGTTTTCAGCTGTATAAGAGCCAGGGGAGGGAGAACCAGCAGCACACAGCTCTTCCTAGTGAAAGGCTTTGTAGAGGGTGTGCGTCAGGACAAGTCTGATCATTGGAGGAGAGCAGGCTGAGTTTGCAGCACAGCTAGAGAACTTACCAGGATGTGTTTTCCTGCTTAGTGTGGTCACTTTTTAATAGAAAAGCAGAGGGACTGGCAGGAACACCAGGGATTTCACAATTTCTCATGAAGGATACAATACAAAGAGAACAGGATACTTTGCATACAAGTACATTTTACAGCAGGCACATATCACAAATATAAAATGTTAAGTTTATATTAGGAATTACATTTTAGAACACTAGGTAGGCAAATTAGTCAAGTTAAAGGCATCTACACAAAAAAACTATTTATTTTAGTTTGGATAGAGAGGTGAGTGGTTGGAATCCATTTCCCTGTTAGGGAGATACACCCTCTTGATGTGTGGTTCCTGGTGATTATTGTCACTAGGACTGAAAGTAAATAAGAAACTAAAATTTTGAGCTGCCACCAGAACAGGAATAGAGGGGGAATCTTCCAATGAAACTGTAACACAGGAGCACAATTGGGAGTCAGTTGTCACCCCATAACAGGAAGTAAATGAACAAGAATCTCATGAAAGGAACCTTGATAATATTTAAAGAAGGCTGCAGATTTAAAAAGATTGACAACTCTTCAAATGACATTAGCATTTTAGCGCTCAGAGCATAAACAAACTATCTTCTTTTCTAACATGTGCACCTGCTGGGCATGCTGTATGTAGGTTCTGCTCCATAGAGTAAACCGCAAGAGAACCATGGCTTTCAGCTTCAGTGTTTCAGGCCCTCAGGTCTCCTACCTGAGGCCGCATGGCAGTCTGTGCTGGGGAGAGGCAGTAGGCTTCTCCGCACCTGGACCTTCCCCTGTAGAGGTGGGCTGGAATGGACTTGACCAGGAACTCAGGTGTTCCTCAGATAAAAGTACAGTCACCCAGCATGCCTTGGGGCTCATCCCCTTCTAATTCTACCAGGCTTCCACCCATTGTCCAATATACTACATAGCTATTGGATAAGTGTGAAACATCCAGACAGCATGAGCAGCACCAGAGCACACTAAACAGTCTCTGCTAAACAATCAAAGCTGTCTGTTAAACAGATAGCACACAAATTTGCCTGACTGCCACCTGTTAGACAGAAAAACCAAAAACGATATACATTCACTCTAGCACCTAACTAGGAGGATGCTACAAGTGTCGTGCTGAGCGGCGCTCTGCCATTCATAGGCAGATTTGTATTATACAAAGCTTCCTCTGATTGGCTGAGTCAGAGATCGTGACATCATTTGTCCTGTCTCAGCCAATCTGAGGGAGCTTTGTGTTCATTCAAAGAACCCAGGTGTGAGACAGGAAGGTTTTGTCTCACACCTGGAACACAGTGCTTTGTATTGTATGTAGCTGAGGCTATATACATTTAATACAGCTAGTGTAGGAAATTGTTTGGGTGAGCTTGGCCTAAACAAATTATTTACAGTGAATAAAAAGCTGGACATCAACTTGGACAAGCTGGGTGAACAACAATTTACTCATCTTTATAACATTTAACACATGTACTGAATATTCTCTTATATCCTGATTAAACAAATAATATGCAAACATATTTACAGAAAATGTTGTATTTAGTCAAAGTCTGATTTTTTTTATAAAAAAAAAACATAGAATCTCCGTCATATCCACTGTAATGTTTGGGGTCAATTAGCTTTAGGGTAAAGCTTACCAGTGAGCAGAGTCCATGCCGTTTAACCTTCCTGGCAGTATGATTCTTTCCGATTTTAGGTGCTGAAAGCGGTACAATTATTTTGCATGTAATTCTTAAGAATGAGCAGCCCAAACCAACTATTTACATATGATTTTTTTTTTTACTGTGCGTTCTTCTTTATAACATCTCGGGTATGATAAAGTTTGAAACACAAAATCATAAATTATAATATAATAAATAGCTATAAATAAGTTACAGTATATATATATATATATATATATATATATATATATATATATATATATATATACTGTATATGTATATATATATATATATATATATATATATATATATATATATATATATATATATATATAAAAGTATATGTATATATATATATATATATATATATATATATATAAAAGTACAGTAAAACTGCAGGAAAGGGCACTGGGGGGCAAACTAGTATGAATTTATTTTATTTTGTAATGTATCAGTGTGTTTGGTGTGTTTTACTATTTGAATTTGCCGCCGGTTTCACCCCCCCTGCGAGCGTCACATCACAAGAGAAGCCGGGGCACAGAGCATCGGGAGGAAGATCCGGCTGCCGCACACTGCCGGGATACATCGCTGGATCCCGGGGATAAAGTGAGTACCCTCTCTTACAGGATCCAGCGATCTTCCTATCGGTACCCCGAGTGTGGCTTACCGCTAATGGCTCTGAAATTTCACCCCGAGCCACACTTGGGAATACCGCTAAGGAGGTTAAGGGCATGTTGGCCCACTTTTATTAAAGAAAAATAAACAGTCTATCCAGGATTCCCACGCAGGGGTTTCAACTTTACACAGCAACAATGTTAACAGAAAAATACCAAGCCACCTGGTTCTTTGGTCAGACCACTGCTCAGACTTTGGGCCTCGTTCCTCTTGACTATTTAACAGTGTCCCTATTCCGTACACACTCTATACCTCCGCTGGCACTCTTACAGCTTTCTTGCTGCTCCAGCCCACAGGCTTGGGGCCTCTTTCTGCTCAGACTGAACCATGCAGCCCTCTGACTTCTCCCTTGCACACCTGGACTCCTCAGGAGGGTGCAGCCCAAAACCCTGGTCCTGACTCCTACAAAAAGCCAAGAACCCACCTGCACAATCAGTGTCCTGGCTATTCCTAAATCCTGGCCCCAGAACTGGAGATTTCATCTCACCCAGTTTGCTACTAAATCCGCAGGTCCCAAGCCCCCACGGTGGCACCCAGCCCTTTTTTCCCTCTCGTCCCCCACCCCCTTTGTTCCTGGATCTCTATCCCCCTTTCCTCCTTCTTCCCTTCCCTTCTCTGCTCCAGCTTTGTCCTACTTTCCTACTCTCGCCTTTACTGGTTTTCTCCTCTTTTTCTATCTTTTGCCATCAGTCCAATAGACTTCCTCACCCTCCTTTTTTACAGCTTCCCTTTTTATCTGTGTGGTCCTCCCTTTCTTTTACTAAAATATGCCAGGCCCATCTGCTATTGGCTCTATCTTACCTGGCACTGGAAATGCAGCTACGGATCTCTGTGTGGGGTGGGCATAGTCCAGCACAGGTATTCACAACTGTTTCACTGGAAGATTATGGCTATGGGTTCAAGGAGAGGGCAAAGGACTTTGATTCTTCACTATGACAGCTAAAGGTTAGTTCACAGTAAATGTGAGTAACGTCTCTTGTGCTGATTTTTTTTTTAATTTACCTAAACTTAATGCGGAACTTTGCCCATGACAACTTGAAAAGTTCTCTAGAAAGGAACATGCTTCCAGCATTTCTCCTCATTCTTCTTTCTGACGGTTGCCATTTTGCTGAAGCCCAGAGCCCCTGAACAGCAGTAAATCTTACTTACACAAATTCGGCGGCACAGTGTAAAATCGATCATGTGTATAGCAGAGTGGGACAGTGTATTACTGTATTTTGAACAGTATAGGCACCTATTTTAATGTTTTTCATAGCTATACCTGAAAAAGGAGCCAACGTGAAGTGAACTAGCAGGACTTAATTTTCTGACTAAAGTTCCACTTCAAAAAAGAAACTATAGTCACATTTTTTTTTTTTTTTTCATTTTGGATAGAGCAAGAGAGAGTTGGACCCCTGTCAGATTTTTCTTCTTTCTTTCGACACCTGTGTCTCTTTTTAGATATTTTCCTTCACTTCCTGTCCCATAGCCAAACATGAAGTAAGAGGAAATCCTTGCAAATTAAGGGAATCCTTTGGGGACCCCCAGGTCTTCAGAACTTGTGTCCTCATTGGAAAATTTCCCCTCTATTACTTTTCTGAGGACAGCCCAAAAGTTGTGATTTTCTTTATTTTCACTTTCAAAGATAATAGTAAACAGGACAAATATGGAGGGTGAATCAGGGGCACAGACAGCAATAAAAACTGACAAGGGTTCTAATCCTTCTCTCATTCAATGCATTAAGATAAAAAGCCTTCTCTGTGCAGCAGCCCCCCCAAATACTTACCTGAGCCCCCTTTCTATGCAGCGATGTTGCAGGAGTTTCTGGGCTGCCCGAGACTCTCTCACTTTATTATTATTATTTCAGGTACTGATATAGCGCTGTCAATTTACGCAGCGCTTTACATATACATTACACGTTCACATCAGTCCCTGCCCTCAAGGAGTGTACAATCTAAGGTCCCTAACTCACATTCATACATACATAGTAGGGCCAATTTTATACAGGATCCAATGAACCTACCAGCATGTCTTTGGAGTGTGGGAGGAAACCGGAGTACTTATTGACTGAAATCGTAGCGTGGTGCCATTGGCTCCCACTACTGTCATTTAAATTCAGTAAGCCGATAAGAAGAGAGAGGGGGTGGGGCCGTGTCACGGCTCTGTGTCTGAATGGACACACAGAGCAACGACTCGGGTGCCCCCATAACAAGCTGTTTCCTGTGGGGGCACTCAATGGGAGGGAGGGGCTAGGAGTGTTGAAGAGGGACCTGAAAAGAGGAGGATCCAGGCTGCTCTGTGCAAAACTAACTGCACAGAGCAGGTAAGTATAACATTTGTTATTTTTAACAAAAAAAGAAAAAACGAGACTTTACAATTACAGTAAAACCTTGGATTGCGAGCATAATTCGTTCCGGAAACATGCTTGTAATCCAAAGCACTCTTATATCAAAGCGCATTTTCCCATAAGAAATAATAGAAACTCAGATGATTCGTTCCACAACCATTTATTCATAAGTAGGGTTGAGCGGACACCTAGATGTCCGTGTTCGACGGGTTCGGCCGAACTTTAAAAAAAAGTCCGGGTCCGTGTCCCGGACTTTTACCGAACTTTTCCCGGACACCGAACCCCATTGAAGTCAATGGGGACCCGAACTTTAAGGCACTAAAATGGCTCTAAAACACCAAAGGAAAGGGCTAGAGTGCTGCAAATGGCAGCAAAACGTAATTAAGAGCATGGCAAGTGCTCTGCAAACAAATGTGGATAGGGAAATAACTTAAAACAACAAAAAAAAACAGAAAAATAAAACAATGTTCTTCTTCATCTCTGAAGGACGAGGCCCATATGGAGTAGGAGGGAGGTTGAGGTGGTGGTGGATGTGGCGGTGACATAGGCGTGCGCACAGGGTGTGCTGGGTGTGCCTGGGCACACCCTAATCACCTAGGGCACATAGCATTGCCAGTGAGGAGATGGGAAAGATCTCCCTGGGACCTGCTCTGCTCTATTTCTCCTTGCCTACAGGTACATGGCCCCGATACATTACTCTCCCTGCTGGCAAACACATGCATGTGTATTTCAACTTTGGGGTGCACACCTTAATGCAATAGGCTGCGCACACCTATGGGCGGTGTAGGTGGAAGCGGCGGTGGAGGAGGACCAGGGCCGGATTAACAGCATCATGGGCTTGGTGCTGAGGATTTTGAAGGGCCTTAAGGGCCGTGCCTTGCCATGCACCCAGAGGAGGAAGGGTGCAGCCATGCATGCCTAATTCAACATGGGATGCTGTCTCTGAAGCCCATAAACACATCCATGCATCGCCAACTGTCCCTCCTTGTCCGGCCTTCACGCTGTGTGGGGAGGTTCTGAGGGTGCTGCCTGGGGAAGCGAGCATAGAAGCCAGACTTCTGTGTTTACAAGTGACAGAAGAGCGGTAACAGTGAATATGGCCAACCCGGGGCCTATATAAAAGGTAGGGGCCTGGAGCTGCAGCTCCAATAGCCCCTACATTAATCTGGCCCTGAGGAGGAGGACGAGGTAGCCAACACTGCTTCTTTTCAAAAATTTTAAATGAGGGTACACCCCAAAAGAGTGAGAAAGAGCAAAAATGGAACAATGGGTGGGTAAGGTCGGTATCCATTGCTATTCTGCATAAGGTACGGAAAAGTCCCGTGGGATCCATGCCTGGTTCATTTTAATGAACGTGAGCTTGTCCACATTGTCTCTGGACAGGCGGCTGCGCTTGTCTGTTATAACGCCCCCAGCCGTGCTAAATACCCGTTCAGATAATACACTGGCTGCAGGGCACGCCAGCACCTCCAAGGCGTAAAGGGCAAGCTCAGGCCATGTGCCCAATTTGGAGACCCAGAAGTTGAAGGGGGCAGACCCGTCATTCACTACATGTAGGCGTGTGCACACATACTGCTCCACCATGTTGGTAAAATGCTGCCTCCTGCTAAGACGTTCCATCTGAGCTGCTGGTGCTGCTGTTTGTTGTGGCGTGCTGACAAAGCTTTTCCACATTTCGGCCATGCTAACCCTGCCTTCTGAGGTGCTGGCGGTGCCCTGGTTGCGTTGGCGACCTCCTCCTCCTCCTCCTCTGCCTTGTGCTTCCACTGTGGCCCGCTGTCAGATGGGAATGCCAGCAGCATGGCGTCTACCAGCGTGCGCTTGTACTCGCGCATCTTGCGATCGCGCTCCAGTGAGTGAATTAAGGACGGTACGTTGTCCTTGTAACGGGGATCCAGCAGCGTGGCCACCCAGTAATCAGCACAAGTTAGAATGTGGGCAACTCGGCGGTCGTTGTGGAGACACTGCAGCATGTAATCGCTCATGTGTGCCAGGCTGCCCAGAGGCAACGAAAGGCTGTCCTCTGTGGGAGGTGTATCGTCCGTGTCCTCTGTATCCCCCCAGCCACGCACCAGTGATGGCCATGAGCTGGCCTGGGTGCCACCCTGCTGTGAACATGGTTCCATCTCCTCCTCCAGCTCCTCCTCCTCCTCATCCTCCTCATCCTCCAGAACTGTGCCCCTGCTGGACAATTGCGTCCCTGGCGTTTGCGTGTGCAGGAACCCACCCTCGGAGCCCCTTGCGAATGACTGCCCTGAAAGCCTTGGAAATGTTACCTCTTCATCCTCCTCCTCCTCCTCATCCTGTGCCACATCCTCTTCCATCATCGCCCGAATTGTTTTTTCAAGGAGGCATAGAAGTGGGATAGTTAAGCTGAGAACGGCGTCATTGCCACTGGCCATGTTGGTGGAGTACTCAAAACAGCGCAACAAGGCACACAGGTCTCGCATGGAGGCCCAGTTAAATTAAATAGCGGAATAGAAAATATGATCCAAAAAAAGTGTATGTATATCACACGTACACAACCACACTAGGCCCCAATTACTATTGTTTGTACCCCTAAAAGGCTAGATGAGGAGTAGGGGGGGTATGGAACAGGCAGCACCCTCAAACCTTCAGAAGTATGAGATGAACCCCAACAACTTGGAAAGGTGGATCTCTCTCACACGTACCAACACAGACTATCCCCCAATTTAACTGATCCCCAAAGGTTTTTGATTAAATAGCGGAATAGAAAATATGATCCAAAAAAAGTGTATGTATATCACACGTACACAACCACACTGGGCCCCAATTACTATTGTTTGTACCCCTAAAAGGCTAGATGAGGAGTAGGGGGAGTATGGAACAGGCAGCACCCTCAAACCTTCAGAAGTATGAGATGAACCCCAACAACTTGGAAAGGTGGATCTCTCTCACACGTACCAACACAGACTATCCCCCAATTTAACTGATCCCCAAAGGTTTTTGATTAAATAGCGGAATAGAAAATATGATCCAAAAAAAGTGTATGTATATCACACGTACACAACCACACTGGGCCCCAATTACTATTGTTTGTACCCCTAAAAGGCTAGATGAGGAGTAGGGGGAGTATGGAACAGGCAGCACCCTCAAACCTTCAGAAGTATGAGATGAACCCCAACAACTTGGAAAGGTGGATCTCTCTCACACGTACCAACACAGACTATCCCCCAATTTAACTGATCCCCAAAGGTTTTTGATTAAATAGCGGAATAGAAAATATGATCCAAAAAAAGTGTATGTATATCACACGTACACAACCACACTAGGCCCCAATTACTATTGTTTGTACCCCTAAAAGGCTAGATGAGGAGTAGGGGGGGTATGGAACAGGCAGCACCCTCAAACCTTCAGAAGTATGAGATGAACCCCAACAACTTGGAAAGGTGGATCTCTCTCACACGTACCAACACAGACTATCCCCCAATTTAACTGATCCCCAAAGGTTTTTGATTAAATAGCGGAATAGAAAATATGATCCAAAAAAAGTGTATGTATATCACACGTACACAACCACACTGGGCCCCAATTACTATTGTTTGTACCCCTAAAAGGCTAGATGAGGAGTAGGGGGAGTATGGAACAGGCAGCACCCTCAAACCTTCAGAAGTATGAGATGAACCCCAACAACTTGGAAAGGTAGATCTCTCTCACACGTACCAACACAGACTATCCCCCAATTTAACTGATCCCCAAAGGTTTTTGATTAAATAGCGGAATAGAAAATATGATCCAAAAAAAGTGTATGTATATCACACGTACACAACCACACTGGGCCCCAATTACTATTGTTTGTACCCCTAAAAGGCTAGATGAGGAGTAGGGGGAGTATGGAACAGGCAGCACCCTCAAACCTTCAGAAGTATGAGATGAACTCCAACAACTTGGAAAGGTGGATCTCTCTCACACGTACCAACACAGACTATCCCCCAATTTAACTGATCCCCAAAGGTTTTTGATTAAATAGCGGAATAGAAAATATGATCCAAAAAAAGTGTATGTATATCACACGTACACAACCACACTAGGCCCCAATTACTATTGTTTGTACCCCTAAAAGGCTAGATGAGGAGTAGGGGGGGTATGGAACAGGCAGCACCCTCAAACCTTCAGAAGTATGAGATGAACCCCAACAACTTGGAAAGGTGGATCTCTCTCACACGTACCAACACAGACTATCCCCCAATTTAACTGATCCCCAAAGGTTTTTGATTAAATAGCGGAATAGAAAATATGATCCAAAAAAAGTGTATGTATATCACACGTACACAACCACACTGGGCCCCAATTACTATTGTTTGTACCCCTAAAAGGCTAGATGAGGAGTAGGGGGAGTATGGAACAGGCAGCACCCTCAAACCTTCAGAAGTATGAGATGAACCCCAACAACTTGGAAAGGTGGATCTCTCTCACACGTACCAACACAGACTATCCCCCAATTTAACTGATCCCCAAAGGTTTTTGATTAAATAGCGGAATAGAAAATATGATCCAAAAAAAGTGTATGTATATCACACGTACACAACCACACTAGGCCCCAATTACTATTGTTTGTACCCCTAAAAGGCTAGATGAGGAGTAGGGGGGGTATGGAACAGGCAGCACCCTCAAACCTTCAGAAGTATGAGATGAACCCCAACAACTTGGAAAGGTGGATCTCTCTCACACGTACCAACACAGACTATCCCCCAATTTAACTGATCCCCAAAGGTTTTTGATTAAATAGCGGAATAGAAAATATGATCCAAAAAAAGTGTATGTATATCACACGTACACAACCACACTAGGCCCCAATTACTATTGTTTGTACCCCTAAAAGGCTAGGAGTAGGGGGAGTATGGAACAGGCAGCACCCTCAAACCTTCAGAAGTATGAGATGAACCCCAACAACTTGGAAAGGTGGATCTCTCTCACACGTACCAACACAGACTATCCCCCAATTTAACTGATCCCCAAAGGTTTTTGATTAAATAGCGGAATAGAAAATATGATCCAAAAAAAGTGTATGTATATCACACGTACACAACCACACTGGGCCCCAATTACTATTGTTTGTACCCCTAAAAGGCTAGATGAGGAGTAGGGGGAGTATGGAACAGGCAGCACCCTCAAACCTTCAGAAGTATGAGATGAACCCCAACAACTTGGAAAGGTGGATCTCTCTCACACGTACCAACACAGACTATCCCCCAATTTAACTGATCCCCAAAGGTTTTTGATTAAATAGCGGAATAGAAAATATGATCCAAAAAAAGTGTATGTATATCACACGTACACAACCACACTGGGCCCCAATTACTATTGTTTGTACCCCTAAAAGGCTAGATGAGGAGTAGGGGGAGTATGGAACAGGCAGCACCCTCAAACCTTCAGAAGTATGAGATGAACCCCAACAACTTGGAAAGGTGGATCTCTCTCACACGTACCAACACAGACTATCCCCCAATTTAACTGATCCCCAAAGGTTTTTGATTAAATAGCGGAATAGAAAATATGATCCAAAAAAAGTGTATGTATATCACACGTACACAACCACACTAGGCCCCAATTACTATTGTTTGTACCCCTAAAAGGCTAGATGAGGAGTAGGGGGGGTATGGAACAGGCAGCACCCTCAAACCTTCAGAAGTATGAGATGAACCCCAACAACTTGGAAAGGTGGATCTCTCTCACACGTACCAACACAGACTATCCCCCAATTTAACTGATCCCCAAAGGTTTTTGATTAAATAGCGGAATAGAAAATATGATCCAAAAAAAGTGTATGTATATCACACGTACACAACCACACTAGGCCCCAATTACTATTGTTTGTACCCCTAAAAGGCTAGGAGTAGGGGGAGTATGGAACAGGCAGCACCCTCAAACCTTCAGAAGTATGAGATGAACCCCAACAACTTGGAAAGGTGGATCTCTCTCACACGTACCAACACAGACTATCCCCCAATTTAACTGATCCCCAAAGGTTTTTGATTAAATAGCGGAATAGAAAATATGATCCAAAAAAAGTGTATGTATATCACACGTACACAACCACACTGGGCCCCAATTACTATTGTTTGTACCCCTAAAAGGCTAGATGAGGAGTAGGGGGAGTATGGAACAGGCAGCACCCTCAAACCTTCAGAAGTATGAGATGAACCCCAACAACTTGGAAAGGTGGATCTCTCTCACACGTACCAACACAGACTATCCCCCAATTTAACTGATCCCCAAAGGTTTTTGATTAAATAGCGGAATAGAAAATATGATCCAAAAAAAGTGTATGTATATCACACGTACACAACCACACTGGGCCCCAATTACTATTGTTTGTACCCCTAAAAGGCTAGATGAGGAGTAGGGGGGGTATGGAACAGGCAGCACCCTCAAACCTTCAGAAGTATGAGATGAACCCCAACAACTTGGAAAGGTGGATCTCTCTCACACGTACCAACACAGACTATCCCCCAATTTAACTGATCCCCAAAGGTTTTTGATTAAATAGCGGAATAGAAAATATGATCCAAAAAAAGTGTATGTATATCACACGTACACAACCACACTGGGCCCCAATTACTATTGTTTGTACCCCTAAAAGGCTAGATGAGGAGTAGGGGGGGTATGGAACAGGCAGCACCCTCAAACCTTCAGAAGTATGAGATGAACCCCAACAACTTGGAAAGGTGGATCTCTCTCACACGTACCAACACAGACTATCCCCCAATTTAACTGATCCCCAAAGGTTTTTGATTAAATAGCGGAATAGAAAATATGATCCAAAAAAAGTGTATGTATATCACACGTACACAACCACACTAGGCCCCAATTACTATTGTTTGTACCCCTAAAAGGCTAGGAGTAGGGGGAGTATGGAACAGGCAGCACCCTCAAACCTTCAGAAGTATGAGATGAACCCCAACAACTTGGAAAGGTGGATCTCTCTCACACGTACCAACACAGACTATCCCCCAATTTAACTGATCCCCAAAGGTTTTTGATTAAATAGCGGAATAGAAAATATGATCCAAAAAAAGTGTATGTATATCACACGTACACAACCACACTGGGCCCCAATTACTATTGTTTGTACCCCTAAAAGGCTAGATGAGGAGTAGGGGGAGTATGGAACAGGCAGCACCCTCAAACCTTCAGAAGTATGAGATGAACCCCAACAACTTGGAAAGGTGGATCTCTCTCACACGTACCAACACAGACTATCCCCCAATTTAACTGATCCCCAAAGGTTTTTGATTAAATAGCGGAATAGAAAATATGATCCAAAAAAAGTGTATGTATATCACACGTACACAACCACACTGGGCCCCAATTACTATTGTTTGTACCCCTAAAAGGCTAGATGAGGAGTAGGGGGAGTATGGAACAGGCAGCACCCTCAAACCTTCAGAAGTATGAGATGAACCCCAACAACTTGGAAAGGTGGATCTCTCTCACACGTACCAACACAGACTATCCCCCAATTTAACTGATCCCCAAAGGTTTTTGATTAAATAGCGGAATAGAAAATATGATCCAAAAAAAGTGTATGTATATCACACGTACACAACCACACTAGGCCCCAATTACTATTGTTTGTACCCCTAAAAGGCTAGATGAGGAGTAGGGGGGGTATGGAACAGGCAGCACCCTCAAACCTTCAGAAGTATGAGATGAACCCCAACAACTTGGAAAGGTGGATCTCTCTCACACGTACCAACACAGACTATCCCCCAATTTAACTGATCCCCAAAGGTTTTTGATTAAATAGCGGAATAGAAAATATGATCCAAAAAAAGTGTATGTATATCACACGTACACAACCACACTAGGCCCCAATTACTATTGTTTGTACCCCTAAAAGGCTAGGAGTAGGGGGAGTATGGAACAGGCAGCACCCTCAAACCTTCAGAAGTATGAGATGAACCCCAACAACTTGGAAAGGTGGATCTCTCTCACACGTACCAACACAGACTATCCCCCAATTTAACTGATCCCCAAAGGTTTTTGATTAAATAGCGGAATAGAAAATATGATCCAAAAAAAGTGTATGTATATCACACGTACACAACCACACTGGGCCCCAATTACTATTGTTTGTACCCCTAAAAGGCTAGATGAGGAGTAGGGGGAGTATGGAACAGGCAGCACCCTCAAACCTTCAGAAGTATGAGATGAACCCCAACAACTTGGAAAGGTGGATCTCTCTCACACGTACCAACACAGACTATCCCCCAATTTAACTGATCCCCAAAGGTTTTTGATTAAATAGCGGAATAGAAAATATGATCCAAAAAAAGTGTATGTATATCACACGTACACAACCACACTGGGCCCCAATTACTATTGTTTGTACCCCTAAAAGGCTAGATGAGGAGTAGGGGGGGTATGGAACAGGCAGCACCCTCAAACCTTCAGAAGTATGAGATGAACCCCAACAACTTGGAAAGGTGGATCTCTCTCACACGTACCAACACAGACTATCCCCCAATTTAACTGATCCCCAAAGGTTTTTGATTAAATAGCGGAATAGAAAATATGATCCAAAAAAAGTGTATGTATATCACACGTACACAACCACACTGGGCCCCAATTACTATTGTTTGTACCCCTAAAAGGCTAGATGAGGAGTAGGGGGAGTATGGAACAGGCAGCACCCTCAAACCTTCAGAAGTATGAGATGAACCCCAACAACTTGGAAAGGTGGATCTCTCTCACACGTACCAACACAGACTATCCCCCAATTTAACTGATCCCCAAAGGTTTTTGATTAAATAGCGGAATAGAAAATATGATCCAAAAAAAGTGTATGTATATCACACGTACACAACCACACTAGGCCCCAATTACTATTGTTTGTACCCCTAAAAGGCTAGATGAGGAGTAGGGGGAGTATGGAACAGGCAGCACCCTCAAATCTTCAGAAGTATGAGATTGTGTTCACTGTACCCCACAAAGATTGAGTTCACTGCACCCCACAATGATTGTGTTCACTGCACCCCACAAAGATTGTGTTCACTGCACCTCACAAAGATTGTGTTCACTGTACCCCCCAAAGATTGTGTTCACTGCACCCCACAAAGATTCTGTTCACTGTACCCCACAAAGATTGTGTTCACTGCACCCTAAAAGGATGTTGTTCACTGCACCCCACAAAGATTGTGTTCACTGCACCCTAAAAGGATGTTGTTCACTGCACCCCAAAAAGATTGTGTTCACTGTACCCCCCCAAAGATTGTGTTCACTGCACCCCACAAAGATTGTGTTCACTGCACCCCAAAAAGATTGTGTTCACTGTACCCCCCAAAGATTGTGTTCACTGCACCCCAAAAAGATTGTGTTCACTGTACCCCCCAAAGATTGTGTTCACTGCACCCCACAAAGATTCTGTTCACTGTACCCCACAAAGATTGTGTTCACTGCACCCCAAAAAGATTGTGTTCACTGTACCCCCCCAAAGATTGTGTTCACTGCACCCCACAAAGATTCTGTTCACTGCACCCCACAAAGGATTTTGTTCACTGCACCCCAAAAAGATTGTGTTCACTGCACCCCAAAAAGGATTTTGATCACTGCACCCCAAAAAGGATGTTGTTCACTGCACCCCAAAAATGATTTTGTTCACTCCACCCCAAAAAGATTGTGTTCACTGCACCCCACAAAGATTGTGTTCACTGCACCCCAAAAAGATTGTGTTCACTGTACCCCCCAAAGATTGTGTTCACTGCACCCCACAAAGATTCTGTTCACTGTACCCCACAAAGATTGTGTTCACTGCACCCCAAAAAGATTGTGTTCACTGCACCCCAAAAAGGATGTTGTTCACTGCACCCCAAAAAGGATGTTGTTCACTCCACCCCAAAAAGATTGTGTTCACTGCACCCCACAAAGATTGTGTTCACTGCACCCCAAAAAGATTGTGTTCACTGCACCCCAAAAATGATTTTGTTCACTGCACCCCAAAAAGGATTTTGTTCACTGCACCCCAAAAAGGATGTTGTTCACTCCACCCCAAAAAGATTGTGTTCACTGCACCCCAAAAAGATTGTGTTCACTGCACCCCACAAAGGATTTTGTTCACTGCACCCCAAAAAGATTGTGTTCACTGCACCCCAAAAAGGATGTTGTTCACTGCACCCCAAAAAGGATTGTGTTCACTGCACCCCACAAAGGATTTTGTTCACTGCACCCCACAAAGATTGTGTTCACTGCACACCAAAAAGGATTGTGTTCACTGCACCCCAAAAAGATTTTGTTCACTGCACCCCAAAAAGATTGTGTTCACTGCAGCCCAAAAAGATTGTGTTCACTGCAGCCCAAAAAGATTGTGTTCACTGCACCCCAAAAAGATTGTGTTCACTGCAGCTCACACACAGAAAAATGGATGTGGATCACTGACACCTGCCTATCTCCAATCCCACACCACACAGCAATATCGATTGTAGTTTGTAGAACACAGTTTCCCTAAAATTCAGCAGACTCTGTCCCTAACAGGATTGAGAAGAGATCGTAGATCAGGATTGAGTGCAGATTCACCCCACCCCCCACACAGCAATATCGATTGTAGTTTGTAGAAGACACTGACCCTATAATTCAGCAGACTCTATCCCTAAAATGCCTACAACTCGCCCTGCCTAAACACTCCGACCTGTCCCTCAATTCTATCCGGACACAAATGGTTTTTTCCTGCCTATCTTTCCCTAATCAGCAGCCAGCACATTGATGTGTGCTCTGTCCCTTAGCTAAGCAGCAGAATGACGCTGCTGCGGCGGCTGCCTCGAACTTATAAAGACTTGGTCACATGCTTCAGACGGCCAATCACAGCTACTAAGACATTTGCAGGCATGGCTGGGATGGCTTAAGGCACACCAGTTAAACGATTGTTGATTGGCTGTTGAAAGCCCGCCATGAAAAGAGCGCCAAAGCATGCAAAACCTGGAAATAAAACGACCGAACACGGATTTTTACCCGAACATACAGTAAAGTGTCCGTGTCCGTGTTCGGGTAAAAAAAATCCAATTATTCGGTACGAACACGAATAATACAGTCCGTGTTCGCTCAACACTATTCATAAGTCTTTCAGTTTATAGTCTATATACAAAGATTATAGCAATGTGATAGGTTGTGTCATCATAAAATGTCCATCCACAAATGACGCCTCCACAAGGGGATTAGAAGCAAAACCCAGCAGAAGCTACAGAGTATAAAAGAGAAGAGAGGCGCCTCTAAGTGTAGCAGTATGGGGACATTTAATGAAGGTTCAACATTTAGAAACTCACATGGTTGATGATTTAAGAGGGACATCTAAGTATGCAGGCATCCGGGGTAAAGCTGTCCACATAGACTATCTTCTGAACCACTGGCTCTCACAGATGTCAGTCTGCAATTGTGATTGGGAAGACTACCCTACAGTAGAGTGATCTAAAAGCGAGACTTTGAATCGCTCGTGGAGCGCAGCGTAGAAGGGTGTGATGAAGATGGCAGTGCGGAGGATGGGCTATGTGGACAGCTTTACCCCGGATGCCTGCATACTTGGATGTGCCTGTTTTAATCAGCAACCTTGTGAGCTGCTAAATATTGAACCTTCATTAAATGTAACCATTTTGCTACACTTAGAGGCGCCTCTCTTCTCTTTTATAACCAGTTGTGACATGACGCTACTTGTATATCAAGACATCGCTTGTATATCAAGTCAAAATTTATTTTAAAAATTTGCTTGTCTTGCAAAGCGCTCTCAAACCAAGTTACTCTCAAACCAAGGTTTTACTGTACTTTAAAATGTCTGATGTAAAAAATACGTTATATATCATAAAATGTAACTTTTTTTATTTGTAAAGTGTACTAAAAATATAATTAAACAGACTAAAAACAATAAAGTTTATTTTATTTTACATCCTCTAGATCACTTTATTGTAGGTTGCTACTGTAATTTCCCTAGATAGCTAACTGAAGCTAAAAGCAGCAAAATGTTATTGAAACCCTCAAGAAAAGATCTACTGACAGGTTTTTAAAATAACCATTTTTTAGGATGAATAGGGTAAAGGTATGTTTTTTTACAAATGCTTAT
Organism: Pelophylax lessonae; assembly: GCF_965119305.1. Taxonomy (NCBI): domain Eukaryota; kingdom Metazoa; phylum Chordata; class Amphibia; order Anura; family Ranidae; genus Pelophylax; species Pelophylax lessonae. The sequence goes on from NC_138770.1 coordinate 134,958,019, forward strand.
TAGCCAAGAAGTTCCAATTTCAAGAAAATAAATACATATGTTTCCTACAAGTATGCATAAAACATTTATTCCAAGTAGTTACATAGCTCCCAATGCCACTCATTTGGAAACAAATCCATCTAATCCATCTGTTCATCTTTTTGGATTAATGTATAGACTTCTATAAATATATGCACTATTTAAAGCCCAAATGAACTTTCAGCTTAAATTAGCTAAATACATTCCAGGTGTAGCAAGGACGATGTGCAAACTTTTCTTTAAAACTCTAGAATAAGCAAATATTGTCTAAATACAAAAAGGCATTTCTTCAAGATCTGTAATGCAGTGTGAAACTGTCTCTGTGCAGGAGCTTCCAGTAAAAAAGACTAGTCACTGCTGCTTTCTCTGCTCGTGCAGGGTGATGACTGGTCCCCTACACTAGTTTGCTGCTGGCTGCCTGTAGTCAGTGGACCTGCTGGGTCCTACCCACAACTCTGCTCTCTGTACAGTCATCACAGTAATAATGTTGCAGCTACTTATACAAGATAATATCTTGGTTTGCAAAGTAATCTGGTGAACACAAAGTGGATTTATTTTCTTTGTGGTTACCAAGGATGATATTTACATGGAAGTTTTTGTGCCTGGATTTCAGCTTTAACCCTTTTGTTGCCACCAAAGTTATTTTTGCGCTTTTTTTGCACATGTTTAAAAACTAATTTTGGTGCTGAAGATTAGCTAAAACCCCTAAACACTGTATATTTTTTCTAAAATCAGAACAAAATAGTAAAAGAAATACCCACAACCGCTCTATTTAGAGAAATTATGAATAACCCAAGCGCTTTAGGAGATGACGAGCCTAATGATATGCTGCTACTTAAACTAAATAAACTGAAAGAAAACAAGATCCTCTGCCAGGGAAAAGCAAAAAATCAGTAGCGCTACTGATCTTTTGCTTTCCCCTGGCAGAGGATCTTGTTTTCTTTCAGAACAAAATAGTAGCAGTTCCGATTTTTTTTGGAATGCGATATTTGCACAACAGGTTATCAAGGCAAACCTTTGGTAAAAAAATACACTAAAGTTAATTTTAAGCCATGCAAACATAATATATTACTCAAAATTTGGTAAAATATAAAAGATAAGGTTGCACTGAGTAAATAGACACCAAATACGTCAAGCTTTATATTTGCGCACAGCTGTAATATGATGATGAACCCTACATTTTCTGTAGGCAAAGCTTAAAAGCGCCTTCAGTTGATCACTTTTGAGATAACCATAAAAAGTGGAAGTAGAATTATTGCTCTTACTCTGGCATGCATGGCAATATGTAACACGTGTATTACAAGCAATGGTTTTGTATGTAGGCACTCCCAATGGGAGCGATTACATTTTTGTGTGGAGGTGGGGTAGGCTAACATTTGTTGGAGGGTTTTAATGCTTGGGTTTATCTTTTTTTTATTTTACTAAAGCTTT
>NC_138770.1:136310950-136515950 GCF_965119305.1 Pelophylax lessonae
CCCCCCCCCTCTCTCTTCTCCACCCTCCCCCTCTCTACCTGTCACCCCTCTCCCCCCCCCTTCTCTCCCCCCCCCTCTCTCTTCTCCACCCTCCCCCTCTCTACCTGTCACCCCTCTCCCCCCCCCCTTCTCTCCCCCCCCTCTCTCTTCTCCACCCTCCCCCTCTCTACCTGTCACCCCTCTCCCCCCCCCTTCTCTCCCCCCCCTCTCTCTTCTCCACCCTCCCCCTCTCTACCTGTCACCCCTCTCCCCCCCCCTTCTCTCCCCCCCCCTCTCTCTTCTCCACCCTCCCCCTCTCTACCTGTCACCCCTCTCCCCCCCCCTTCTCTCCCCCCCCCTCTCTCTTCTCCACCCTCCCCCTCTCTACCTGTCACCCCTCTCCCCCCCCCTTCTCTCCCCCCCCCTCTCTCTTCTCCACCCTCCCCCTCTCTACCTGTCACCCCTCTCCCCCCCCCTTCTCTCCCCCCCCCTCTCTCTTCTCCACCCTCCCCCTCTCTACCTGTCACCCCTCTCCCCCCCCCTTCTCTCCCCCCCCCCTCTCTCTTCTCCACCCTCCCCCTCTCTACCTGTCACCCCTCTCCCCCCCCCCCTTCTCTCTCTGTCTTTGCCAGTACTGGAAATCCCTTTACCCCTTTCTGTTAATGTTAATAAACTCCTTCCCATCATCTCCCTATGTATAAGCCCTGGTTCACATTTGTGCGGATGCGCTGATCGCATGTAATTCGGAGCGCACTGCTCCTTCATTACATGCGATCTGATGTGCGGATGCGAATTCAGCCATGCACTTTGTATACACTTTGTATGGCTGAATTTGCAGCGGATCCGCAGCAAACTCGCACAGGAGGCATTTTTTGAGATGCCTCAGGATCGGATCGCACAGTGGTTCGCAGTTGTGCGATCTGATCCTGTGTGAACTGTCAGATCGCACTGCAATATGCGATCAAACTGGGGGTGTCGTTAACATTTAATTGACACCCCCTGCGTATCGCATATGGCAGTGTGAACTGCTAGAGGTGCAGATGCGATGCGGGAACAGACTGCATATTCACAGCGTTCCCGCATCGCACAAATGTGAACCAGACCTTAGTCCCGATTCACACTGGTACAATGCAGGAAACCCTGCGATTCAGTGCCGGTTCCCACATCGCACCAGAATTGCACACTGGTTCACACTGAGATCTGTGAATCGCTGGGGATGTCAATGTAAGGTTAATGACACCCCCCAGATTGGTTCAAAGATCGCAGTGCAAACTGTGAAATGGTGCAGGAATCAGATCGCATAGGTGTGAACATCCATGCGATCCAATTCCAGTGTGGACCAAAAATTGAGACTTGCACCATTTTGGTGCAAATGTGATGCGATTTCAGCCTTACAGTTTATATGGCTGAAATCACATCACACAGACATCGCATGTGACCTGGGCAGCAATGTGGTGTGAATCGCATGCGATGTCTGACATCACACAAGTGTGAACCAGCACTTAAAGTGATATTAACCACTTCTGGACCAGAAGGATTTGCCCCCTTAATGACCAGGCCATATTTTGCGATTTGGCACTGCATTATTTTAACTGACAATTGCGCAGTCATGCGACACTGTACCCAAATAAAATGAATGTCCTTTGTTTCCCACAAACAGAGCTTTCTTTTGGTGGTATTTGATCACCTGTGCGATTTTTTTTTTTTGTGCTATAAACAAAGAGCGACAATTCTGAAAAAAAAAACAATATTTTTCACATTCTGCTATATAACATTCCCAAAAAAAATGTAAAAATCTAAATTTTTGATCCTTTTAGGCCAATTTGTTTTCTGCTACATATTGTTGGTAAAAGAAAATCGCAATAAGCGAATTCTGATTGGTTTACGCAAAAGTTATCGCGTCTACAAACTAGGGGAAAGATTTATGTCATTTTTATTTATATATTTTTTACTAGCAATGGCGGCGATCTGCGATTTTTAGCGGGACTGCGACATTGCGGCGGACAGATCGGACCCCTAACTGACATTTTTGACACTTTTGGGGGTACCAGTGACATTACTGCAGTAATCAGTGCTAAAAATATGCACTGTTACTGTAATAATTAGACTGGCAGGGAAGAGGTTAACCCAGGGTGATCAAAGGGTTAAATGTAAGCCTAGGGAAGTGATTCTAACTGTATGGGGGGTGGCTTCTGAAATTACCATAGAGACCTGTGATCCTATATAGAAGGATCACAGGGGCTCTGTGATCATTCCAGAGAGAAGAACGGTCAGATGTGTTTACAACAGCCAACCGTTCTTCTCTCTCAGTGGGGAACAATTGTGGGTGCCCATCTGCATTCACGACCGCCTGTCCCGTGGATTGGCATCCATGCTGCCTAGTAGGGGAGTGCACCAACGGCAGCATGTGCTTGCCCCCAGCACCACACGCACGATTGACATAGAGCTATGTTGTTTTGCGCAGCCTAGCCAGCCTGTCGCAGTAAAACTGCGGCGGGTGGTCGGCAAGTGGTAAAGTAAAGCAAAATATTTATTGTACTGCAGCTTACTAGTTCTTAGATGGGTGCCTGCATTAGTTTTCTTTCTTGCTTTTAGGTTTTCTCGCTTTTGTTTTCACATACCGATCCTACTAGTAAGTCAATCGTTTTTTAAAAGAACAAGCTGTCTTGCAGATGTAGCAGTTAGAGGGTTAAATAAAACCATTTAACACTGACAAAGGGGTGGAGTCAGGGGCGGAGCCAATGGGGGCGGCAAAATTAAGTTTCGCCTAGGGTGTCAAAAATCCTTGCACCGGCCCTGGATTGAGATATAAGAGGAGGGGGCTGTGATGTGAAGGTTATGAGTCATCGCAAAAAATGTGATTTGGACCTCTGCTGTAGGGAAATTTTTCTGACTGGACCTTTACATTTGAATTCAATGCTCCTGTTCTATACACTTAATGTGATTTTGAACATATATATGTACTTTTGTATTTATGTGCAAATAAAATTTTTGAGTTCAATAAACCGAGTTTAAAAAAAAAAAAAAAAATGGTGCTTGAAATCGGCTAGCAGAAGTCACATTTGTCACAAGACAATCTCTAGATGTCTGCTTCCTGCAGCTTCCTGAGGTTTTTTATTTTGTTTTCTATACACATTTTTACTGACAGTATCTGTTGTATTGAAACCACCAGTTTATAGTTGCTGGCTTTGAATGCATCGAGTTAACCTGGGAAGAGGTGCACTATAACATAACATTTTCATTTATTTCACAGAGGTGCACTTATCCGGTAATGTGCATATAAAAACAGTAAGAGACCAAATTATTTAGACTCACAAGAATGTCATTGACCTTAATTACAAAATATAATTTAAAAATGTAATTTAAACCAGTCACATTCTGAGCTGTGTATTCCGATTCCCATCGACTGGAGGAAGAACACAAAATTCTGGACTAAGATTAAAGTATAAAGCTGGATCTGAATATTCATTATTTAATTTGGGTTTTATATTTTATTGTCTACTAATAAATGTTTAGGTAATCACGACTTGTGTCGTGTTTTCTCACTGCTTATGTCTTGCCTTCGTTGTTTTTTTTTTTTTTTTTAAATTATATTATTATACATAGTAATCAATTCCTGGAGAAGGAACAGTCACTAGTCTGCACTCCGCTGATTTTGAGCCTAGGTAAGCAGCTTGACCTTTGAATTGCTTGAATGTGGTTTTGCTTTTTTGCAGCAAGCCATTAACCGCCTTAGCGGTATCCCCGAGCGTGACTCGGGGTAGGAATTTTCTGCTATTAGCGGTATCCCCGAGTCACGCTCGGGGTGAATGGCAGAGCTATGCACACAGCGCAGCGGAGCGTCTCTTACCTTATCCTGGCGATCCAGCGATGAGCTCTCATTGCTGTGACCGCCAGTGAGATCTCTGCCGCTCGTCTGTCGGTAGGAGGACTTCCTAGTTCCGTTCCCTGCAGCAGCAATGCTGCATGGGAGTGGAACTAGGGAGGGAAATTCAAAAAAAAAAAAAAAAAAAAAACGTTGCACAAAACACATAACACATTTTATATTATATATATATATATATATATATATATATATATATATATATATATACCTATACACACACACATATATATATATATATATATATATATATATATATATATATATATATATATATATATATATATATATAACGCATGAATTATAATCTAATCAATAATATAATTTTATTATATATATTAAATAATTAAATAATATTATTGATTCAATTATAATTCACTTGTTTGTGTTTCAAATTTATCACATCTGGGATGTCTACTAGAGACTTGTTTTGGTCAGGTTTAAGTCAGTAATTACTAAGAATTGTAGGCCTATAATACATAACGCCAAATTTCCATGAAAAGAATTGTACTGCTTTTGGAACAGAATTCCTGACAGAATCATACCGCCAGGGAGGTTAAAGGCCCATTGACACTTGCTGTGGCCACATGTGCTGAAATGAATGCATTAACACATATTGCAACAACACACCTACTCTGTGTGATGCTAATCATTGTGATTGGCACCCCAATACACTATACAGTAGACTGTAATGCACCACAATGCACATACCATGTGTTTTGGTGCACTGTTTAAAAAAAAAAAAAAAAAACATAGTCTGGTTGAAAAAATACACCATCCAGTTCAAGCAACAGAAGGGTGAAAAAAATACACAGTTAATCCAGAGGAATGAAAAACAAATAAAGCATGATCTAATTTGCTCCAGCAGGGGAAAAATTCCGTCCTGATCCCCCAAGAGGCAATTGGATGTTCCTTGGATCAATATTACTTATAAATGTTAGTACCCAGTTATATTATCTGTATATAGAGAAGAATCCAGCTTTCTTAAAACAATCTACTGTACTGGCCAGAACCACCTCTTGAGGGAGTCTATTTCACATTTCACAACTCCAACTGTGAAGAAGCCTTTCCACATTTAGAGATTAAATCTCTTTTCCTCCAGACATTCTTGGCCCCCTTGTCCTATGTGATGACCTTAAAGTGAATAACTCCACACCAAGTTCACTATATGGACCACTATTTATACATGTCGATCATATCCTCCTTAATCTCTTCTCAAGAGAGAATAAATTCAGTTCAGCTAATCCTTCCTCATGGCTGAGCTCCTCCAAGCCTCTTATCAGTTTGGTTGCCCTTCTCTGCACTTTCTCCAGATCCCCAATATCCTTTTTGTGAACTAGAGCCCAAAAGGAACTGCATATTCCAGGTGAGGTCTTACTAATGAATTGTACAGGGGCAAAACAATATCTCTCTCTCTGCAGTTAATGCCTCTCAACACAAGAAAAGGGTTTTCTCCCTTTGGAAACTGCAGCTTGGCATTGCATGCAATTTTAAAGCTTATGATCTTCTAGAACACCCAGATCCTTCTCCACCATTGACTCCTCCGACTGATCTCCCCCTAGTATGTATGATGCATGCGTATTCTAAGCCCCCAAGTGCATAACTTTACATTTTCAACATTAAACCTCATTTGCCACATAGTTTCCAAATTGAGCAGTGCATAAGGTTGGCTTATAAGTTGGAGACATGCTGTGAGGATGTTATTCCACTGCATAGCTTGGTGTCATCTGCAAAGAATAGATCGGTACTTTTAATCCTAAACCCTAAGTCATTTATAAATATATTAAAAAGTAAGTGTCTGGGGGCGTGGCGACCGCCGAAGCTAATGGCCGCTTGATCTGAGAGCTCCTGTGAGGTCCCGGCTCGACAGCCTTCTTCTGCCCATCACAGCGCCCTTTGACCGGCTCTCCACCACGGACCAGACGTCGGAACCCCTCGCCCGTGCTATGCCCCAGCGGCGGAGGCGGAACAACACGGCATCACTAAAAAAAATGCAAGATTTCTTCCCGGCGGTGCCCGCCGGGCTCCGCCAAAATGGCGGCGGGGACAAGCTGCAAGGATCAGCAAGGCACCCTCTTGCGGCCAGCACTCCGGACCTTCGGGGGGAAGGGACGCACGCTCTCTCACCGCTGTGCGCTCTGCAAGCAGGCCCTGGAACTCCCGCATACAGCTCCGGAGCTTCCTCACCTCCTACGCCCTCTTCACAGAGCCCTGTCAAATCCCGACCGAGGATGGATCCCAAGCTCCTGGCACAGGCTACAAACATGGAGGTTAGTTCTGACCAGCACACACAGCCCTCTGTCTCCCTGTCCGGACGTTTTTGCCTCATTCCACACTACGGGGCAACCAGTGTCAGACACAACCATCAAAAGTATGCTTAACACTTTGCATGCCTCCCTCCAGGCTAACATTATCACAGCTATGGCTAGATGCCAGGGGGAAATTGCAGACTTGGGGGAACGGGTCAGTACTGTCGAAGACAAGATGGGCGAATTCACTACATCATATAATGCATTGGTTGATTCACACGCTCTATACCAAGAAGACATGCACCGTGTGCAATCCAAACTGGCGGACTTAGAGGACAGATCCCGTCGCAACAACTTAAAGCTCAGAGGCGTCCCTGAATCTGTGACCCCAAATCAACTGCCGCACTATGCCCGCGACTTATTTAAGAAAGCTGTCCCAGACCTATCGGCAGCAGACCTCACTATAGACAGGATACACCGTATCCCCAAACCGTCCTTCCTCCCGCAAAAAATTCCACGCGATGTGTTACTTCGTATACATTTCTTTCAAGCAAAAGAAAGAATTCTTGAAGCTTTTCGACGCAAGGACAACCTTCCAGACCAGGCCGCCTCCATACAAGTGCTGCCGGATTACTCGCAACACACCCTTCAGCAGCGCAGAAACTTGAACCCGGTCACCAAAGCCTTACGGAACCATCGCATAGTCTACAAGTGGAAATACCCTGCCAAGTTGTGTATCACGCACCAAGGCTCCACTTCCTATGCCACTACTCTAGATGAAGGCCTTCATCTGCTCCGCCAATGGGGGATAGTGCCGGACACCCCACCGACTCCTGCGCCCAACAAACACCCTTCTCCACGCCATGTGCAACCGGATTGGCAGGTCGTCGCCAGAAGGTCCAACCGCCACAACCCGCACTCATAGAGGACGCTCCCATTCCCATGCCGGGATCCCGGGCCCTCTCAGGTAACAGAGTACTTGCTACCGTACTCTGACCCCACAGGCTTTGCAGCCTCAGTTGCTCTTTGGTCCCTTGGGACTCTTTTTTAGTGTTCTTGTTATTGTTTTGCCATATTGCTGGTGCTTTTGTTTTGTTCCTGTTTTCTGAAACACCTTTTGCAGTGTCATCTCCTTCCCTTCACGAGCCATCCCTGCAACTATCTCGGATCCCCTTTGGTTTCATCTCAACAGCTGGTGGCCTACATCTTCGCAAGACTTTTCCTCTTATCCCCCTTTGAATAGGACTGAAAGACTGAGTAAGTGCACGTTTTCTTTTTTGCACTCAGGTTCCTCACTCTCACCGGACATCACATATTGACTTCCATCACCGTCTCGCTTGCACACCTCCGGTGTTAAGCGCTTGCATCATACCCTATTACCATGCCTTTGCAATGCCTATCTTTAAATGTCAAGGGGCTTAATCACCCCGCCAAACGATTCTCCTTATGGAATGAAGCCATACGCTCCAAAGCTGACGTGGTCGCTGCCCAGGAAACGCATTTTCATAGTGACAAGACTCCTGTCTGCCGCCATGCAAAATACCCTCACGTTTTCTTGTCATCGACTAATGCTAAAAAGCGGGGCGTCATGCTTGCCATTGCTGACTCTGTCTCCTTCACGGCCTCAAAGGTGGTGACGGACACAGAGGGGAGATACATAATTTTAGTATGCCTACTGGACAACTGTCTTTACACCATAGTTAATGTGTATACCCCTAACTCCCGTCAATTACGTTTTTTGAGAAAACTCTGGGTTCAAATTAACAAAGTGAAACAAGGTAAATTGATTGTGTGTGGAGACTTCAACCTGGTGGTGGACCACATCGTGGACTCTTCCTCCAAAAAACCATCCCGGACTCCATCTCTGGCATCGCTGATAAAATCTGAGGAGGTCCACGATGTGTGGCGCTACCACCATGTCGACGAGCGAGACTACACTTATTTCTCCCCGAGACATGGCACATATTCCAGAATTGATCTGTTTCTAGTGGACACCCCCACTCTCCAAGTTGTTACCGATACAAAAATCTCCCCAATTACATGGTCTGACCATGCAGCCATTCACCTCACACTCGACGCAGGCAATTGCAATTCCTCCACGTTTTTGTGGAGATGCAACAACTCCCTCCTGACCGACCCGGAATTTGCCCCCTCACTCCAATCCCGCTTGAGAGAATTTTTTAGCCTCAATGTCACTCCTGACGTATCCCCTACTACCGTGTGGCTAGCACACAAGGCCTTTGTCCGAGGCCTCCTGATTCAACTCGGATCTAAGCTAAAGAAAAGATTCAACTCTCGCCTTACCGAACTACTACATAATATACACACTCTAGATGCACAGCACAAGGCGTCACCATCGCCTTCCACCCTATCCAAACTCACGACTCTGAGACTCGACTTACGCAGGCTCCTGTGGGAGAAACACGACAAATTGCTAGCACGTCTGCGACTGAATTATTACACATCTCACAATAAGGCCGGAAAATTTTTGGCCTCCAGACTGAAGGCTCGCAGAGTTAAAACTAAAATAGACTCCCTGACACACCCCAACTCGGGCGAATCTCTCCGCCATCCGCAAGCCATAGCCGACGCATTTGCGGATTATTATGGCTCGCTGTACAACCTACAAGCAGACTCATCTACACCGCAACCGACGGACATAGACATTCAAAACTTCCTCCGACACCTCAAAATCCCTTCACTCACAGTGGAAGCGCAGGATTTCCTTAATGCCCCCTTTTCTCCCCTCGAACTGGTGAAAACCATCAAATCGCTCCCTATACGTAAATCCCCTGGTCCAGATGGACTCACTAACGAATATTATCGATCCCTTCAAGAGATCCTTTCCCCGCATCTTTTGTCCATGTTCTCAGATGCAGCTACCTTTGCATCATTCCCTCCCGAAATGCTACAAGCCCATGTGGTAACCCTTCCCAAACCAGGTAAACCTCCTAACACCCCTGCAAACTTCCGACCTATCTCACTTCTCAACACTGACGTTAAGATATATGCCAAATTAATAGCGAATCGTTTAGCCGCAGTCTTGCCTGATTTGATAGGACCGGATCAAATGGGATTTATCAAAGGCAGGCAAGCCCCAGATGCCACTAGGAGAGTGATCAATCTTGTGCACCAGGCGGAGCGTGCTCGAGTGCCTTCTCTGCTTCTCTCCATAGATGCGGAGAAGGCATTCGACCGCGTCCACTGGGGGTATATGAAGGCGGTGCTCGCTAGATTTGGATTTTCGGGTCCTATTGCTTCAGCTATATTAGCCCTTTACTCCTCCCCTTCGGCCAAAATCCTATCTTCGGGTCTTCTTTCTAAAACATTCCATATAACCAATGGCACCCGCCAGGGCTGCCCCCTCTCCCCCCTTATATTTAACTTAGTCATAGAACCCTTAGCCATCTCCATGAGGGACCACCCTATGATTCATGGCTTCAAAGTTGCCCACTCCCAACATACAATTACCCTGTTCGCCGACGATGTCATCCTCAGCCTCACAAATCCCGTAGTATCCCTTCCAGCGGCCCACCACATTCTCCAAAGTTTTAGCACAGTCTCATACTACAAAGTGAATTTCACTAAATCCCTCATATTGAATATGGGGGTCCATGAAGCCACTGTAACTCATTTAAAATCTACCTTACCTTACACATGGACGGTGGCCGACGTTCCCTACTTGGGCCTGCGACTCACTTACCCTCTCTCTAACCTAATCCCCACTAATCTGCGCTCCCTCATTTCTAACATCTCATCTGATGCGCAAAATATATCCCGTACCGAACTGTCGTGGTCTGGCAGGATTGCGGCCTTTAAAATGATATCTCTGCCAAAAATTTTGTATGTATTCCGTACCCTTCCGGTCCAAATTCCCGCATCCTACGTCAATACCTTACAAAAAATCCTCCGAACCTTGGTCTGGCAGAAAAAGCGGGCTAGATGTAACTATCTCCACATGGTTCGTCACAAATCAGTGGGGGTCTAGGCCTCCCTGATTTACGGGACTACCTATTGGCGGCCCATCTCACTCCCATCAGACAATGGACCTCTCATCCCCCTACCTCCCCGTGGATACTGCTTGAATCCCTCCTCTCTAAATCTCCAAATATGCACCATTTACTCCTGGCAGACATTTGGAAACCTCTCTCCCTTCATGCATACCCCATCACCACACAATCGACACTGACAGCCTGGCGAACATTAGTCACTAGTCGGAATTCTACTGCCCCCACCACCCTTGTGTCCTTCCCCCTGCAGACTCTTCAAATTCTCCTCCCCTATGTACCCTTATCTAAGTTCACGGCGGCGGGGATCAGCAGGGTGTCCCAACTGTACACTCACACAGACCTCAAAAGCTTCGGACAACTCCAGTCTGAATTTCAATTGCCTGCGTCCACCAACTTTCAATACAACTCCATTTCCAGTTTCCTTCGCAAATACCCCCCTCCCCAATTCTACCTTCCATCATCCGTATGGCATTACATGTTTTCCACCAACACCAAGGTTAAAGGAATCTCCCTATTTTACAACCACCTTCAAAATAAATTGTCCTTTTGTAAAACATCCCATATGATTAAGTGGGAGGAGGATCTTCGGACGAACTTCTCCGAGGCCCAATGGCAACTCGCAATCCAAAGCGCTTATAAATCCTCTAAATGTGTGACTCATTGGGAACAATCCCAGAAAATTCTAACCAGATGGTACTTAACGCCATACCGACTATCCAAATTTTATGCTCAATCGGATCCCATGTGCTGGCGTGGCTGCGGCCAAATAGGCAATATGTATCACATATTCTGGTCTTGCAAAAGTATGTCAGGTTTTTGGAGGAGGGTGTCCGAGATCCTCTCGTCTATTACTGGGATTCTTCGTCCCATTACCCCGGCCATGGCTCTCTTGTCTCTAGGCTTGGAAACTATCCCTCGAGATATGCATATAGTATATACCCACATTCTCATTGCGGCTAGATCCGCGATTGCGAAACATTGGAAACAGTCAGATCCCCCTTCCCACCTTGAAGTTGTCCGCTCAGTCAACAACCAATTCTCTATGGAAAAAGCATACGCTTTCTCTTTGTCTCAGGGGGCCAGGTTCTCTCGCAACTGGTCACCTTGGACCTCCAGTAGTTATTGCTCCCCAGCCTTGTAAAGGTATTAAAGTGAACCCTACCATATATTTGCATCTTCTTTGTTTGAAACATCGTTCCCTCCCCTACAAGTGTATATCCCTGTCCAACCAACTTGTACCTACATTTTACCCTTGTTAATTTTGAGGTAAAAGTGCCTTTTACGTTTCTATGAGATTCTATGCGATCCTCTTCTGACATGTTCATATGTATTATCATTGTTCCAGTCAATATTGGTTTACGTGTATTGATTGTACTATTTTTCTTATGCAAACCTTCAATAAAAATTTATTGCAAAAAAAAAAAAAAAAGTAAGTGTCTCAAAACTGAACCTTGGGGTACACCACTAATAACCTTAGACCATTCAGAGGAAGAATCATTAACCACTACTCTCTGAATTCAATCTTTTAGCCAGTTTTCCAACTATTTACAAACCGGTTTGTCCAGTCCTGTAGGCTTTACCTTACAAATTAGCCATGTGTGGGAAACTCTGTCAAACGCTTTTGCAAAATCCAAGTTAACCACATCCACATACACCCCTCTGTCCAAGATTTTACTTACCTCCTCATAAAAAGAAATCAGGTTTTTCTGACAACTTCTGTCTTTCATAAATCCATGCTGTCTGTTACTTAATTTATTTATTTTTTCCAGCAGGAACTTATATATGTGGTCTTTTTATTAAACTCTCCAGTTTCTTCCCAACCATAGAAGTTAAACTAACAGGTCTATAGTTGCTAAAGACTTTGATCCCTTTTTAAATATGGGCAGCACATTGGCCTTAGTCTTAGACTATGCTATATGAACATTGGAAGCATTCCGCTCTCTGCAAGAGGGACAGTGTACAAAGCTGCGTAAAGTAATGTAGTTCCTCCCAGTTCAAGCTTGCATCACCTCTTTTGTGATGTCACTTCCTTCTACTTTATAGGAGGAAGAAAGGAGGCTGAGACAGACTAGGCAAGATGTTTAGTAGTCAAAAATAAAAATAGCCGTTAAAGTATCGGTATCTCACAAAAGTGAGTACACCCCTCACATTTTTGTAAATATTTTATTTTATATCTTTTCATGTAACAACACTCAAGAAACTTTGCTACAATGTAAAATAGTGAGTGTACAGCTTGTATAACAGTGTAATTTTGCTGTCTCTTCAAAATAACTCAACACACAGCCATTAATGTGTAAACCACTGTCAACAAAAGTGACTACACCCCTAAGTAAGTTAAAATGTCCAAATCGGTCCCAAAGTGTCATTATTTTGTGTGGTCACTATTATTTTCCAGCACTGCCTTACCCAGAGAGCTTCACAGTTTGCCACTGGAGTCCTCTTCCACTCCTCTATGACGACATCACAGAGCTGGTTGATGTTAGAGACCTTACACTCCTCCAACTTCCATTTGAGGATGCCCCATAGATACTCAATAGGGTTTAAGTCTGGAGACGTGCTTGGCCAGTCCATCACTTTTACCCTCAGCTTCTTTAGCAAGTCAGTGGTCATCTTAGAGGTGTGTTTGAAGTCTTTATCATGTTTGAATACTGTCCTGCGGCCCAGACTTCGAAGGGAGGGGATCATGCTTTGCTTCAGTATGTTACATGTTGGCATTCATGGTTCCCCCAATGAACTGTAGCTCCCTAGTGCACTCATGCAGCCCCAGACCATGACACTCCCACCACCATGCTTGACTGTAATCAAGTCAAACTTGTCTTTGTACCCCTCACCTGGTTGCCGCCACACGCTTGACACCATCTGAACCAAATACATTTATCTTGGTCTCATCAGACCACAGGCCATGGTTCCAGTAATCCATGTCCGTAGTCTGCTTGTCTTCAGCAAACTGTTTGCTAGCTTTCTTGTGCATCATCTTTAAAAGAGGCTTCCCTCTGGGATGACAGCTTGTATAACAGTGTAAATCTGCTGTCCCCTCAAAATAACGCAACACATTAATGTCTAAACCACTGGGAACAAAAGTGAGTACACCCCTAAGTGAAAATGTCCAAATTGGGCCCAATTAGTCATTTTCCCTCCCCGGTGTCATACAACTCGTTAGTGTTGCAAGGTCTCGGGTATGAATGGGGAGCAGGTGGGTTAAATGTGGTGCTATCGCTCTCACTCTTTCATACTGGTCACTGGAAATTCAACATGGCACCTCATGGCAAAGAACTCTCTGAGGATCTGAAAAAAAGAATTGTTGCTCTACATAAAGACCTGTGCCTACTAGACTTAGGCTAAAAGAAGATTGCCAAGACCCTGAAACTGAGCTGCAGCACGGTTCAGACAGACAGGTTCCACTCGAAACAGGCCTTGCCATGGTCGACCACAGAAGTTGAGTGCATGTGCTCAGCATCATATCCAGAGGTTATCATATCCTGTGATCTGATGAGACCAAGATAAACGTATTTGGCCCGCAAGTTAAACGTCTCACATACGACCAGGCTTGGGTCTGAGTCGCAACAGGCCTTTGGCCAACAGCTCCCCATCTTTGGTGGCGAAGATTCTGTCTGAAGTGTTACCTGCACTATGGAAGGGTAAGTACAGTTTCCCCTCTCCCCTTTTGGTGTTTTTTTTTGGGGTGGACCTGTAGGTTCCCTCCTCCCATCCTTAAAAAATCCCTCAGTGAGCTGGACTGCACCCACTCACTTTTCACCCATCTGGACCTGGAGGCTGGTGGGGGTCCCAGGCAGAGGATGCAGTGGAGGCCCCTGGGGTCTCCCACACTATCCCCACTCTGTATGGGTCCTGGGATAGTGTGTCCTGCCCTGGTAGTCTGGAGGGGTCCCAGTGTAGGAGACCCCTAGATGCATGCCCCGCTGTTTGCAGTGTGGGTATATTGCAGGGGGGTCCCAGTGCAGAGTGTGCAGTGGAGTCTCCCTTTAATGTGTGTTTTACATTCAGGAGGGGGTCCCCTTGCAGAGGGTGCAGTTTTGCAGAGGGCACAGGGAAGATCCTGGCAGCATGCTCTAGCTGATGGTGGCCATTTTCCTTTCGTCTGGCTGGTCTACGGTTGGTGGCCATGTTTGTGTAGCCTGATGTCACGAGGACCATTTTTCCATTAGTCTGATTGGTCTCCAGCTGGCGGCCATGTTTGCGTAGCCCGACGATGTCACGGGCCATTTCCCCTTAATCTGGGAGATGCTGGAGATTACTGAAGCCTCGTAGGGATGCCGAAGCTCCTCCTTTTCCTCCTAACTTTCCTCTTCCTGTGCCCAGGACATGTGAACAGGGATGGCACCATGTCCATGGTGATGCTGGGTCAGAGTTATCAAGGCTCCTATCGGTAGGGTGAGTTCTTGGGGGTCCCTTTTATCTCTCTTTCTCTGCTGATAGGTACCCTGAACCTTGTGGGATCCTTTAGTGGTGGCAAAAGATTATTTTTGTACTGCAAGGTCTTAATTTCCTTATGGAGCCTCAGGCTCACATCTCCCCCACTGACCCCCTCATGGAGGTGGCAGGTCCCTCGGAACCCCAGGTTCTCATGGTTGCACGGACGGTGCTCCTGCAGTCCTTAGTGGCGTGTGGGCAAAGGCTCAGGAAAAAGTGTCCCCTGCCTTTCCCTGCTCAGTCTGTCTCATCTGATTCTGAGCCTGATGCAGCCCGTCCAGGGGGGCTTAATATCACACCCCCAGATCTATTGGATAGTGATTCCTCCATAATCGCGTCAGCAAATTAAAAAGCACTTGTGAGACGCACTTATCACTGCAGTGCGTGAGATTTTAAAAATGGAGGACGCAGCTGATGTAGCCATGGACATGGCTGTGTCGTTTGGTACGCATAAATCACCTCACACTCCAAAGGTGTTTCCTTATGTGCCTTATTTTGACAGGTTTTTCTGTAAGGAATGGGAACAGCCAAAATTACCCTTTGTGTTCCCCAAACGTTTTGCTGTACCCTTTTGAGAAGTCCCTTTTAAAAAAGTAAACTAGTCCACCAGTGTTGGACCCTCCTGTTTTCCAGGTTAAACAAAGCTACCATGATCCTAGTAGAGGAATCCCTGTCATTTAAGGACCCGTCTGACAGGAAAGCAGAGGCTGTGGCACGCAGCATGTTTACTATAGCTGGTTCGACATTGTGGCCAGTCTTTGCCTCAGCCCTTGTGTCTCAGACCCTAACTGAATGGGCCAAGCTTTTGCGCCAGGGCTTAGGGGGTGAGCAGGTCTATGCTGCTTATGTTGATTTAGCGGTCCAGTTGGTCCATGGGTTGCAGTTTATTTGTGATGCAGCTTTGGATACAGCTCCTGTGCTGTCCAAACTTTCTGTTTCAGTGGGGGTGATTAGGCGCATGCTGTGGCTTAATAATTGGTCCGCAGACCAAGCCTCTAAGAAAGCTTTCATTGATCTGTCCTTTCAAGGTGATTGCTTGTTTGAGGCTACCCTGGATGACATCATCAAGGGTATCACCGTGGGGGGGGGAAGAGTACCTTCCTGCCATAGTCTTATGTAGCACCGCCCCTTGAGGACTGCTGGATATTACACTTTTGGGTCCCCCTGGGTTACCGTTAGCAATACTGGCATTCACAATTTAACACTTTACTTCTTGGCTCAGTCAGTGACCAGTCCAGAGGTATGTAGTTATTTTTGGTGTTTATTTTAAATAGGAATGGGAGAAGGGAATAGTGGGATACTCTAAATTAACTATTCACAGGATTGAGGACTTCTAATTCTTGATACGGCCAGGCTGTTGATTCACCCTGCCACTTAGGTGATGTAAGGGTCGTCTCTATCCAAATGACTTGATGAACTAAATTCTCTTCAGAACACTCTCCTAGCATCCTCTTTCTCGCCGTTGACACCCGTCCTCTGACTATCCTACTCCGGGGTGCCCCCCTCAGGTCAGGCCCTTTGACACAATCCCCTGTACTCACAATACTATTTTTCTAGGGTCTCCAGTGTCTCCCCCCTCAGTCAGCTTTCCTGGTCCTCTGGGTTCAGCTCTGTTTCTTTGGCCCTCACGACTACCTCCTGATGCCACATCCCCGGGAGGTTCCAAGCATCCTATGCCTAGAGCTAGCTTCTCCATACCTGCAGACAAGACCCTTATTAGGGGGAGACATCTTCGCTGGTTTCCAGACTCATGGACCTCCTTCATGAGTGTCAAGGGGATCCACAAAATGATTACTTTGGGGGTACCCAGTAAGGGGAACAACAAAGCTTGTCCTTTTCAGGTTTTTTTAGGTCTTTGTGCAAATTTTTTTGCAAAGATTCAGGTGATGTCCGAACTGCCTAAGGCCCCCCCCATCCCTGTCCAGGGAATTGATTTATTTAGGTCTGATTCAAATTCTGACCAGGGTGGTCGTTCCTCTGGAAAAAAATTCAGGAACCACAGGCCTTGATTCACCGGCTGCTGTCACACAGATAGTTTTTTCTCCCATTTTGCATACAGGTGTCCACCTTCAAGACAGTTCTGTTTGCACGGTCTTCATGCAGCTCCTTTAGTAGGTCCGGCTCCACAGGAGGATACAGAGGTTCGTTGCAAAATCACGGGTTCCTCTGCCAGATGCTGAAGGTGTCTAAAGGCCTCGGTAAGGCCAGAATCATCCTTGGCTCAGGCTATTCCGCCATTCCTGCAAGGAATCAAGGACGAGAATCTTCCAATCAGTCTGGTGGCCATAAACGTCCCTTGAGGTCTTCCTCTCAGAGAAGATCAGTTGTCCCAAGGGTTGATCTCCTATCCTGCTTTACAGTCACTGGTTTTAATGGCTTAGCTTTTGAAAGCCAGGTAGTGATGGATAGATAGCCTGGTTCAGTTATCCCATCTATGGTGAAGGCGAGGAAGTCGTCTTCCAGCAAGATATGTCATCGTAGGTGGAAAGCGTACATTTCTTGGTGTGAGTCGATTGGCGCTCATCCTCAATTCTTTTCTGTGGCTCGGATCTTAACCTTTCTTCAACAGGGTGTTGATCATAAGTTGGCCTTGAGTACCATCAAGGGCTAGGTGTCTGCCCTGGCAAACTTCTTTCAGCGACCCCTAGCCTCACAGTCTTTAGTTTGTACCTTCATTCAGGGGATTCGACATGTTGCTCCACATGTACGGTCTCTTTTGCCGCGATTGGATTTAAATTTAGTACTTCTGGTTCTCCAGAAACCTCCATTTGATAAAAATCGGGAGATTCCCTCACCTACATTATCCCAGAAGGTGACATTCTTGATGGCTATTACCACGGCCCGCAGGGTATTGGAATTGACGGCATTATCCTGTCGCAGTCCCTATTTAATGGTCCATAGGGATAAAGTGGTTCTTGTTTCCTATCCATCATTCCTGCCCAAAGTTGTCTCTGACTTCCATTTGAATGAGGACATTGTGTTGACTTCCTTGCGTCCCTTGCGTAAGCTTTGCATACCTTGGATGTGGTTCGTGCAATTCGGGTGTATCTGACAGCTACTAAGTCCTTTTAGAGGTCAGACTCCCTTTTTGTGGTTATGAACGGACCAAGAAAGGGCTGCCTGCTTCTTCAGCTACCATCTCCAAGTGGATCAGACAGACGGTGACTCAGGCCTATTCCATTAAAGGTCAGGTTCCCCCTTTCTGTCGCAGTGCACTCTACTCAGGCACTGAGTGCTTTTTGGGATTTCTGTCATCAGGTGTCAATATCGCAAGTTTGCAAGGCGGTCATCTGTGCATGCCTTTACAAAATTCTGTAAGGTAGTTATGTTGGCATCTGTGAATTTGGCCGCAAAATTTTGCAGGCTACTGTTTAAGAGGGGCTGTTCCCTCTTGAGGGGTGTTTTTCTTTAAACTTTTATTTTTCAGACGGGGCTCCTGTGACTCCTGTTACCAAGCTGAGGACGGCCCATGGGCGTAGCCATATGTTTTTCGTTTTACCTAGTCCTTCCCCCGGAGGAGGCAGTGTAACCCAGTAGTTATGATTGATGGAGCCCTGTGTCCGTTGATGAAGCAGCAATATTTAAGTTTTTTTAAGCCATGCTATGCTATGTAACACGTTAGGTATTAAGCAGGTGTTATCTCAACTTGGCTCAACTAGGGGAAATACACTTAAAGCCCTGTCACATACACCTAAATGTGACCTCTTTTCTTGTTGTGATTGAAAGCCCCTCACTTCGCACATCTGTGCTCATTTGACCAGTCTTGTGTCCACCCCTCGTTGTGATGTCACAGTAACAGGCCTCAGGATGCTGTAAGGACACTGTCCACGCCACCACTAAACAATGTGGGCCCTGCCTACTGGAATCCTCCCAAACTACAGATCAGCAGAAAGACCTGTCCATTTATTCATACCAGCAAGGTGGTCACCATAGTTCTATATATACTCAGGCACAGGTACACTTAAGCAGAGTAGTTTCCTGCTTGCTAGTCTGCGATGAGGCATGCTTTGTAATGCAGGCATCTTGTCTAGTGTCATACGTGACCTGTCAGATGCCAAGTTGGCTTCTGGGTTGTAATGTGCTTTAATTAAGTGATCAGAACACTATTGATCTTCCAGTCCATTTAATTCCATCAAGATCGACAGTGCTCATCAGTTAAAGGGTTCGCATGTCAGCAGAAAGACACCATCATTCGGTGCAGACACTTTCCTGACACTGTAGCTGTGAAAGTGTGTTAAGTAATCAGGCTGATAGCTTATCTACCAGGGAATGGAGCCCCATTACTGCGCTACCAGCACTGACTTATTTCCAGCTTTAGTATAGGTCATATAAACCATGGCTCCCCTTTTCCTTAAATCAAAGACAGATGTATGTATGATGTAAAAGAAAAGGGATTTAAAAAAAAAAAAAAAAAACTCTGAAGATCTGATTGTCAATAATCTAAAAATATTGCAGTATGTCTAGGTAGATGACAATGAGCTGTGATGCTATATAAATAGAGGTTTCATGTTAAGGTTCTGGGTACCTCCCAGCAATTTCAAACTTACCGTGTAATTGTAGTTTTATGTGCATTTGGTGAATCTGTTCAGCAAACGATATGTAGCAAAGTGTGAGAGATGTTTTCATATTTTTTTGTCATTATTCTTGAGACATGGTTAGGTGCTTATCAAGGCTGTGCTTCTAATGGTGCAGTGTAATGGCCACTGACCCACTAAAGGAGGTAAAGAACATAGAGCTCGCTAAATCCACATGGCCCACACTCCTTGGCTAGGGCTTTTTTACTCACCTCCACTTAAATATAAGTAAATATTCTATATCGCCGTATTGCAAGAAACTAATTTACACCCATCCACTGAGGTTAACAATATGGGATAAATACATGTAATCACAGTGTTCAGTGTCTGTTGTGAAAATGATACAGCATTAAGGATGCAACCACTTGCCTAAATCACTGTAAGCTTTCTCCCTCACTTTTATTAAAACAACATTCCAGTAAATAAATAGGATTCCCTGATAAGGGTTTTGGAGAATTTCTCTGCCCCAAAAACAAATGTTCATCGGTGTCCTGACTTACACTTTTGGCGTTCCTGCTTTGACCTCAATCCTTAGGGCCTTGTCTGTCTCCTCCAGATCATCTTCTCACACAAATTCAATGCATGCAACTTGCAGCTCCCTGTTGCACTTACCCACTTACCTCCCCTAGGTGGAGCCCTCCTGACTCCTGGGACCCTGAACTATAGTCACATCTCTAAGCCCTGCACACACCTGCAGAATGTGCTTGTTGTCTGCAAACCCTGAGCCCAGGATTGGAGACCTCCTCCTTCCCAAGGGTCTATAAAGCCTCTGGACTCCAGGTACAAAACCAGGTTTTTACTGAACTGTGACTCTCAAACTACAGTTTCCTCTGTATGAGACAAGCCCCCTAACCTGCCTGGATAAGTTTCCTGGGTGACACAAAACTCTTTTCACACAGTGACAGGGCACAGCACTGTCTGTCTGTCTGTCTGTCTGTCTGTCTGTCTGTCTGTCTGTCTGTCTGTCTGTCTGTCTGTCTGTCTGTCTGTCTGTCTGTCTGTCTGTCTGTCTGTCTGTCTGTCTGTCTGTCTGTCTGTCTGTCTGTCTATCTATCTATCTATCTATCTATCTATCTATCTATCTATCTATCTATCTATCTATCTATCTATCTATCTATCTATCTATCTATCTATCTATCTATCTATCTATCCATCCACACATATATTTACACACACACACATTATCTCACAAAGGTGATTACACCCCTAACATTTTTGTAAATATTTTATTATATCTTTTCATGTGACAACACTGAAGACATGACATTTTGCTACAATGTAAAGTAGTGAGTGTACAGCTTGTATAACAGTGTAAATTTGCTGTCCCCTCAAAATAACTCAACACACAGCCATTAATGTTTAAATCGCTGGCAACAAAAATGAGTACACTTAAAAGTGAAAATGTCCAAACTTGGCCCAAAGTGTCAATATTTTATGTGGCCACCCTTATTTTCCAGCACTGCCTTAACCCTCTTGGGTATGGAGTTCACCAGAGCTTCACAGGTTGCCACTGGAGTCCTCTTCCACTCCTCCATGATGACATGACGGAGCTGGTAGATGTTAGAGATCTTACACTCCTCCACCTTCCACTTGAGGATGCCCCACAGATGCTCAATAGGGTTTAGGTCTGAAGACATGCTTGGCCAGTCCATCACCTTTTTTTTTTTTTTAAAACAGTGAGGTTTATTGAAATTTTGGTACAATACAAAAATAAACCGTGCATTGAAACTGCAATCAGGTTCATAACACATTGGGGTACAAAAATACAAATATACAAAATGATCAGCACCGAGAGACAGAACAGACATAGTAAAAAACAAAACAGTAGTCAGTGGCTCTCCGTCGATCCAGCCCTCGAACAGAAAATATTGATTTACCAGGGGCGGTCAACATAGAATAGTTACCCACTGCATTACCGAGCCGTATCAGGGCACTGCACCCATTTGTCCCAAATCTTGTTGAACTTCTGAGGGCACCCCCTATGTTTATATAAAAGTTTATGAAATGGGATGACACTATTAACCTCCTTAATCCACAAACCTAGAGTAGGAGGAGTAGGTCTCATCCACCTCCTGGCTATCAGTTTACGTACTATAAACAAAGTTTCCTGAAGAAATATGACAGTGGATTTGGGCATTTCTCCATCTGGGTAAACCCCCAGGAGACACTCCTTAGGGGAGAGTTGCAGAGGAGACCCCATCTTGTCATGGAGGAATGTGACTACTTGTTGCCATAAAGTCTGTAATTGGGGACAGCTCCACAAGAGATGAAAGAAGGAGGCGTCATGGTCTCCACACATAGGACAAGAAGGGACCAAGTCAGGGTGATATTTGGACAGTCTAAGTGGGGTGAGATAAGCCTGGTGTATTATAAAGGTCTGAGTTAGGCGATCCGACAGTTTTGGCGACACTCTGCGGCACGTCTCCAGGGCATCCTCCCATTCCTCATCCTCCATGGCCCCCACACTGCGCTCCCAGCGGGTCTTAAGTGCAAAAGCCAAGGTGGTCGAGGAAGGTGTGTGGAGTTCAGAGTAGAACATGGAAATAAGGTGACTGGGTGCTGTACTTTTAACAATCTCAAGGGTGGTAACCGATTCTAGCTCAGGAGGGCCATCAGGGAATTGAGATCTATAGGCATGGGAGAGCTGTAAGTATCTGTAGTGCATGGGGCCCTGGATCGCAAACTGGTCCTGCAAGGCCTCGTAAGACCGCAGACCAGTGGTCGTGGAGATATGGCTAAGGAGAAGAATACCCCTCCCGCTCCATATCGACAGGTCAGGGATGGAAAGGAACTCGCGTAATGCGCTGTTATGCCACAGAGGGGTGAATGTGTGAAATGGAGGGCACCGAAGCCTGGACGCTACCACCTCCCAGATCCGACAATAGTGGTATAGAAGAGATCTGGGGCACAAGGGCTCCGGCGAGCCCCTGACACCCCTAAGGATAACTAGGAGGGGGTCCCCGAGGGGATGAGCCCACCCAGGGCAGAGCAGGGTCAAAAAACGTTCTCTATCCGTTTTATCTATGTGAAAGAACTGGGACAACTGAGCTGCCAGATAGTACAGATTAAAATCCGGCAGGGCCAATCCCCCTAGGTTTGTAGGATTCTTGAGTTTGCGCCAGGAGATCTTGTGCCGGTCAGCACCCCAAACAAAGGTCTTGAGGAGTGATTCCATCTGCTTAAACAGCTTGAGTGGCAGGTAAATAGGAGAGTGCCATACAACATAAAGTATTTTGGGAAGGAGAATCATTTTAATTAAATTGACTCTACCCATCACTCCCAGAGGTAATTTGGACCATACTTGAATTTTAGCCTTAAGCAGAGGGAACAGGGGTTGAACGTTATCCGGGACATAATCTGCTGAGTTAGCTGTCACTTGAATCCCTAAGTATTTAATGCGGGATACACATTGTAGGGCTGGGCTTGCGGGGGTGATTGCCTGTGGGCTCTCGTCAAGCGGGAGAATTTGTGACTTATCCCAGTTTATCTGAAAACCGGAGAATCGTCCATACCGTTCAATTAAAGAAAGGGCCGTGAGTAGGGATTCCCGAGAGTCTTCCAAATATAACAAAGTGTCATCTGCATACATGCTGATCTTCTCCTCCAACGGTCCCTTACGTAGACCTCGAATCCCGGGATGTGCTCTAATGGCCATCGCCAGAGGTTCCGCGGCCAGGGCATACAGCAGGGGGGAGAGGGGGCACCCCTGTCGAGTGCCACGGGATAAAGGGAAGGCGGTCGACTGCCAGCCATTTGCCAGGACCCTAGCTACCGGGGCGCTATATAGAAGTTTGACCCACTTAATAAAATTAGGTCCAAAGCCGTACCGGTCCAGACAGGTCCACAGAAACGGCCACTCTACCGAGTCAAATGCTTTAGCCGTGTCCAATGAGACCACCACCCTGCCACCCATTCCGTCGTGTCGTGCCTGGAGATTCATAAATAACCGGCGAAGGTTAAATGAGGTGTTCCTCCCAGGCATGAACCCGGCCTGGTCCGAGTGTATGAGTGAAAGGATCACCTTGTTAAGGCGGAGGGATAAAATTTTCGCAAGGATTTTAGTGTCTACTGGGAGCAAAGAGATGGGACGGTAAGACTCTGGGGCGTGTACATCCTTGCCCGGCTTGGGAATGAGCACAATTAGCGCCTCCCGCATAGAAGGGGGTAGGGTTGCATCTTTGAATAGAGATTGAAACAAAGCCAATAATTTAGGAGAAAGGAGTTCCGAATATTGGGAGAAAAATTCAATCGGGAGGCCGTCCAGGCCGGGGGCCTTAGACCTAGGGAACTTGGACACGGCTGCTGCAATCTCTTCCACAGAGATGGGTGCCTCGAGGGTCGCCAACTGGTCGGGTGTCAAAGTGGGAAAGTCAACAGAGTCCAAAAAGTCGTGCATGTCAGTGCAGTCAGCGGGAGCCCTAGAGGTGTAAAGAGTACTAAAAAATGAGCGGAAACACTGTGTCACCGCAGCAGGATCAGCGATCTCATTACCCAGGTCATCCTTCAAAGTAATAACTACCGGGGGCCTATCCTCACAATGAACTAAGTATGCGAGGAGTTTCCCCGCCCGTTCACCATGTGCAAACAGATTCTGCTTCTGAAAAAACATCTTAGATTTCGCCCTCTCGTAGTCAAGTTGGGAAAGGACTTTAGAGGTCAATTTATACTGAGATTCACGTGCCGGAGTCGGGTCCCCCATAAAGGCCTGTTCAGCTTCAATTAGATTTGTCGTTGCCCTGGAGATCTCCTCGGCAGCCCGCGCTCTAACAGCCTTGATTTTGGAAATCATAGTGGATCTGGCGAACAGTTTAAACGCCTCCCACACCGCAGCCGGGGAGGCAGTGCCCTCATTGTCAGAAAAGAATTGTGTCCAGGTCCCCTCAATGTCGTTCCCATCCGACACCAAGGGGAGCCAGGCGGGATTCAGGCGCCAGGCCGGGGGAGGTCTATTGCAGGGCAAGGACAACAGTATCCAATAAGGGCAGTGATCAGACAGAGTCCGTGGGGCGAAGCCTGCCGTCAGTAACCTGGGGAGCAGGGTTCGAGACAGCAATATCAGGTCAATGCGTGACATAGAGTGGTGTGCAGCCGAAAAACAGGAGTACGCGCGCTGCGCGGGGTATTTGCTGCGCCAAGAGTCGGCCAAACCAAAGCTCTCCAACAATCGGGAGAACCTGGTCGGGGACGACCCCGGCGGCACCTGGGAGGCGCCACCGGACCTATCCAGACCCGAGTCCATCACATTGTTAAAGTCACCCAGCCAGATCACCGGGGCCCCTGGGCTCTGTGCCATAAACGCCAGTCCCTCCATAATAATCACAGCAGAGTAAGGGGGGGGCACATAGAAAGCCATCAGTAGCATCAATTCCCCATAGACTGACGTTTTGAGAAAAACATATCTACCCATTGGGTCGACCTGAGATCCTAGGAGCTGGAAATGTACCGATCTGGCCACCAGTAGCGCCACACCCCTGGAGTGTGAGCTATAAGCAGAGTGCTGCACCCAACCAACCCAGGGACGTTTGAGGGACTGTTGTACACGGCCCTCCAAATGTGTCTCCACCAGAACTATAATATCAGCCCGTACACGGCGTAGGACATTAAAGACAGCCGTTCGTTTAATCTTATCACGCATACCCCTGACATTCCACGTCAACAATTTCAATGCGGCCATGGCAGGGGTAGTACAGAGCGCGGAGCGGAGGCTCCCAGGATCTCAGGCAGTAAGGCCGCGGAACCAACAAGTCCACGGTCACACACCAGCGGCGATAAACGGCAGCAAAGGAGCAAATAATTATTACTTGAGGTCAATGTGCATAAAACAGAAACAGTATAGAGATTGTACCAAATATAAACCATAAACAATGGTAACACCCCAATCCCCCCTCCCTGCCCTGCACCAACCCCAACTTGTGCGGGCATGTTCCCAAACAAGTGCCTCAACCAGAACAGGCCCACATGCGACTGGGAAAGAGCAAGATCAGGAGGCCAGGGACCCCCAAGGTATGCAGCAAAAATACAGCAAAATACAAATAGAATAAACAAGGGGGCCCGGGGGCCCAGGTCCAGCAGAAGTCGCAGGGGGCAACAGGGGAGTTGGGCACAAACACACGCCTTAGCGGGTGTAGGGGGCGAAAACCAACAGGTGTATCGCTGGGTAGCAAAGCCTATGGGCAGGTGGAAGTCCATAGGAAGAGAACAGAGAAATCAGTTCCATCTGTGGAGCTAGGGCGCTCCGCCGGTCAAACACAGGAGCAATAGTGCAGGAAAATGAGGGGGGAGGGGGGGGGGAAGGGGGATGCAAAGTCTTGAGTTCCACAGGATCTACAAAACCCCTCCTCCACCCTTGCAGCAGCTTAAGGTATAGGCCATCAGGGAGAAAGTATCATGAAGTCGCCAGGGCAAGGTGGTCAGGCTCTAGCTTCCAGTCCTTCTAGCCAGGAGATGGCGGCTTCCGGATCCTCAAAGAAGTGGGCTCGGTCCTCGCCCTCCACTCTAAGACGGGCCGGATACAACATGGAGTATTTGATATTCTTGATACGCAGTCTGCGTTTGACCTCCAAAAAGCTCTTGCGGCGCCTCTGGACCTCAGCAGAGAAGTCGGGGAAAATCGCTATTTTGTGATTTCCAAATGGAATGTTCCCCTTAACCCTGGCCAGGCGCAATATGGCATCTCGGTCCCGATAGTTCAGGAATTTAGCGATGAACGTGCGGGGGGGTGCACCCTGAGGGGGGGGGCGCCCTGAGAGGCGATGTGCACGTTCCACAACAAAAGTGGGTGAAAAGGATTCTCTGCCATAAGTCTGAGTGAGCAATTGTTCCAAATATGATGAGGGGTCAGCACCTTCAGAGCCCTCCGGGAGGCCAATGAACCGCAGGTTACAGCGGCGCAGCCTATTCTCCATGTCATCTTGCTTTTGGAGGATAAGGTGTACTTGTTGCTGCAGCCTGTCTGAGGAGCTTTGCAATGGGGGGAGGGAGTCTTCCACCTCACTAATTCTGTGTTCAGCCTCACCAACTCTGTCCCTCAGCTTCTGCATATCCTGACGCATCAAAGATATATCTACCTTCACCTCCTCGATTTTAGTAGTCAGCATGGTCTGGCAAGTAGCAATCGCTTCCAAAACCTTGGATGTAGCAGGGCTCTCAGGCTCCTCCACCACGAGCGACGGGCCGGCGCCATCTTGGATCGGGGCCTCCTTCTCCAGCCTCCGGAATGCAGCCAGTTTTGCCGCAGCTTCAGAGCCTTTCTTCGGCGGAGACATGCGGAGGTCGGTGCCGCGGGTGTGCGGGAGGTGAAGGAAGGATTATCGTGCCCGAAGGGCTGCAGGATTAGCGGTGAAGGATATCGGTCCGGCGGAGCTCCTCTCACACACGTCCTCTCACATGCTGCGCCAGGCCACGCCCCCCTCCAGTCCATCACCTTTACCCTCAGCTTCTTTAGCAGGGCAGTGGTCGTCTTGGAGGTGTGTTTGAGGTCGTTATCATGTTTGAATACTGCCCTGCGGCCCAGTCTCCGAAGGGAGGAGATCATGCTCTGCTTTAGTATGTCACAGTATATGTTGGCATTCATGGTTCCCTCAATGAACTGAAGCTCTCCAGTGCCGGCAGCACTCATGCAGCCCTAGACCATGACAATCCCATCACCATGCTCAGCTGTAGGCAAGACACACTTGTCTTTGTACTCCTCTTCTGGTTGCCGCCACACGCTTGACACCATCTGAACCAAATAGGTCTATCGTGGTCTAATCAGACCACAGGACAGGGTTCCAGTAATCCAGGAAGAGGCTTCCTTCTGGGACGACAGCCACGCAGACCAATTTGATGCAGTGTGCGGCATGTTGTCTGAGCACTGACAGGCTGACCCCCCACCCCTTCAACCTCTGCAGCAATGCTGACAGCACTCATCCGTCTATTTCACAAAGATAACCTCTGGATATGACGCTAAGCACGTGCACTCAAACTTCTTTGGTCGACCATGGGGAGGCCTGTTCTGAGTGTAACCTGTCTTGTTAAACCGCTGTATGGTCTTGGCCACCGTGCTGCAGCTGTTTGCGGGCTTGCTTGTGCAATATCTTTAGAAGAGGCTTCCTTCTGGGACAACAGCCATGCTCCTCCTCTTCCTCCTTAGTTTCCTTTTCCTGTGCCCGGAACATATGAACAGGGAATAGCATCCATGACGATGCTGGGTTCAAATTATCTGTGCTCCTATTCTGGTCAGTAGGGTGAGTCTTTGGTGGTCCCTGTTATCTCTCTCTCTGCTGATAGGTACCCTGAGCCTTGAGGGTATCCTTTAGTGGTGCCAAACAATTGTTTTTGTAATGCAAGGTCTTCCTTGCCTTAGGGTCACATCTTCCCCACTGATCCGCTCATGGAGGTGGCAGGTCCCTCGGAACCCCAGCTTCCTGTGGTTGAACTGACATTGGTCCTGCAGTCCTTTGTGTCCTGGTTGGAAGTGGCGTGTGGGAAAAGGCCCAGGAGGAAGTGTCCCCCGGATTCCCCTGCTCAGGCTGTCTCATCTGATTCTGAGCCTGATGCCGCCATGAACGCGGCCCATCCAGGGGGACCAATGTGTGATCACCATCCAATAGTGAGAATGAATCCTCCATGGTCGCCACAGCGAATGAAAAAACGCTGTTAGATGCACTTATCACTGCAGTGTGTAAGTCTTTAAAAATGGAGGATGCGGCTGATGTAGCCGTGGAGGTTTTCCTGTAAGGAATGGGGACAACCAAAATTACCCTTTGTGGTCCCCAAACATTTTGCTTTACCTTAGCCTTTAAAGGAGTCACTTTTAAAAAGGTGGTCTAGTCCAGCAGTGGTGGACCATCCTGTTTCCAGGTTGAATAAAGCAACCATGATCCCAGTAGAGGAATCCCCGGACCTGGCTGACAAGAAAGTGGAGGCTGTGGCACACAGCATGTTTACTATGGCTAGCTCGGCTTTGCGGCCAGTCTTTGCCTCAGCCCTGGTGTCTCAGACCCTAACTGAATGGGCCAAGCTTTTGCGAGAGGGCTTGATGGATAAGTAGGTCCCCACTGCTTATGTTGATTTAGCGGACCAGTTGGTCCATGGGCTGCAGTTTATTTGTGATGCAGCTTCGGATACAGTTGCTGTGCTGTCCAAACTTTCTGTTTCAGCAGTGGTGATTAGGCGCATGCTGTGGCTTAAGAATTGGTCCGCAGACCAAAGAAAGCTCTCATTGATCTGCTCTTTCAAGGTGATCACCTGTTTGGGGCTACCCTGGATGGCATCATTATCACTGGGTATCCTGGGGGGGGAAAGTACCTTTCTGCCACAGCCAAGGAAAGGGAAGGAGTATCGCTGCAGACAGGGGCCACCCTTCTCAGCCCATGTAACATTTTTTGTGCTTCTGGGATGGAGAATAAGGGAAATAGATTTTTCAAATCTTTCCCAGGAGGTTCCAAGCAACCTTGGTCTGGTAAGCTTTGAGCTAGCTTCCTCAGACCAGCAGAAAGAACTCCTTCAACATGAAGGTCTGCCCTCACCCATTATTGGGATGGGGGGATGGGCATCTGCGCTGGTTTCTGGCACCATGGACTACTTTGGTGAGCGTCGAGATCCGCAAAATGTTTCTTTTGGGGTGGGTTACCCAGATAGGGGGACAAAGTTTGTCCTTTTCAGGTTTTTTAAGTCCTTGGTCTCTCCTGCGGATTTAATTCCTGCAAAGGTTCAGGTGATGTCTGAACTACCTAAGCTCTGCCCTATCCATGTCCAGGGAACTGAGTTACCTAGGTTTGATTCTTTTTTCTGACCAGAATGGTCTTTCCTCTGCACAAATTTCAGGGACCACAGGCCGTGATTTACCTGCTGCTGTTACACAGATAATTCTCTCTCCCATTTTGCATACAGGTTCTAAGGTATCCTGGTGGTATCCACCTTCAAGACAGTTCTGTTTGCACAGTCTTACATGCAGCTCCTTTTGCAGGTTTGGCTCCATAGGCCAGGTAGGTAGCATGCAAGAGTCCTGTGGAGGCTACAGCACTGGAATAGAGCAAAACATCCCTTGTGACAGTAATAGGCAGTGACAGGTACTCTTTAGGGAGGGATCTGGGGTCTAAAATACCACAAATCCCTCTTCTACACTAAAGCATTCAAAACGCCAAGTTTGGCTGTTTTGAACACTGTCCTTTTTTTTTTTTAAATCTGACACCTTTAAATCTCTAGTACCCGGAAGTGATGTCATGACATCACTTCTGGGTTTCTAAAACTGAGACTCTCTCAAAACCGAATCCGGCTTTGTTTGGGTTTTTGGCCATTTGGCGGACGTGCTGGCGTGTCACTTGGGTCTCCCAGTGGGACTGGAGACCCGGGCAAGCCGCAGAAATGGGAGGGGAATGTCCCCTCCTGCTCCTTGTGATAACCGAGCGGCTGCTTAGCCACATAGGTTGTCACAAGAAAGCCGACCATCGGCTCTAAACAACGGTACTGGGGTGATGCTTCTAGCTGCAGGCATCACCTCGGTACAACCCCCTGAAGCTGAGGCCACATATTTGCGCTCCGTCAGCATGAAGGGGTTAGTATTGGTAAGGACCTATGTGCAAATGTACTAAGTTTTTGCATGATTGAGGTTCCTCTGAGTTTCTGTAAGAGGAACTGAATAAGATGTGCGCTACCAAGATACAAGTAGTTTTGATGGACCCATATGTAGTTGACAAGCACACAAAAAATGGAAATACAGTAACCAATGCTACAATGTGCGTAGGTGTTAATGTGTGTTCCTCATCCTAACTCATTATTTTAGGTAAAAATATTTGTGTGATCAGATTTGGTGCAGAAAACAGTGCTTTGGGCTCACACTGGAGGCCAGTGGGCTGATGGGCAATTCCACCCAGAGTCAATTCCCATGCCATTGAGCCATGGGTTGTTTTTTGACTGGGCAGCCGCAGGTCCCACAAAAATAATATAGAATGTACTTATATAGGTTTTGCTGGAGCTATAGCTAAGTATATTCATACTCGGAGAACGTCTTGCAGTGATTTTATTTTCAGTAAGAAAGCAGAGAAAAGGTTTCAGTATTTTGCAGCAAAGTTTTCCTGCTGTTTTATTTATTTTCTGCTTCTCTCATCTCTCTACACTGTAAATTTTGTCCTGTCTTGATTTTTCTTTGCCTTTCCATTCTTTCGCTCTGGTATTGACTAAGACATAAAAACAAAATTCTTACCTGTGGATGCCAATTAGATGAGCACCCGCTGTGAAAAAATTTTTGCTTGTGCTGAGTTCACTTCCTGCTGGATTCACAGATCACTTGCTGAATTAAAGGCTGGTATATTAAACACAAAGACAGTTTCCCCATTGGCTTAATACATACAATACAAATAATACTGTATAACGTCAAATTTTGCAAGGTAGGAGATTGCTATTTTAAAGTGGTTGTAAAGGCAGAAGGCTTTGTACTAGGGATGCACCAATACCAGTTTTTTAAGGAAGAAGTTCCTGCTTTTGGACGACAGGCGCCATGATTGGGTCGCCATTGAGAAGTAATGGCATACCACAAGCGTCCTGCGATTTGCTGCTATTTTGAATCACGGTCAGAAACGCAGAGATTCGGCCTGCGTTTCGGATAGCTTATATGCGAATGGAGCCTAAGACCAAGTATGAGTACCAATATTTTCTAAAGTACTCGCCAGTACCAATTACTGATACCTATTTTTAGTATCATGTGACAGTTTTTTTTTTTTTTTTTTTTTTAGGGCTTGTTTACTGTTACACCATACATGCATGAAAACTGAAGGAAAAAACACACAGATTTCACTTGCAAAGACATCAGTTTCATATCAGTTTTCATGTGACTTTCAGTAAGTCCTAAGTTATTAAAGCCTTGTTCAGGTGTGATTTCTAATTTCATACACTACAATTTGCGTTGGAATCGCACTTGAAATCGCACTGCTATCCGACACAGAAGGTATCAGTTTCAGTGTCTGAGTTTTTGCAAAAGTACATGTACTCTGCAAATGCTTAGCATCGGCACAACCCTACTTTGTACCTTAATGCCTCTCTGCATTCATGTAATAGCCTTCCATGGTCAGTTCCCCTGTAAATACTTACCTGAGCCCAAACCCAATTGAGCTCTGTACCCAAATGCAGTGGCACTGCTCTCTCTCTATATACTCAGTGGACATGGAGGCAGCAGCAGAAGCCATTGGCTCTTGCTGCTGTCAATCAAATCCAGTGAAGAGGGGTTGGGGGCTTGGCCAAGCCACACTTTGTTTGTCAATAGGCGGACACAGTCTTGCTTGCTATCAAGCTTGCACGTGTGCCACCATAGGAAGCGCAGGGGACCCCAGAAGAGGAGGTTCGGGCTGCTGTGTGCAAAACCATTGCACAAAGCAGGTAAGTGTAAATGTTTGTTATTAAAAAAAAAAAAAACCTTTACCATTGCTCTGATGCAATTATAAATCTGTGTCAGGGGGTGATAGTTTGTGAACTGCTGTTGGAAATGACCATGCTCTCCAAGCTTGAGGTTGCCCCATCCCTTTTGTGACTAGTGCCAGATCTTACTTCACAGCAAAAGCCATATAAAAATAACCCTAAGGGGTAAATGGGACTTTAACCACTTGCCGACCAGGCGCCACACATACAATGCGGAGGGGGAGCCAATCAGCGGGTCCTGTGGACGTGATGTCCGCTAGTCATCTGCGATCACTTCCCATAGAGACAGAACGGCTGTCTGCCGATGTAAACAAGGCAGACCACCGTTCTGTCACAGATGAACACAGAGATCCTGTGTTCCTGCTATTCAGGAACACTGATCTCTGTGTTTATCTAGTGAGTCCATCCCCCACATAGTTAGAAAGTGTCCCCTAGGGACACACTTAACCCTTTTCCTGCCAGTGTCAGTACAGTAACAGTGCATATTTTTTGCACGGATTACTTTACATTTTTAGTAATGTCACTGGTCCCCTCAAAAATGTCAGGTGTCTGATCTGTCTGCTGCCATGTCGCAGTTCAGCCAAAAATTGCTGATCGCTGCCATTACTAGTAAAAAATAAATAAATAAATAAAAATGTCATAAATCTGTCCCCTAGTTTGTAGACGCTATAACTTTTGTGCAAACCCATCAATATACACCTATTGGGATTTTTTTTTTACCAAAAATATGTGGCAGAATGCACATTGGCCTAAATTATAAAAAAAATGTGTAAAAATATATATATATATATATATATATTTTTCAGGATTGTCACTGCTTTTTTGATTATAGCACAAAAAATAAAACCACAGAGGTAATCAAATACCTCCAAAAGAATCTCTATTTTTGGGAAAAAAGGACATCAATTTTATTTGGGTACAGCGTTGCACGATCGCTCAATTGTCAGTTAAAGTAACGCAGTGCTGTATCGCAAAAAAATTACCTGGTCATCAATGGGTTAAATATACCTTTCTGGTGTTGTACATCAATAATAAAAACATGTCATTTTACAGAAAAAAAATATTTTTTTTATAAAATCCAATATTAAAACATAGGCCTACAAAAAAAAAGGGGGGGGGGGTTAAGGACTCAATCTAGACATATAAGCTTCTCTCTACGCGTTTTGTGGAACCTCTGCTTTTTGAACACATCCAATAAAGCTGTTTTCATGTCAGAAGAGTGAAAAAATAAAACTCCATCTGACAGTAAATTACAAAACATTAACTGCCGGTGGATTATGTAGCTATCCAACCTCACTCCCCTACGTCCTTACTTTCTCATTTAAAAGAACATTATTCTACTTTGAGAGAGAGAGAGTCTCATCATTTATGTTTCCTTTTTTAAGACCTGTTCCACCATTGTTGTATTTACTCTTACTATCTGACATCCTTTGACAAGCTTTTCTTTATGGAATGGTGTGTAGTAAGCCTACTGTCACTAAAGCTGGCCTGTCTTTGTCTGCTGCTTGGGGCTGCCAATCAAAACAAGTTGCATGAGTGGCAGAGTCTCTGTCCACCTGTGACCCCCATTGCAGACCTAGCATAACGAGCTGACTTATGTCCACCGGGAGTGAGTGGTAATTTTCAGCAGCTTTATAGCAAGCTGAATGAAAGCAGCCCCTTGATTGTTATAAAAGTTTTCACAGAAAATAGAAATTGGCTATGAGAAAATAAATAACTCTCATCACACATCTGGGAGAATGGCAACTAGAGATAAACGTAAGTCTGGAAAAAACGAAGCCCCACACAAGGGATAGCTTGCCAATAAAAGGAAGGATCCAGGATATGATGGATGTGAGATGGATGCCTTAAGAGAGCTGCCAGGAACTCATTATGTTTGGAAATGATGTAATTTACATATAAATGGTGCTAGTATCCATCTCTATGCTATGAAGGGTTCTGGTTGACAAAGTTGCCTGTTTGATGAGTGTTTCATGTATATAGGATATATTCCTGTGTTATCATGTGACTTGAAGTTTTTGATTCTGATTTCTGTTTCTGAAATATAACTAACAATAGGATCAGTTAAAGTTTTTAACACAAGAATAAAAGTCTTTATGTTTTAGCTGTGAGTGTTATTTTCAAATGTAGCACCCTCCTAGACAGGTGCTAGGTAAAAGCATCTATTTTGCTCCTGCTGCTTATCAGGGGAGCTGATCTGTTAATTTTGCCTGTCACATGTTTCCAGGTGTAATTCACTGGGTCTGAGGGAGTGCCCCCATTGTATCCAATGAGGGAGCTTGTTGGACAGTGGAGGAAACCCAGCCAGTGACACATCCTGTTTCATGGCAGTTCCAGTGGGTGGGCATGTGGCAATGCATCCTGGGGAGCATGTGGCAGGGCATCTTTTGGGGGGAGCAAAGTCCCTGGAGGAGGTCGACGGCTGTCTCTTGTCCTGCAGAGTGAGGAAGGTGGTCCAGGCGGTCAGCCTAGGGACCAGAAGTGAAGCTGGGCTGCAGAGGATCCAGTGTGCTAACCAGTGGAGCTGCTGGGCACAGGACTTTAAGAGCGGGGACCACTCCAGAGAAGTCAGGGGATCAAGGAGCCAGCTCACTCAGAGTATTATAGTAAAGGGGTGCCATGTAGTGAACCCTGAAGATTAGGAACCAAGGGGGTGCCAGGAAGGGCCCTGAAGTTATTCAGCAGTACAGTTCAGTTGCTTCAGAGTACAGATTACCTCAGAGAATTACTTCAGTTCTGCGTCACAGCTTGTGACAGACAGAAACCAACAGCCTAGCCGTGACTAGCTCAATTTCAGTGTTACTCAGCGTTAACCAGCATTTACTCAAGTTGTCCCTGCCTATTGTGCATAGTTCTGTTCAGTTGGAGTATCCCACTCATCCCTTCTTCTGTCCAAGTTCCTAATAAGACATAAAAACCAAAGAAACTGGACTGATTCTTGTCTGAGGTAAAAACACTTGGAAAATGCCAGATTGTTCTACTGATGCTAATGGTAACCCATGGGGACCCGTAACCAGTAGCTCCCTTGGGAGTAGTGCTACACAAATAGAACTGGACTCATCTGTAAATAACTGTGACATCTTTGGAAATAGGGATTCATATCCTAGTGTTTTAGCCTTGTAAATAGATTAGTTTGTGCTTTTTTATTCAAAAAGCTGTTCATCAACGGGGTTTGAACAGCTTTGGATGGGGGCAAAATGGGGATGAAAACTTCACTGAGCAGAGTTTGCATCTTAATCGGCCATATAGGACCTACTGCAGTGTAAAAAGTCATTTCAATGGCCATGTTACTCAAAGTGTATTTAGGCTTGATTTGGTAGCTGCTAGAAAGTAAAATCACCTAGTGCTATTTTATGTAAGTTGGGGACTTTGGTGATGAGAGCTGTACACTTGAGCTAACATCACCATTCCACAGGGTCTGACTCTTGAGGCTGAATTTTGAATATTTTGGGGAATGCAACAGGGGGGTGTATGTAGCCTAACCCCTAAGGTGGGCCCAAATGGGGCTAGGAAGATTAAAAGGTTGTCACCAATGGGGTGGAAAATAAAGGGCTTGTAACTGCATCCTTGTACCTTCCAGCCGCCTGGAAACAACCTACCCCTCCCACAATAAAGCAATGATTCAATAGAATAAACAACATCATACAAATAGAAGACCTATTTAGCACACTTAAAGGCACTACAGAGAAATTCCACAGTAATTGGTTTTATTGGGTTGAGTACAAGGGTACAGATGATTATAAATTCCTATAAATGGACTGATGTTACCTAATGCCTCTGTCGCTCTACCCTTTTATGGCTTCCCTTATACAGTACTGTGCAAGTCTTAGGCCACTGTGAAAAAATCCTATATATTAAGAATATAGAAATATTTGATAGGGTACACTGGGGATATATGAACGCCACCTTGCGTAAATTCAGACTCTCAGGCCCTATCCTCTCAGCTATTCAGGCCCTTTACTCTTCTCCATCCGCCCAGGTGTACACATCTGGTATACTTTCCAAACAGTTCCTCATCACTAATGGCACAAGACAGGGCTTTCCCCTCTCCCCAACAATATTTAATTTACTGATAGAGCCCCTTGCAGAGACTATTCGCTCCCATCCCCAAATTACTGGCTTTATCTTTCCTAAATCTCATCACAAAATTACCCTGTTTGTGGATGACGTCATCCTAATGCTCACAAACCCATCTAAATCCCTTCCTGCTGCTTATGAGGTTCTGCAGCACTTTCATCGCATTTCCTATTATACTTATATTAACAAAATGCATCTAAATCCACAGTTCTCAATTTGGGGGTCAATTCACACACCCAAGCCGTGCTCGAAACCTCCATACCCATCCCATAGTCATCAGACAAAATCCACTACTTGGGCATTGACCTTCCCGCAGATCCCACAAAACTGTTAGCAGTTAATCTTACCAGATTTCTCCCTAAATTAGATGCGGAAACTACGCTCATGAAGACCCTGCAATTAACCTGGCACGGCAGGTGACTGCGTATAAAATGTTTATATTGCCACAAATTTTGTACTTATTCAGAGCCCTCCCTATCCATTTCCCTGCTACAAGCCTGACCAAATTCTCCACACATATGAAAAAAATATATCTGGGAAGGCAAAAAAGCCCGTTGTACCCCATCCACTCTCACTACCAGACGATGCTTCGGTGGAGCTGCGGTGCCTGACATTCAGGGATATTACTGGGCCACCATTTTAGCTCAAACGCGTAAATGGATTGATACACTGGATGCACCTCTCTGGGTGGATCTGGAAGCCAACATGGCCCCTACCGGGAACCTCTGAGACATGCTTTTGGGTGATACATGGATCCCGTGGAATCTCACTACCCTCTCTCCCACTATGCTAGCCTCACTTAGAGCCTGGCGCAAAGTCACTGGGTCGAGACATATCCCACTCCAATCCTATTCCATCTTTGGTATTAC
Organism: Pelophylax lessonae; assembly: GCF_965119305.1. Lineage (NCBI taxonomy): Eukaryota > Metazoa > Chordata > Amphibia > Anura > Ranidae > Pelophylax > Pelophylax lessonae. Next base: position 136,347,416 of record NC_138770.1, read on the forward strand.
ATGATCAAAACTCTGACATCCCCCCATGCATCACCACAAAGGGGAATATTACTACTCTACAGCACCTGTATGAGAATGACCTCTTACTGTCATCTGATAGGATACAGACCAAGTACCATATACCATGATCAGGTCTCTACCACGTCCTCCGCATTCACTTTATGCAACGACATCCCTTACACTGCACCAGGGTGGATGGTAAGATATGGGATTTGTACACAGCCACCTCAAGGGTTCCCCCAAGGCTTTCTAGTTACTACCAAGTCCTTTTAGGCGACGATACATTCTTTAAAACCTTAACCATGTTTAAATGGGATAGGGATCTCTGAGAGAGCTTCTCTGTATCCCAATGGCGACGGGTACACTCACTGTGCCAACCACTGGGAGATGACTCTTAAACTTACCCATAGGTGGTATTATACCCCATACAGGTTAGCAGGATTTTCCGACAAATACTCTCAACTATGCTGGCGGGACTGCTCTAATGTGGGTACATTATTGCACATCATGTGGGCCTGTCCATCCCTCACTAGTCTGTGGAACCAGGTGTTTGGCTTTATTGCAAAACACACGGGGTGTATAATTAAACCTAATCCAGCCCTAGCTATTCTGCACTTAGGCTTCGAGCATCCCCCCCTACAATATAGACCTTGGTCCTTGCATGTTCTGTTAGCCACGAGAACACTAATTTTGAGAAAATGGAGAACCTCAGATGTACCAAATCTTTCCGAAGTGATTTCACTGTTTCGTATTAACTATCAGTTTGAAAAGTCTTTACCGATTAACAATTCACATCTTACGAAATTTAACAAATTCTGGGACTTCTGGGCTACCAGTTGATCAGCCTTGTTATTGATCAGCCTTGTTATACATGTTTCATGTTCCCTGTGTCATTCAGTATGATGTAACCATTTGTCCATACCTGATAATTGTGATTGCCATGGATTAGCAGTATCGAGATGTTACTCGTTTGCATTTCTTTGTTTGTTATGCAGTTTCCTACTCAATAAAAATTATTAAAAAAAAAAAGAATATAGAAATAGAATTGTTAATAGTTTATTTTTAACAAATATCAAAATGGAAAGTAAATGAACAGAAGAGAAATGCAAATCAAATTAATATTTGGGGTGACCATCCTTTACTCATAAGCATAAATTAATTTAGGTAAACTTGCACAAGAAACTGGGCAGGAAAGTTGTTCCAAATATTTTGGAGAACTAACCACACATCTGTGGATGTGCAGGAAGGAAGAGAGGAAGGATTCCTGGTGCTGCACATCCACAGAGTCCTATAGCGGTAATGAGAGAGACACCCTCAGCCTGGGTTTCCACCAGGCCACACCCACAATGCCCCCCCCCCTGAGAGCTTAGTCATGGGGTGATCTTTCCTTTCTTCCTTCCAGTGACTACAGCAGCTGGGGCATGCTCCAATCCCTTGCTGGCACTCCTGCAATGGACATGGCAGCATCACCCACACCACTCCCCACAGTGATCGAACCTGAGCGGCATACTAATAAACCGTGGGTCACTTCTTTGGATGCAGGCTGCTTCAAATCATTCTGTTTCCATGTAATCCCAGACAGACTCGCTGTTGAGATCAGGGCTCTTTGAGGGCCAAACCATCACTTCCAGGACTCCTTGTACTTATTTACACTGAAAATAGTCCTTAATCACATTGATAGCATTATATAGGTTATGGTTAAGGTTATTGGTAGCATATTTGGTGTCAGCAGCCTGCTGTAGAATAAATTTGGGGCCATTCACATGCTTTCCTGATGGTATGTCTTGATGGATAAGTATTTGCCTGTATTTCTCCTCATTTAGGACACCATTGATCCTGACAAAATCTCCTCCATTTGCAGAAATGCAGCCCCAGATTTGCAAGTAACCTCCACCATGCTTCACTGTTGCCTGCAGACACTCAATGTACTGCTCTCCAGACCTTCACAAGCAAACTGCCTCCTGCTACAGCCAAATATTTCACATTTTGACCCCAGAGCACCTGCTGAAGTTTTTCTGCACCTCAGTTCCTATGTTTTCATGCATAGTTAAGTCACTTTGCCTTGGTTCCATGTCCTATATCCCAGGGCTGGTCTCCCAGCATAGAGGACTCTCATCACCCACCCCCTCCCTTCTGCCCCCCCCCCCCCTTCTTCTGGACTCCCTAACTTACGTCCATATATCATATCTTACTAGTATTCCCTTCCTACCCCAAGATAATAATCTTTAAAATATTGCTTCCCCCACCTCTCAGACCCAGTACCCCCCCCCCCATTGGTTACTAATATAAAAGTGCTACTTTTTCATAAATTATACCATATATTGTTACAACACCCAATATTAATGTTACATATGTGGATAGCTGATTTATCAACAATATTTAACTACTAATATGTTTCTATACATGATCTAGTAATCTAACCGTCTTTCTTGATGATAAATAATTTTTCCAAAAATAAGATAAAATAAGCCAGTTTACCCATCAGCCCACTAGAGGTGGCATTTGGAGCTTATTCACACCCATTTGAGTGATGTGTGGTAATGCACATAATAACACAATGCACTATACAAGTGTTGTACTGTGCATTACTATCCCAGTTCATTACCACAAAGCACCTCCGATGCACATATGTTGCAGTGCACCACAACACACAGTAATGCACTGCTGTATGTTGGCAGGCTATTCAAATGAATAGGCTGTCTTAATGTGCTACATAATGCATTAGCAATATTGCACTGCAGCAGACTGCTTACGTGTAAATAGGCCCTTAAATCTAAACTCCAGGTTGTTTAAAAAAAAAAAAAAATAATAATTTTTATTTAATTTCAACTAGTATAAGCACTTAAATCTGTCTTGAAAAATCTCATTACTGCATCATTTGGGCAGAGAGGTGATCAAGCTCTATTGGTTAAAGTGGTTGTTACGTCACCTATTAAAAATTATGTAATTCCCTTCCTTACATACAGTATGGATCTAATGTGCAGTAGCTGTGTTTTTTTTTTTTAAAATGACCCCACAAAATACCTTATTTACAGCGCCGCAAGGTGCTCAAGTGACCTGCCGGTTCTCGTTCTCCTTGATCCGAGCACTACAGTGGGAGGGGCCGTGTTTCCCTGCTGACATCAGCCGGGAGATAGGAGGAGAGAGCTGGCAGGTCACGTGAGTGCCCCGCAGCGCTGTAAATAAGGTATTTTGTGGAGTCATTTTTAAAAAACACAGCTACTGCACATTAGAGCTACATGTAAGGAAGGGAACTACATCATTTTTCACCTAGTAATTTTAAACAGCTAGTGGCCGGAGGGGTGGGGAGGAGATGGCTAACACAGACACACAGAGGTGACAGGCAGAAAGGAAGGGGTGAGGGGGAGAGACGAGAGCTGCAGATGAGAGGCATGTAAACTGACCATGGTAATCAGGGTTCAGCAGCCATGATTACTGTAGTCAGCACACAGAGGGGGACACAGGAACTGACAGAACAGAATCAGACAGGTTTTTTTTACAGCTTAGAGAGGGACAAATGACACAAGCTGTTTTTTTTTTTTTTTTTTTTTCGGATCACCAACCTGGCTGTCTTGTTAAGCTGTGTAAATCTCAGGACCGGCTGGAGGAAATTACAAAACCTTTGGAAAAGCAATAGACTTCCATGTAATTTACTGTGTATTTGGCTGTTAGTTTGGAGTTCATCTTTAATATCACTTTTGGGTGGATAGGTGGAAAAAATTGTATGAGGAAAAAGTCCTATATATATATAATATATTTATTTATTTTTTATATTTTTTTTGGTACATGTTAGAAACAATAAATTCCTTGAAACATGCTTGATCGAACAATGGTATATAACTAGCAGCCACAAAAAAATATATATATATATATATAATAAGCAGCACTAATAAGTATCAAATGAACAAAATGAGTATACATACATAAAGTGCAAAAATTCAAACAGAAAATGTAAATACAATAAAAGTTCATATGGTTGCAAAAAATCCATTAAATTTCAAGTGAACACAATACAAAATGTAAAATATGGAATATAAACGGTCCTTTAAAAAGGTGAAAGCAACATCAAATTATTCAGAATGTGCAATGAAGTTGAATGGAAAGATCTACCACCAGGCATAAACACTCAGAGTAGGCTATTTACCAAATTCGTTGGACCATAAATTATAATGGTGATTGGATAATCTGATGATATTTTCACCTTTTTTAACCACTTCCGGGCCGGCAACCGCATATATACTGCGGCAGGGCGGCCGGGCTGCGCAAGAACACGTATAGGTATGTGATTTTGTGCAGGGGTTCTCGAAGGCGGCACGCGTGCCCGGGGCGCTGTTCTGCTGTGATTAGACACAGCGGGAGCCAATCAGCTGGTCCGGGGGCCACGATAGCGGCCGGCCACCTGTGATCGTGCAGGGGAATGACAGAGCGGTCGTCTGCCTATGTAAACAAAGCAGACGGCTGTTCTGTCACAGTGGAAGAGTGAGATCTTGTGTTTCAGCTAAACACAAGCACATCCATCCCCCACACAGTTAGAAAACATTCCCTAGGAACACGCTTAACCCCTTGTGTTAACCCAGTGGTTCCCTACCAGTGTCATTTATACAGTAATAGTGCATTGTTTTTAGCACTGATCACTGTATTGGTGTCACTGGTCCCCACAAAGTGCCACTTAGTGTCAGATTTCTCTTCCACAATCAGTCCCGTTAAAAATCGCTGATCGCCGCCATTATTAGTGAAAACAATAATAACTTTTGCGCAAGCCAATCAAAATGCACTTATTAGGATTATTTTTTTACTACAAAATATGTAGCAGAATACATATTGGCCTAAATTGATGAAAAAATGTTATTTTGTAAATGTTTGTTATTGGGAATGTTTTATAGCAGAAAGTAAAAAATATATATCTTTTTTTTTTTTTTTTTTTTCAAAATTGTCGGTCTTTTTTTGTTTATAGTGCAAAAAATAAAAACCGCAGAGGTGATCAAATACCACCAAAAGAAAGGTCTATTTATGGGGGGGAAAAAAGACATTGATTTTATTTGGGTACAGCATCTCATGACCACGCAATTGTCAGTTAAAACAACGCAGTACTGTATCACAAAAAATGGTCTGGTCATTAAGGGGGTAAAACCTTTGGAGCTGAAGTGGTTAAAGGACTTTTTGTATTCCATATTTTGATCTTTGGTTGTGCTTCCACTTTTGCACTTTGGATTGTGCTCACTTGATATATAAGGAATTGTTTGCATCCATATGCATTTTTATTGTATTTACATTTTCTGTTTCTACTGTACTAATTTTATTTGTTTGATACTTATTAGCGCTAATTATTATTTATATACATGTTAGAAACTGACAACTTGTCTTACCTCCTCCTCCCCTCCTCCTCATGTCTGTGTAATTCCCGTACTTGCTCATTGTAAGCTGTGCTGTTAGACACAACATTTGACAGTGCAGCTTTTCTGAAAACTGAGCTTATCTTTGTTTCAATTTTATGTTATTCTGAAGTTCTTATTTTTAACATAACTGGGAAAATAAAGCCAATGCGGTACAGGTACAAAAATAAAAATACAGGATTTTTAATATTTACTGCCACTTTTAAAGATAGATCTTTGCTTTAAACCCATTAAGTGGCCAGCTTGTGAGTCTCCCAGTAGGTAGCACTTATTCCTGTTTCGACCTATAGATAAATACATCATTAATCTAATACATGTAATCTAGTACTTTTCTAAATACTTATCTGTGTAATTCAGCTCAAATGCATGAATACTATTATCGTTAATTTTGTTCTTTTAAAAATGTTTTTATCTCATCAGTTCCGGCACACAAAAATAGAAGCATATGCAAGACAAATAAGGGAAAAAACACATACTGTATGCCTGGAAAAAAATAAATAAATCTTTATTTGCACATTGGACAATACAAAACCCCAACTGGTGGCATTGAAATATTTTTTAATGTGTTTGTTTTTATTCTTTTTTTTTCTTTTGAAGTCGTTTTTAAATATGCATTTAGTGCAGCAGAGAGGAAGCATTGTTATTTCAAGTATATGAAAAAAAGTAGCAGAATGTAACCTTTTGTGTCACCATTGAATGCCTGGAACAGTGTGCCACTGTGATGAACAACAAAAATGGGCGACATTCCGAAACTTTTAATAGCAAACATTTTCTATTTAGACGGGGAAAAGTGTTCTCTTTTTAAGCTGTCATTCAGTACCTAAAACCTTAACCAAAGGCTTTTAAATGCTCATATCAGACTGAGAAGATAAGTATTTCGTCTGCTGTAATTGGCATCTCGTTGTAAATGTTTTTGGCTTCTCATTGTGCTGTAGCAGGTTGCAAATCACGTAGAGGGCTCAGACTTTGTGGCATGTCATTTAAAGATTTGGGGTAATCAAAGCGCCCGGACGGCCATATCTCAATTTAGCTCTTCTCAGCCCCTGAGCACAGCAAGACTTAATTCTTCCACGTTTTTGTGAACACATTTTCTTGCTGTGAGATCCTTTCATTTTTGTTTGTAAAACAACCTGGACACAGACTGACTTGTAGCTATTTAGGCTCCATGTACACGGAACGTTAGAAAAAATGTGCTGCAAAGCTAGTTCTGATGCAGCTGTTAAACTTGCTTTCAGTAGCTTTTTCCATTGGCGTTATTGCACGTTTGGCCACGTTGCTTTTAGCAGCGTTTTTTCTGCCTCCATTCAAAATCATGGGGGCAAGGTGCTTTGGGGTGGGGGGTGCAGAGCTCCCCCTGCCCCAGAGCACCAACACCCCCCCATGTTGAGGGCACGTGACCTGGTATGGTCCAGGGGGGGTGGGGCCGCTCGCTCGTCCCCTCCTACTTCCTGCCCTACCGGGCTGCATGCTCGGATAAGGGTCTGGTATGGATTTTGGGGGGGGCTGCCCTCAAATTCCATACCAGACCCGAAGGGCCTGGCTTGGAAGCTGGGGGGGACCCCCACACAGTTTTTTTTTCCCATTTTTGGCGTGGAGTTCCCCCTCAAGATTCTCACAGCGCACCGCAAGTCGGATCATCCTGATCCGACTTGCGGTGCGACTTCCATTCAAATTAATAGGCTCCCATAGGGAACCATTGATTTTGAATGGAAGAAAAAAAAAACGTATAACGTGGCTGAACGTACTTCATCACGTTCGGTCGCGTTTGGTCCCGTTTTTGCGTTTGAAACGCCGAATAATTGCGTTCCAAAAAACGTCCCTGAACTCAACTGCCTGCAAATGACTGTAAACGACCCTGTGTACATGGACAGATAAGATAACATGCAGGTGGGTTCAGGGGCTTCTGAAAAAATGCCCAACTGCTCCTAAACGGCCGTTTACAACGTCACGTGTACATGGAGCCTCAGAGGGACAGTGTACAAAAGCAGGTAACCTTAAAGTGAACCTGTGGCCAGGCTAAGGAATTTCAGATATTTGCATTATCTTAACAAGCAGTAAATTAGCTTTTAAACAAGACCTCCACTGACCACTGTATCTGTGGGTACTGTGAAGCAATTCATCCTCAAAGTTTAGATCAGAAACTCTGATGTTCTCTCAGCAGCCCAACTCGCCCTGCTCCACCTTCCAGCCTAGACTCAGCAACCTTGCAGCCTTAAAATCCCATGTAAACACAGAACACGTCAATTGGATAGGTGCAGGGTGGGCTGAGCTCCTTAGAGAACTTCAATGCTTCTAATAAGAGCCTTGAGGATGAAGTGCTCTAGCATTTCTGCAGCTACAGAGGTCATTGAGGACTTGTTTAAAGCCTATTCATTAAGTAGTGGGGGGAATGATATATATATATATATATATATATATATGTGTGAACCCCTTGGAATTAACTGTTATTTTTTAGGGTTTTTGGTTTTGTTTTTTGCAATAATGTTCAATAGAATGTAATCTCATCCTCACCTAATGCACGACAATAGCTGAACACACAAACTGTTATAATTTCTCATGTATTTAACACATTAAATATTCACAGTGATGGAGGAAAAAAGTAAGTGAGCCCATAATTACTTCAATGAAAGCTAATTGGGGTAAGTGGTCTGCACACATAGAGTCCAATTAATTAAATTTGTTTGGATGTGTGATTTAGAGATACTTTAATTGATAAAAGATACTCAAACATTTTAAGATTGCTGTTCATAAGAAGCATCAGCTAATGTGAACATGCTTTGAAAAAATGAGCACTTTGAAGATAAATGATCAAGAAAAGTTGATCTGCATAAGGCTGGGAATGGATACAAAGCAATCTCAAAGTGTTTAGACATCCATCAGTCAACAATTAGACACATTGTCTATAAATGGAGACAGTTTAGTGCTGTAGCTACTCCTCTTAGATGTAGGCGCTCAGTCAAGATGACTCCCGAAGCACAATGCAGAATCCACAATGCAGAATACTCAATGAGGTAAAGAAAAACCCATGAGTAACAGCTTAAGGCTTAAAGACATCATTGGAACTGACAAACATCCCTTTATTGAGTCTATCATACGGAATTCTTTGAACATGCATTATGTCCATTGCAGAAAACCACAGAGGAAGGGGAAAAAAATGGTGTTCGCCTAATGGTAAACTCCACCGCTACTGGGAAAATAGTCAACACTATGTATCCTTCAAAAAGGGCAAATATTACCAACATCAAAATATCATCCCAACTGTGAAGTATGGCGAATAAACGTTATCATTCTGGATTTTGCTATGCTGCCTAAAGGCCTGCACCACTTGCCATCATTGAGAGGATATTGAATTCCCAAGTTTACCAAAATATCCTACGGCATAATTTCAGTGTGGCTGCCCACTAACTGAAGCGTAGTGGAAGTTGGGTGATGAAGCAGGACAATGACTCTAAGCATCAAAATAAATCCACCATAGACTGGCTTTAGAAAAAATTGACTTTTGGAGTGGACCAGATCTTAACCCCATAGAGAATCTGTGGAATGATCTCAAGAAAGACATTCACACCAGACATCCTACAAATGTGTTTGAGCTGAAGCAATTTTGTAGAGATTGATGGCCAAAAATTTCTCTTGAACGTTGTGCTGGTCTGATTCAGAGCTACTGAAAGAGCTTTCTTAAAGTCATTGCTGTCAAAGGAGATTCGACCAGCTATTAACTCCAAGAATTCACTTACTTTTTCCTCCAACACTGTGAATATTTAATGTGTGTGTTAAATAAGGACACAAGACATCGGAATTGTTTGTGTGTTATCAGCTTAAGCATGTTGTGTTTGTCTATTGCTGTGACTTAGATGAGGATCAGATGACATATTATGGCAAAATATTTCAGAAAGCCAGTTACTTCCAAGGGGTTCACATACTTTTCTTGCTACTGTAAATACACTAGTAAAACAAGGTCCACAGCACATTTTCAAGTTAGCTAGCAAACCCCTTCTGTTTCAACAACGTATGTTGTAGGTTTTAGTTACATACATTTGCAATATTAAGTGGAAGCCACATTGCCGCATTAAGGCACCGCTGACCTCACATATGGACTTATTCATACTATGTGCGGTGACCTGCGTTTTTCTGCACTTGGTAAAAGTTGCTTGCCACTAGGGGATTTAAAAAAAGAAATGTTTTCTATACACTTTGTTCTCATGGCAATGTTGATGTGATGTTTAAGTGTGTTGCAGTAAGGAAAAATGCAGCCTATCTGCGCACCAAGCTGGGTGTCACAGCATGTCTCTGCACAGGAGCCCAACGTATGCACTGCATTGTGGTGTCTTGAATGTATATTTGTCTGTGACACTTCAAATAAAGTTGGGGGAAAAAGGAAAAACACAGTGTGATGCACTTAAACATGCATCCTGCAGCTCCCTAATGGAGTCCAACACTACACTAGCCTGCGTGGTAAAATGAAGCATATATGGTCCCTCAGAGGCAGTATTGTCATGAAATGTTGTTAATCGCCTATACTGAATTTAACATTTATTTAATAGTATAATGAAATTTCTTGGTTATTTATGCTTTGGCTGCCCATATTTTGTCTTTAAATTTGGCTCTGGGCACTTGGTGGTTTATTTCTTTTTACTGGCACACTCCTTTTTCTGTGGACTGAACTTTGAGATTTATACAATTTTGTCAAAAGTATTGTGACGCCTGCCTTACAGGCATCCCAGTCTTAGTCCCTAGGGTTCAATATTGAGTTGGCCCACCCTTTGCAGCCATAACAGCTTCAACTTTTCTGGGAAGGCTGTCCACAACAATTACGAGTGTGTCTATGGGAATGTTTGACCATTCTTCCAGAAGTGGTCTTTAGCGGTCAGGCACTGATGTTGGACAAGAAGGCCAGTCAAGTTCCTTCACCCCAAAACTTACTTTGTGCACAGTCATCTTGGAACAGGAAGCAGACATCCTCAAACTGTTCCCACCAAGTTGGGAGCATGAAATTGTCCAAAATTTATTTCTATGCTGATGCCCTAAGAGTTCCCTTCACTGTAACTAAGGAGCCAAGTCCAACCCCTGAAAAGCAACCCAATACCATAATTCCCGCTCCACCAAATGATTTGGACCAGTGCACAAACCAAGGTCCATAAAGACATGGATGAGCGAGTTTGGGGTGCAGGAACCTGACTGGCCTGCACACAGAGTCCTGACCTCAACCCGAAAGAACATATTTAGGATGTATTAGAGCAGAGACTGCAAGCCAAGCCTTCTTCTCCACATTAGTACTTGACCTCACAAATGTGCTTTCGGAAGAATGATCACACATTCCTATAGACACACCCCTATACCTTGTGGACAGCTTTCCCAGAAGCTGTTATAGCTGCAAAGGGTGGGCCAAGTCAATACTGAACCCTGCAGACTAAGACTGGAATAGCATTAAAGTTCATGTGCTTGTTAAGGCAGGCATCCCAATACTTTTTGTAATATAGTGTATATCCGACTGATGTTATAGAGGCTTTTGCAAGATAGGTACCCTCAAACATATGGCAGGGTTGTCTGAAAATTAATATTTTCTGGATTAATGTGTATTAACTAGTATACACAGGCCAGGACATATGCAAAAATTCATTAGAGGTCCTCCTCAACTTATGTGTTGAAACCAGAATAAAATACTAAATTAAATTGTTCACTTTTTCCTTTACAGCACCTACAGTAATATGACTCAGACTAAAGCATAGTGGTCAACACAACCAACCATAGACCAATTCAAGAACATAAAAACTTGTTCCTAACCAATGAAAACATGACTGCCATACTGGGGTAATACATGAATACTTTACAAAAAGTTTGGCACCATTGATACCCCTCTTTTTCCTGATAGATTTTGATTGTTCTGTATTAATGATATAACACCCGCTCGCTGAACATCCCCTGTATAATCAGGAATTTTTAGCTGGGTTTCTCATGGCCCAAGGTCCTTTTTTCCCCTTTGTCCTTATACCCTCCTACCCTTGACCTGCTGCCTTGTTTAATACATTGTCTCTGTTTTTACATCTTTTCATGTCCTATGGCTTATACTCTTCTGTACCTTTTTGTTTTCTTCAAGACAATGACTGTGCGGTTGGGTCACCCCAATATTACATTCATGTATCATGTATGGGTGCTCTAAGAGCCGTGATCATAATGTGACTTTGGGTAATGTTTATGACCCTTTGCCAGTGTCAGGTCTTTTGCTGTTATTGGATTCAGCTATTGTTTTGTAACTTGTAACACTTCACTAAAATTAAAAACAAAAAGTGGAATAAAAAAAACTACTAATTTTTACTGATGACATTTGCATCAAAGAAGACATAGGAAAGGGTTTCCTTTATTTAAATAGACAGAGTGGAAGAATCATGTCACAAAGGTAAAAAACTGCAATGTTAAAGACCCTGTGAGATGCTGTCTAAATTCTGTAGGGGAATACAGAGCACACAGATTAAGGCCTCATACACACTGGACGTTATTACAGCTGCTGTGTTTGGCATCAGACATTCTTTTCGGCAGCCAATAAACTCCCCAGCATGTTATCCTATGTGTCCATGCAGACACAGGCTTTTATCAGCAGTTTTTGGCAGAGGTGTTTCCTGGCTGGAAAAAAACCCAGAACTAGTGGGTTTTTTAAGAGGTGTTTTTCAGCTGTAAAAACACTCTAACTCTGATAAAAGCTGAAAAACACTGCTATTCTGCATTTATCAGCATTTTTGAGCCATAAGCTCTTATGAGAGTATGGTGTTGCTAAAAAAAAAAACAAAAAAAAAATGCTACAGCTAAAAAACGCTGAAAAACGCTACTGCAAAAAATGCTGAAAAACTCACTCTACAGCTAATTCTACTGGCTTTTATATAATGTCCAGTGTGCATGAGGCCTAAAGGTGAAGTTAGGCCAGGGAAGCCCCACACCATTTGTAATATTTGGAAAAATATGGTTTAAATGCTTGCTACCCTAAAAAAAAAAAAAAAAAAAAAAGGATCCTGTTTTCTTATAGCAGGCTAAACCGCAGAGTGCTTGTGCTGTGCTGTCTAACCTACTCCTCTGGAAACAGTAAAAACCAGGCTGATCCTGCCACTTCCTGTGTCCCCTCGATCACTGTGGTCAGCCTGCGTGCCTCCGTCATCCGCTGTCTCTTCTTTCTGCTCTCCCCTTCCCCTCCCTGCCTGTCAGCTTGGGGGTTACGTGACTCCTGGCAGACTTCAGAGTGAGCACGCCTCCTCCTGTTCTAGCCTTGGATGATAGTAGCAGAGCAGCCGGGAGTCACGTGACCGGCCTGAAGAGACTTCACAAAAAGGTATTTAGAGGCATTGATTCTTACAAACCCTTATACAGTGTAGGATGGCAGCTTAAAATAGGGGGGCTGACAGCAAAACATAATTTAAGGTTAAAACACCTTTAAATGCACCAAATACTCCCCTAAATGACGTGCCACATATCAAGCCTTTTTGAATCCTTACTGCAGAGTGGTTTTGTCCTTTTTTCATGGGCCCATGACCCTGCCTGGTGACAAGGACATTTCCCATTGGGCCCTCCAGTGGGGTCCGCATAATGTCCTTAGTGTTGCTGCAGTGACATCTTCACAAGTTTAGGCAACAGCTCCAATCCAAGGGCTCAGATTTCAGCAGTAAATCTCTGCTTTTCACTCCCAAAACTCCACTCTTTACTCCCCATCATGGAGGGTAACATAATGGCAAAGTCAGATTAGGAAATATGAGGTTAGGTTTATAAACAAAATGGATGGGTGACAATTAACAGGGAGGTTTGGGCTTTAAAACTAATTTAGTAATTCCTATTTTAACATAGTTGTAGTGTTTGCTGGTTAGCTCACTGCTACATAATATATGTGTGTGTACAGTATATTTTTTGTCTTTTTTTATTTTTAGCCAGATGTCATATGTCATTAGTGTGATGCGTTTTCCTCTAGAGAGGTATTATTTGATAGCTGAAGTCATTTTTGATGGTGATAGAAAAATTCTACCTTGTGTATGAGATGGTCCTATTTTTGGCGTTTGATAGGGAAGATGGATAGGCTTTTTTCAGGGATAATACTTATACATATTTATAGGTGGTTTGAAAACAGTCTGGCAATAAATAAAATGTCTGTCTACTGTAATATCAGTGACATAGCTGCCAGCTGTACATAATATCCAGGGCAGGTGCCATGTCAATAGCTATTTCTGTGAACAGGGAACAACATGATAAGTTGAAAATTAAAGAACACCTGTCATTTGGGCATGAAAAGTAAAGTAAGGCAGTTGCTGCCTATGAGGCATACATGGGTGTTTAGATTTCCTGTCTCGCTCCCCAATTCAGCACTGCAGCCCTCTAAAAACTCCCTGATCTGTCGTCTCATGGCTCGGTGGATGCAGCAGTCTATATTTAAAATTGACTGTTTATAGTTGTCATGTTTAAGGTGGCACTTGAAGGGTAGACATTTATCTTGCCTATGCAGGGCAAAGTGACAATGTCTCCTCAAGGTCTTTCTCTAACCAACACCCCTCTTTATACTTCCTTTTCCAGGGATCCCCATAAAATGGCCAGCAATGCATTAATGATACTACCAAATAATTCTGGAGACATATCCAAATTTAATTTCCTTAAGATTGGCTTAGCAGAATCTGGTACTGATTTTAAGTAAACTCTGGCTTGATTTTTAAGCCCTGGCGAAGAGAGAGTAGTTTGCTCTCCCTGAACTCGTTGAATGTTTTATGCAATCTTATGAATGGCCAATAAAACAATTTGGATTATTTTACCATTTTGTCTGGCGCTCCTCCTCCTGTTTTTTTTTCAATTGCTGTGCCTGAGCACTGTCAGATGATTGATGGCTTTACTGAGGACAGATGATGTCAGACTAATCTGATTGAATTTTTTGACTATGTTACCAATGTTTTGGACCAGGGTGGTGCTGTGGACATAGCATATCTTGATTTCAGCAATGCATTTGATACAGTTCCACATAATGATCTAATAGAAAAGTTGTACAACCAAGACTTAACCCTTGGGCGGTTCAGTGGATATGCAGTTGGCTAAAGAATAGATACCAGAGTGTGGAATTAAACGAGGTTCACTGAGAACAGAGAGCAGTCACTAGTGGTGTACCACAAGGCTCCGTACTGGGTCCTGTTCTGTTTAATCTATATGTAAGTGATATATCTAAAGGTTTTTTGGGCAAGGTATGTTTTTTTGCTGATGATACAAAGGTGTGGAATAGGGTTGATACCCCTGGAGGTGTCTGTAACGTGGAACATGATTTGGCATCGCTGGAAGATTGGTCAAAGCAGTGAAAACTGCACTTTAATGTTTCTAAATGTAAAATAATGCACCTAGGGAAAAATAATCCCTTGAGAGAGTACAACATTGAGGGTACAGTGTTGGCCATCACTATAAAGGGAACAGATTTTGGGGTACTTATTTGAGTTGATTGCAAAATGAGCAAACAGTGTAACCAGGCAGTGGGAAAAGTGAATAGAATTCTAGGTTTCATGGGGCATGACCTCACCTAAGTTTACCCATTGGAAAATAATCGGGCAGCGGCTCTACACCCCGCTCCCACTCGCCAGGCACCTACCCTATTTCACATTTGTACTTATTTATAGTTTGTATAACATTTTTATATATTTCTTTATATCCTCTAGCAGTTATATAACCTAAGGGCATATATGCACACATCACTTTAACTTTTTTTTCACCTACCCACCAGTTGTCTATATTTGAACAACATATGCACATTAGATCTTTGTGACATTACATGCGCTCATATTATATACCTGTACCCACTAAACCTAAAACACTAAAACGAGTCTCTCTCAACTCGCAAGGCCTCAATGTCCCAGAAAAAAGGTCACAACTGTTAATGCAAAATCTAAAAGTGTACACAATCTTCCTTCAAGAGACACATTTCCGATCTAACTCGATTTCAAAAATGACAAACCACTACTACAACATCATGCATCATGCCACAAACAATCTAGCCAAATCCAAAGGGGCTTCTATCCTCATCTCCAAGCATACCCCTCTGCAGATAACAGATTCTTTGGCAGATGAGAACAGCAGATTCTTTTTTTCCTTCAGGGCAATATAAACAACATGCCAATCACTTTGGCAAATGTTTATTACCCAAACACAAAACTAATCAACTTTACAAAATCAATAGTTAACCAATTGATCTCCTTTAAGATGGGGATCCTAGTGTTGGGAGGGGATTTTAATGTCCCACTCTACGCAGCTCTGGACACGTCCACTGGCACATCTTCCCTAACCTATAGAGAAAAAACTCAATTTACAAACTTTCCTATTACATAATACCTGGCACACTCCTAATCCTAACACTCAGGATTACACATACTTCTCTTTCCCCCACAATTAACATTCTAGACTTGACTACTTTTTTCTTTCCCAATCTGACATTTCTATGCATTCAGGGGCTACAATTAAACCTACAATCATTTCTGACCATAACCGGATCACAATTACAATGTCCTTTCTGGACATTAAACTCTGCTCAAATCTATGGCACATGGACGCCTCCTTACTCACAGTTAGATATAGCTTTGAAAATTCTCATGAGCCTACATATTTTTTTTCAGGAAAATACCGACCCTGAAATCTCAATGATAATTACCTGGGAGGCACACAAATGTGTCAACAGGGGGGTTCATTGCTTTAGCGACACAACGCTGGAAGGAAAGACAGATTCTCTTTAACACCTTGATTAATTGAGTACGAGACCAGAAGTAGTATATAAAAAATCATGCGCTGAAAAGTCTTTCCAAGATCTATTAGAAGCTAGGACCAGTCTTTTTAGGAGATAACAAAAAGTAGCTATATCTTAACCAAAAAGGTTTTCTATGAACAGGGGACAAAAGTGGTAAGCTACTTGCGAGAGCCCTACAAACAAAACATGCAGCCACCACTGTCTATAATATTAGATCTTCCGAAGGACACGCCTCCTAATTTGTTCAAAATTACACAAACCTGTACAATATACGCACTGACTCCTCATCCCAAGCAACACCCACTCCTAGGACTCAAGTTATTGCTGACTTCCTTGCCCAATAAAGCCTGAAACATCTCTCAAGCACAGACTCCAAGAATTTGGGTTTCCCAATCATCATTGAAGGACTAGAGCCATCCATCAAACAGTTAAAGACAGGGAAGAGTCCAGGACCTGATAGCCCTCCAATGGCATATTACAAAAAATTTGCTTGGGTACTTTCCACACCGTTCTTATCAGTCTATAACTCTCTAGCCTCTCAACCACACAGTGTTCGGAACATTCTGGAAGCACACATTTCAGTAATCCCTAAAGAGGGAAAAGATGCCACCCTTGTCACCAATTATAGGCCTATCTCCCTCCTCAATGTTGGCCTTAAATAAAATGTGAAAATCATAGCCAATTGACTTCTTCTGCCCCTGTCTTCCCTTATATCCACTGACCAAGTAGGATTTATACCTTGTAGGGAGGCTAGAGACAATACATTAAAAGCTCTAAACCTACACCATTGGTGCTAACCATTGGCTATATTTTTCTAAACAAAAAGGCTTCTTCCTATTGCTGGATGCGGAGAAGGGTTTTGAGAGGGTGTCCTGGGACCATATGCAAGCAGTGCTGGAAGCGATTGGCATATGCAACCACATGCCTAAATACATCCTGGCTCTATAAAGCCACCCGACTGCAAGAGTTAGAGTCAATAACCAACTGTCAGAAGCCTTCTCCATATCAAATGGCACCAGACAAGGGTGCCCATTATCCCCTCTCTTCGTCCTCACGATAGAACATTTACTCAGAATTAATGACAATTTCAAGGGAGTTGACATTTCAGGGAAACATATGTCATCGGCAAAAGCCGCTATTTTATATGATCGTTCCTGATGGAGCCCCAAAACACTATCCCAAGCTTATTGAAGGACTTTGACCACTACAAAAAATTATCCAATCTCCAAATCAGTTATTCTAAATCGTTCGCCCTCAATATTTCTCTGCCAAAAGTGTCTGTAGACGACTGTAAGTCTCGCTTTCCATTTATCTGGCAATCACAATCGATCACATATCTTGGGGTTAAACTTCCAACACATTTATCTGACCTTTAAGCACTAAATTTTGTATCTATTCTCCATGACTTTTAACAATATCTCCAATCCTGGAATAAAGGACTTTTTTCCTGGCTTGAACGAGCAGCCATCCAAAAAATTAACATTTTACTCCGTATCCTATACTCCATGCAAGCGATTTCATTCAGCCTCCCAGAGACATTTTTTAAGACATACTAGAAAATTTTGAAATGCTTTATTTGGGGACAGAAACAACCCAGGATTGATTACAATATCCTCACCCTACCTAAACTGAAAGGTGGCATAGCCGATATCTTTAAATACTACTTGGCATGTCACTTAATCAGGCTTGTCAACTGGAGTGTATGTATGTACAACAAAGGCTTGGGTCCAATTGGAAAATATTGGAGTAAAGGTGCCGCTACAGCTGGCTCCTTGGCTACCTGCTCATCACACTTCCCGGAAACTCAAAGAGCATGTCTTCAAAGGCCCCTCACTGTGCTGCTTTCTCTCCTACAACACAACCCAGGTTTCCCCCCTGGCTTGTCTTTTCAATTCTTAGCCACACTTTGGCCTCATAAGCAAATTTGTGCAGACCACTCAAAGGGCTCTCACATAGCCTATGAGAGGCTCAAATCCCAAATGCTTAATCATGCCTTCCCCTTTTGGGCATAAGTTAAACATTCAGACATTTCTTTCATATTCCTAATACATCTGGGGCATGGTCTAGACCCCATACACCATTTGATGCTCTTTGTTCCAGAACCAGACTGCTACAACACACAATCTCCACAATATACATTTTGCAAAATGTACTAAGTGACAGCAATGACATTTTGGCAAAATGGACGAGCCTGTTGCATCATTTTTTCACTTTGATTTTGGGGCTGTCTTTGAATTCAGCCCTCTGTAGGTTGATAATTTTCATTTCCATCAAACAATGTGGCATCCTTTTGATACCCAGTCCATATCAGTATAGAAATCCAACATGATGTTTTTCCCCATTGAGATCTGATGTGTTTTCAAAGTGTTCCTTTAATTATTTTGAGCAGCGTATAACAAACTATATAAATTTGCTTTCCCATTTTTAAAAGGGATCACAATCCCTCTGTTCCCAATTGAAAAAGACCTGGGGGAGGAGAAGCTGTAGCACACTGAACTTCCTAGTGAATGGTTGTGTGTGCAGGGAGGAGGTTGAGTGGACAAGTCTGATTATTGGAGAGCTGAGTTCCTAGCATAGCTAGAGAACTGAACATGGTGTGTTCTCCTGCTTAGTGTGATCAGTTTTTAATAGGGAAGCAGAGGGACTGGCAGGAACACCAGGGGTTTCACACGAAGGAAGCAATACAAAGTGAACAGGATACTTTTTCATACAAGTACATGGCACAGCAGGCTTGTAAAAGGGTTTACATATTATTTAACTCTGTATTTGCCCTCCTCCCGCACAGACAGATCTTTGATCTCAGTTGCATATCTGTCGTCTGCCACCTTCATCTCTGCTGATTTTTACAGCCTGGGGTATTCCCGCTTCGACCATTGGGCGGCCATCCTTTCACCTGACTCCATACTTTTTTTTTAGATAGTGTACAAAACAAAAAGCTCTACTGCTTAGCAATTTTTTTTTAACATTCTGCTGTAAGGCAGTTCCTGGAAGTAGCAAACTGCACTATTGTTTTGCCAATAAATATCCCAGGACACTCATTAGATGCAGAAGCAGCAACTATAGAGAGGTACAAAGGTTACAATACCAAGATAAATATCAGAGCCTATAGGCAAGTAAGCTGTGTCCTTAGACTTTGTATAAAGTAGAAGTCAACCTAAAACTTTTTTTTTTTTTTTTTTAAAGTTTTGGGCAGAGTGGGGAATAGTTAGAGCCTCTGCCAGGTTTTAATTGCTGTTAACTTGCTTTGTAATCCCAGGTGTTACCGATAAATGGGGCAGGAAGTAAGTGGAAATCTCCCATGGGTTCACAGGCAGCAAAAGTAGGTGATAGATGCTCTAACCTGTCCCCATACGTCTAAATAATGGATTATTATTTATTGCTGTCTGTGTTTGTATCTCTTTACTTTCTGTCCCGGGTGGCAACTGTCAGTAGAACAGGAAATCAGAGGAAATCATCCCAGAGGAGACACCAAGTGACATTGGATCCAATCATCCCCCCTACTATCCAAAGCTAAAACAAATGTTTTAGGTTTACCATTAAATTTAAAGTCAACGTTGCACAGGTGAATAGAGATTACCTTTCCTGGCAGTAGAGTATGTATAATACGCATTTCATGGCAATATTAGTTGGTATAGATTATTGGTGTAATGTCATACAGAAGCTGAATAGGAAATACTTATCAGACTTGTGTGTGAAGGTTTCCATTTATTCAGGTCATGGTATGTCTAGCAGTAGATAGTCACATTAAACTTGATTTTCTCTTCAACGTTGAAGAGATTTGTAGCTTATCAAAGCTGCTTCTTCAGTTCTAACGAATGTCAGGAAACTACCCCAGCGTGGGGTATTTTTTATTAGAACTGAAGAAGTGGCTTGGACAAGTATTACAGACCAGATCTACTGAACGTGACTGACTGCTACCAAATACCTATCAGACTTGTTTATTCAACACTTCATTACCAGTGCCAATCATGAACTGAAGTATGGCTGAATGTTCACAGATATAGTTTTCCAGTCCTTGGCTGCTGAGTCTGACACTTACTTCTCTTCAATAGAAAGCAGCTGCTGCTTTACCAACTCTGTCTGAGACATTGGTATATCACCAGTTTCTGGACAGTTGGTACAAACACCAAACGAGTGCCAAAAATAATTTGGGACACCAAAGGTTTTTGAGCTTTCTTGAGAAATGTATGCATGATTAAAATGTTTCACCTGTACAGCTTCTTTAACCACTTAAGCCCCGGGAAGATTTTACCCCTTTCCTGACCAGGGCCTATTTTGCGATTCGGCACTATGTGACTTTAACGGACAATTGCGCGGTCGTGCAACGCTGTACCCAAACAAATTTGACGTCCTTTTTTTTCCCACAAACAGAGCTTTCTTTTGGTGGTATTTTATCACCTGTGCAATTTTTTTTGATCATGCGTTATAAACAAAAAAAGAGCGTCAATTTTGCAAAAATGACAATATTTTTCACATTTTTTATATGAAATTCCCCCCCCAAAAAATGTAAAAATCAAATTTTTTTAACATTTTAGGCCAATTTGTTTTCTGCTACATATGTTTGGTAAAAAAAAAATGCAAAAAGCGTATTTTGATTGGTTTGCACAAATGTTATTGCGTTTACTAACTAAGGGAAAGATTTTTGTCATTTTTGTTGTTTTTTTTTTAACGCGTAATGGCGGCGATCTGTGATTTTTCTTGCGGGACTGCGACATTGCGGCGGACAGATCGGAGCCCCGACTGACATTTTTGACACTTTTGGGGTTACCAGTGACATTACTACAGTAATCAGTGCTATACATATGCACTGTTACTGTAAAAATGACACTGGCAGTGAAGGGGTTAACTTTATTTGAGATGGAGGGGTTAAGTGTGTCCCTAGGGGCGTGCTTCTTACTGTGATTGGATGTGGCTGTGTGAGTAACAGCACAGATCAACGGTCCTACATAGCAGGACAGTATGATCTGTGCTTTTACACAGGGGAGACTAACAGACGGCTTTGTTTACATTAGCCGCCTGCCTTTCTCCCGCTGTAACCGACGATCGCGAGTGACTGGCGGACATCGGGTCCGCCAGTCACTCGCGCGGGGGGGTATGTGACCGAGCGGGAGCGCACCTCCGGCCGCGCGCGCTCGCTCCCTAGACCCTCACAGGCTAGACCTACGTCGCTTTGCCTGTGAGGGGCTGACTGCCGACGTAAATCGTCGTTAGGCAGTCGGCAAGTGTTTAAAGTTAAACTCCTCTATACATTGTGACAAGTTGGGGGTTTTGTAGGCGATTGCCAGAAGTGTCATTGGCTTTTTCTGCCCACTTTCATTTAAACAAAATAAATATTCACAAATGAATATCTTCGCAAGCAGGTTGTTCTCTCCATCAATACAATAAAATTCCAGCAATTCAGCCCTGTGGCTTTCTTTGTATCTCTACTGCTCAGGCCTCATGCTTTGGTTCTCCAGACCATCTAACACTTTTCCCAGTGTTCGTGCACCGATTGCTGTACCTCTGACAGCTCGATGTCTTTTCCTGCTGCTACATCCTTCACAGGCTTGTGCGTTTGATTGTCCTGTCCTGGACAGTATTGTCGCACCTCTCTGCTCCCTTACAGAAGAGTGGGGCCCTGACCTCTAATCCTGTTTCTCCTAAGAAGCCAGAAAAATCCAGATTAGACTGCCATTTTAGACTGTGGCATGACCTTGCCCTGTTCAACATCTAAAAAAATATTCTCATGTAATTATACATTTCATTTTGCTATGTTTGCTATGTCAGTTATTTTAGAACTTCAACAAGATTTTATTTTTTTTATTTCTGCATATGACTTTCTATCTCTGATTTTTTTTTTTTTGTGGTTGTATGCTGGTTGGCTAGACATGGCAGAGCTATGAATTAGGCTTTTGATTCAAAGCATGGCTTCTTGGTACACTGTTTATTCTCACAATTATGACACAATACTGTATAGATCAGAATCCATTTTGGGTGTGTCTTCCTGTCTAATCAATTAGTGCTCTTTATATTGAAAAATTGAAATGTATAGGTAAAAAACAATAGGCCTTGGGCATTCCCCAGCTAATACATAAAACATAGAACTACTAATAACACCTCCTATTATAGAACCCAAAAAAGGGAAAGAAACAACACACCTTCCATTCACCTCGCTCTGTCATTCTCTTATAAAATCACTTAAAGGGTTACATAGTTACATAGTAGGTGAGGTTGAATAAAGACAATAGTCCATCCAGTTCAACCTGTGTAGGTGTGTGTGTGGCTGTAATCATCTCACATACCCCTGAATGTTCTGATCCTTGAGATGTATGTCTAAGAGTCTTTTGAAAGCCACCATACTACCCGCAGAAACCACCTCTTGTGGTAGAGAATTCCACAATCTTGTAGCCCTAACAGTAAAGATCCCCCCACGTTGCCTGAGGTTAAAACGCTTCTCCTCTAATCGCATTGTATGCCCTTGAGTCCTCATGCAATCCCTTCGAATGAACAGCTTTTTTTCTAAGCTGGGATCCCCATTAAGATATTTATAAATTGCTATCATGTTCCCCCTCAGACGTTTCTTCTCCAGGGAGAATAAATTGAGCGATTGCAGACGCTCTTCATAGTCAAGGTCCTCCAATCCCCTAATTAGTTTAGTTGCCCTTCTCTGGACTCTCTCCAGCTCCAACACATCCCTCCTGAGGACTGGCGACCAGAACTGGACAATTGATTAATTATAAAGAGATTTCTGCTCCCTCTCAACCATTAGGATAATGTATTGGAAGAATATTAACTCGTGTTTAGAATCCTACCTGAACAAATGTAATGCGAGTCCCTGCAGAGAAATACATTTGTTCATATCATAAACTAAACCTTATCAGGGGGATGAATTCAGTCTGTGGACTCCTGATCTGCTGTTGTACACTCCGAATCTGTTATGATTCAGCACTTTGAATGTTATAGAGAAGACAGGCTGCAGATAAACATGTACAACTTATGTAGGAGGATTCTTTCCATCTCTGTATATCACCCGACGCCAGTCACTTCACTGAGTATATATAAGGGTTTACAACCACTTAAAAGTGAACCTGTTTTTCTTTGACGTGCATGGACAAAGCACACATTATGTTAAAGTTTCTTTGTTGTGTTTATTTTTCTCAATAACTAAAACTGATTTTCCAAAACAGCCATTGCGTTTTGTAAACTGCATGGTGACATAGGAACACAGCAAACCAAAGACTCATGGGAAGGGGAACAATACTAAAGAACATAATAAATATGGAAAGTGTGAAGAAGGTGAGACTCAAATTTAACGTAAAAAAATATTCTGGGTTGAAGCATTAGCATAGCTACCAACTAACCCTGATTTTGAGGGATTATCCCTGATTTGGAGCAAAGCCCTTCTTTCCTCCCCTTCTGTCCCTCATTTTGGTCTGATCTATATAGTTGTATATAAAATGCACTTTTTTTCTTTCAAAATGTGTTTCCCAGCACCGAACCTTTCATCCAATTTCTAAATTGTTCCATTTGTACATTTTAAAAGCCATTATAAAAGAATAATAGTGGTATAAAAAAAAAAAGCACTTGTTGGTTCAACTAATCTTTTTTTTTTTTTTGGTATAAATCTCCTTTAAGGGGGGGTGTGTCCTATGCCTACATATTTTACTAATAGGTGTCCCCCGTTCCCATCTCAAAAAGTTGGGAGGTATGCATTTAAGGTGAGGCAGTAAGGTTTTCCATGGTGAACTATAGATGACATTCCTTGTTGTATTCTGCAACTGTTAATTTCCTTTTTACTTTGATTATAGCTTGCACTTTCCTCTCTCTACATTTATAATGGAACATTGCACACTGCCTCTGTGTTTATTAAAAAAAACGACCACTATTGATATACTGCTGGAGAGGTCATGCTCCTTCTTCACTATATGGGAAATGTGTCAGAATTATTTAATATCTTTGTGTTGAGGTAATCCTTTTTAACGTAAACCTAAGAAACCTAAATAGATTGTGTGATGAAAAAATGCATAGGCAGAGGTTACATACAGTTGTGGCCATTTCCCAAAGAATCTCAAGTTGCTATTTCATGAGTTGAAATGGAAACAAGTAAATATCCATCTTTCTTAATTCCATAGTACATAGATCAGACACTTTGTATTATGACACTTGCCGACCGCCGCACGACTATTTACTGTGGCAGTCAGCCCCCTACAGGCAAAGTACTACGTCGCTAGCCTGAGAGCCTCTAGGGGGCGAGTGCGCGCCGCCGGAGGCACGCTCCCGCCCCCGCTCTTTCCCTAACATGTCGGTGCGTGTGACCGGCGGTCCCGATGTCCGCCGGTCACTCGCGATCTCCCGCTGGAGAGGGGGAAAGGCAGGCGGCTGATGTAAACAAAGCTGCCTGTAATTCTCCCTGATCTAACTGCAGAGATCATTCGATCCTGCTATGTAGGATCGTATGTCTCTGTGGTTACATCACTAGCCACACCCCTTTACAGTTAGAAGCATGCCCCTAGGGACACACTTAACCCCTGCATCACCAATAAAGTTAACCCCTTCCCTGCCAGTGTCATTTTTACAGTAACAGTGCATATGTATAGCACTGATTACTGTAGTAATGTTAACAGTACCCCCAAAAGTGTCAAAAATGTCAGTCAAGGGTCCGATCTGTCGCAGTCCCGCAAAAAAGATCGCCGCTATTACTCGTTAACAAAAAAAAAACACCAAAAATGACAGAAATCTTTCCTTTAGTAAACGCAATAACGTTTGCACAAACCAATCAAAATACACTTATTGCGATTTTTTTTTTTTTTACCAAACATATGTAGTGGAAAACATATTGGCCTAAAATGTTAAAAAATTTTGATGTTTACATTTTTTTGGGGGGGAATTCCATATAAAAAAATGTGAAAAATATTATTTTTTCAAAATTGTCGCTCTTTTTTTGTTTATAGCGCAAAAAGTAAAAATCGCACAGGTGATCAAATACCACCAAAAGAAAGCTCTGTTTTCGGGAAAAAAAGGACGTCAATTTTGTTTGGGTACAGCATCGCATGACCGCACAATTGTCCGTTAAAATCACGCAGTGCCGAATCGCAAAATAGGGCCTGGTCAGGAAGGGGGTCAAGTATTCCGGGGCTTAAGTGGTTAAAGAGACACTGTCAACTTGCTCATTCAGAGCAGACTGTTAGAGTCTTTGTAATGCCCCTATTTCCCCCACCAACACACCTTACCAGTGCAATCTGGCTCTTACCTTTGTTGCACAATACTCGGTACTTCATGGTATGGGAAGAATATAACCTCTCCTTTGTGCAGTGCTCTAGTCCAGTGTCAATTGCAAGGTCCAAGCAATGTCACATAGGAGAGAGTGATGTCACCTTTAGAGCCCTTTCACACTGAGACATTTTTCAAGTGCTTAGGCAATAAAAAAAAAAGCACCTGAAAAGCTCACGAAAAAATGCTTCCCTTCCTATTAAAATCAATGAATGTTTCCTTTTACACTGGAGCGGTGCGCTGGCGGGGCGGTGGAAAAATGCAGCATCGGTGCTAAAATGCGCCTCAAAACGTTTTTTGGAAAAGTTGTTGAGTCACGTGTCTTTTAAAAAGTGCAACGTAAATGCCTGAAAAGCGCCTGAAAAGCACCGCAAAAACATTCAGCGCTCTATGGGCAGTTTAAAAGCGCCTCATTGTGAAAGGACTCTTAGTGTTTGACTACAGTTGATCCCAAGGATTCTATTGCCAGCTGCAATAATAACTAAAATGTCACTTTTGGATGGGGTAAACCATATTGTTTTGAGGGGTATATGGGAAGGATCGGTGATCAGGTTGGTTGATCCTTCCCTGTAGCAGAGTTCATGTGACAAAGCGCTTTGTCCAGGGTTGGAGGAAGACCAAAGCAGCATTTTCTTCATTAATTTTAATGCAGAAATGTAAACACATCTTTTTTTTTTTTTTTTTTTTTTAGCAAAACATCTGCATTAAGGTGGACACAAACTCAAACTCAAAAAGTGAAGATTTGCTATAGGGCATAGCTTGAAATTTTAATTCTGCCGTACCACAAAAATGAACCTTTTTTCTGGAATTCCTCTTGAAACATAGCAGTGCGTTTCTGGTATCTGCTGTGCACGATTTAGGACACTGTGAGGTTGATTCAATAATACCGGGGAGAGCAAAACCCTGTGCCGCTATGCATAGTGGCCAATCAGCTTCTAACTTCAATTAAGCTTTGCAATTCAGCTATTCAATTAAGCTTTGCCAAAAAAAAAAAAATGTGGAAACTAATTGGTTTTTCTGCACATCTGCACCAGATTTTGCATTCTCCAGTTTTAGTAAATCAACCCCTGTGCCTCTGATTTCTAGTCTTGTTGCTGGTGGATCTGACATGAGGAAGCAAAGCCCTGCCTCTGCTAAGATGGGCATCTAAAAGCAATACCAGTGACAAGTTTTTGCCCCAGATTTCAGAGATTAGATCTTCTTTAAAAAAATATATATATATTTGTAAAGGAGAAATATTGAGATATATTAGATTGCTTGATTGTATCCGAGAAAAATGTGACTATTTACAACCCATCATTTGTTACTAAATTGTGCTATACATAAATAGTCCTTGAAGTTAACCTTTCAGTAATTTTATAAGTCTGTTCAAATTAATGCCTGACATGTCACAATATACAGCACTATTCTAATTTTTCAGAAAAGCTCAACCTTTTTTTTTGTTAAAAGCAGTTCTTTTCTACAGTTGTAACTTTGCCTTGGGTGAGAAGATGTCATTATTCTGCTTCAAGCAGGAACAAGTGTTTTCTACATCTTCTTCTAAGCTATCATAACATGCAACATTGTAGCTTTGAGAGGTCAAAGGCTCCAACAGGGTCTGATCTAGCCGTAGCATCCTCTAGTGCAGGGATACCCAAACGACAGCCCTCCAGTTGTTCAGGAACTACAATTCCCATCATGCCTAGTCATGTATGTGAATGTCAGAGTTTTACAATGTCTCATGGGACGTGTAGTTCTGCAACAGCTGCAGGGCCGTGGTTTGGGAATCTCTGCTCTAGTATACAGTCTAGTGAGGCAAATTTAAGCTGACTGACAATAGTTAAGTGAGTCTGGGTGATTACTGTGGGTTCAGATTAA
This sequence comes from Pelophylax lessonae, assembly GCF_965119305.1. NCBI lineage: Eukaryota > Metazoa > Chordata > Amphibia > Anura > Ranidae > Pelophylax > Pelophylax lessonae. The sequence continues at coordinate 136,374,650 of NC_138770.1, forward strand.
GGTCAGACTGGAAGGCTCTGCAGCCCAGGCCTCTATCGCTTCCCCCTGGTTCTGGAGGCCCATGGAAACTTTTAGAAACTAATTGGTGTAGGCAAAGAGGCAGGGTCTGAATGTTTGGAGTTTTGACCATTCACCAGGCATGAGGCCTAGCAGGGTGGTGAGACTATCCCATAAATATTAAAGATCCTGGCCAGCAGTTGTTTTTTTTTTTTTTTTTTTTGTGTGGTTTGGTGGATGATGGAATGCTGAGATTGATGTTGCGAGGCCTGGATGGGGACGCTGGGGGGGGGGGGGGGGGGGCTTTTGCCTACAGGCTGGAGCTGAGGAAAGGAAGGAGAGGAAGCTAAAGACAGGGACCTTCACCACCCTTCAGTCTCATTCAGGAGACATCCTGTCTAGCATGGGAAGACCTGTACAGCAGAAGGTTTGAACAGCAGTCTTATCCAAGGTAGCAGGGTTCAAGGGACAGTGTTAGTACTTATATCTAACCCCCAGGGCCTACAAGATAAAATGCTGCTAGAATGCAATATCCAGCATGCTTTCATGGGACAGTGTCATGGCTAACCTAAAGCCCTTGCTCTGGGACACTTTTCAGGGCAGCCAGGTGGGCTGGTGTTTTATTCAAGTGTTGGGACTTTGAGAGTTTCACCAAGGGGACATAGAGATCCTGCAATTTTAGGACTTTGTGCTATTTCATCAGGGGGACATAGTGCTCCTGAAAGAGGAAACTTTTCTCCGGATCCATTAGAGATTGATATCATGCTGGAGGGAGTACAGCCCAGGATCTGTCAAGTCAAGTTGGCCATCCCATAATTAGAATTTATATGGGTGAATTTTTCTTGCCCTTTTATTTCGCTAAAGGTGCCTATAATGGTGGACAATACATTAATATTCATTTAAATTCATGATATTAATTAAAAAGTTGAATAAAATACAATTGCAGTATCTCATAAACGTGAGTACACCCATTTTTTTGTAGATATTTTATTATATCTTTTCATGTGACAACACTGAGGAAATGACACTTTGCTACAATGTAAAGTAGTGAGTGTACAGCTTGTATAACAGTGTAAATTTGCTGTCTCGTGTAGCACTAACATGTCACATGACTCTGGGGAGATAAAATGGCTAATTGGGCCCAATTTGGACATTTTGACTTGGGGGTCTACTCATTTTTGTTGTTTTGTTGCCAGTGGTTTAGACATTAATGGCTGTGTGTTGAGTTATTTTGAGAGGACAGCAAATTGACATTGTACACTCACTACTTTACATTGTAGCAAAGTGTAGTTTCAAGCATTGTCACATGAAAAGATATAATAAAATATATACAAAAATGTGAGAGTGTACTCACTTTTGTGAGATATTGTATATATAAAAACATATTTTTGTTTTTAAACGGTCATCTTCGCTTTCTGCCCATTGCATCCTAAATTTTCGGTTTCAGCACCAAAATTTTCATTTGGTGCCCCTCTAGTCCATCATCCCTATCCAAGTTGCCCCCCCCTCCCCCCAATAAAACAACTAAAGCAAGCCCATGGACTGGATCTGACTCTGTCTGGACGCTGGAAAATGTGTGTTGCGTGGCTGTGCAGCAATTGGGGGACCCAAAAATCCAGTGGCCCTCTGGGGGGTAGCGCTACATTTGTCAAAAATTCATAAACACATCCAGAACTGCAGCATAGCACAGTTTGTCATCTCTAGGCCACAATCTCAGTCCAGAAAGCAGATGTTGAGCTTTGATGATGCATGGATGAAGATGGTTCTATACATGTTGAAAGAAAATCAGATGAAAGCATGGTTTGCAGGAGTGCTGTGATTTCTGTGTGTGTGAGAACTAATAAATATCTTTGTAACCATTACACATTACTTAGCATGCATGCTAATAACATGAAAAATATATCTTATACTAGGTCCGCTTTAAGGAGCAAGTACGGTAAATCTCCCTTGTGTTTCTTTGATGGCTTTTAGAGAATTCTATTAGAAAACCTTGATTGATACCATTATAGAATACTTTCCCGAACATAAAACTAATGTCTGTATCATTTATATTAGGTTTGTGGTCACACAGGTAAGCAATCATGAAAGTAATCATCAAAGAATGGTATAATGGACTCCCACGTGAGATAAAACCTTATTAAATACGCAGAGAGTGAGAACTCTCACCTCTCTCCTATGAAGATTACATGTGTAAAGGTTTACATATGTCCGTTAAAGGGTAATAATGCAATCTTGCAGGTCATTCTATGGATTTAATTTGAGAGCTCCCTGAGTGAGTTTGTACCCACGTAGTTTGTCGTGTTTTATAGAACAAGATTGTGGAGGAAAAGCAAGAGCTGTATCTTGGGGTAATATATGTAATTGTGATGTCATCATAATATACTTTCCTTAAATTAGAATTTATGTTTGTGCTTTAAAGAAAAGTTTTTTTTTTTTTTTTGCTTTGTTTTTTTTCCATAAATTGCTTTGAAAATTTAGTAGGGTTTCGCGCACAGCAAATCATATAGTTGATTTTTCATTCCTTCTGATTTTCTAGGACAAGTTACCTATGTGTTTTTCTGAGTTACTTACGGTTGTTATTTGTAGAAGAAGACAATTATGCAGGTTGGGAAATTTTCAAAGGGTAAAAGTAGTATAATCTAATCTGAAATCTAGAATACACATTTTTCATAGGAATAATAGTATTATGTATCAATATAACAGAATATGCAGAGGCACATAAAGCATTCATTCCTGTATTTATATGTACAATAATCTAAAATTGTGTTGCTATTATTGAGAATAAATCTGGTGACATATTCTTAACCACTTGCCTACTGGGCACTTCTACCCCCTTCCTGCCCAGGCCAATTTTCAGCTTTCAGCTCTGTCGCACTTTGAATAACAATTGCATGGTCTGTGCCCAAACAAAATATTTAGCATTTTGTTTGCACAAATAAAGCTTTCTCTTGGTGATATTTGAGGCGGCACTGATGGGTCACAGCACCTCTGAAATTGGGACATCAAGGATGCTGGGAAGGGCTTCTAAAGGTTTATTCCTTTATGTCATCGGGTGAATGCGAATTTCCATCTTCTTTCATTCATCTTGTATAATGGAGCATCCGAGGTTGCAGCACTGCTTTGGAGACCCACCATATACCATGTGAGCTCGTTTGACCCATTTACTATACGATATTTTGGGTCCATTCCTTCTGGTGAGCGCTAACAAGTTTTTCCCTGCTGGTGTCGGGATCTGACGTTTATTGTGATCACACACATCACCTTGGGTTGTTTACTTCACCATTTGTACTTGGGACTCATTTTTTGTGTTCACCTTTTTCTTAATATTTATTTGATCATTTGAGTGATTTATTTGCACTGATATCACCTTGTTTTTAGCGCTGCACTTTTTATATATACTGATGGGCACTGATAGGTGACACTGATGAGGAGACACTTATTGGCAGCACTGATGGGCACTGTTGGGATTGCCCTGATAATCACTGTGCATGTCTTTTGTAGAGAAACTGGTTATCGGCTCTCTTCTCCTCTCCTCTCGCTGTCAACCGATAACCAGCTTCTATTTGCATCTGTTATCAGCTATGTGCAATCAGCTGATCGACTCTTTACCTCAATCTGTGATCAGCCGTGTCCTCCGAAGGCCGTCATATGACTTTGTCCCAGATTAGTCGGCTATAGCGCGGTCGGCAAGTGGTTAAAATGAAATCTTTCACAGTTGGACAGTCACTGAACACACATGGTTTGACTCTGTTTTCATTTTGTAATTAATACACCAGGGAGTTGGAGGAGAGAAAAAAGAGAACTGATGTGGTGGGATAAAGGACCCTCTCTTTCCTCCATATTAAACCTTTCAATGTGCTGCTAGTGAGTAATAACATATAAATACAAGTAAAGAAAGAATAAAGGAAGATTCATTAGATTGATGGTTACTCATTAGTTTAGAGCAGCCATTCTCAACCAGGGTTCCTCCAGTGGTTGGTTGCTAGGGTTTCATTTAGCGTAAGCTGATTGACTTGTTTTCTGATGATGTCTGCTGAGTTATGTGACCTTAGCATAGCCAGTTGCATTAAATCAGTGACCTTTTTAGCTGTCTGTCATTCTTACGGCAAGGACTACTACTCCTCTGAAAAACATTCCACATTCAGAATTATTTTAAGAGGTGTTTGACAAGCAGTAAGCAGACTATATGCCCCTCCGCCAGCAGTGCACACGGTTGGTTGGTGGATGCAGTGTGTCCTCATTCACTTAAATGGGTCACATTCCAAATGTTAAAGGGGAATTGTTCCTGCCATGGATTCAAAGCATCATGCCTGCATCATGAGTGCACCCCAGGTTGCCATTTTTGCAGTGGTTGGGGGTGGTAAAAACACAACTCAGCTGCATGGTTTTGCTACACCCTAACCACTAGTTTAAATGAGCTTTAAGGGTAGCATCCTGAACACCACTGTAAGGGAGGGCATTCTTCTCACTGGTCACCAATGTAAGGGGTGTTTTTCCACTGACCCACAATTAATTGGTTTTTCTCTATCGCTCATTGACAGACGTAGTCCTCGGTGATACAGCACCTTCGGGTTATGTTGCCTCCACAGGAGCAGGACTAGACAGGAAATTAAAATGCTCTGGCCACACCCTAGGGGCAGTCCCAGAGGGTATATCCTCTCTCTCTCTGCCTCAGCAAATCAGTTATTTTCTGTCTAGTTAGGAGTAAGGACCTAGATACCTTGCTGGGATCTTCGGTCCTGGCAAGATTTTTTTTCGTAAAAAGATTTTTTAGACAGCTTTTTTTCTCCAGTGTTCCTGTGAGATCTTCAAGCAAGAAAGCTGAACTGGGCGACGGGCTGGATGTTGAGATCCGGTGGTCACCCCAGTTCAGCCTACGAGCGCGTGCAGGCCATAGCTCCGCGCTGGGTCGGCCGCGACCAAGTCCCATTAAGGGACTGACCCCGCAAGTTAAACGTCTCGCTGAAACGCCAAAGACCATGAGTCACGGCGTCCGTATTGGTCGACAGCCCTCCCGCCCCGGTGGAGAGGGGTACTGTCAGGAGTTGGTGCCCGCCTGGTTCCGGTATGGTGAGTAGTATGTTCCCCCTTTTCCCCCTGACGGGTCTTGTGGTGAACGCGGGCCCCTCTCTGTATGGTAAGATAGAGTCCCCCTCTATCCTATAACATGGCACAGATCCCCCTACTTTGAGTGTGATTTTATGTGCAAAAAGCCAGGAGGCTTGGTTTGGGAGCTAACAATCTAATTGTATACATGTTTAAAAGATTGTAATCAGTGGCAGTCTGGGAATCTTACTGTGATAAGAATAAGGTACCTACCAGTCAGAAGCCACGGACATGTAGACTGCCTTCCTAGTCAAATCTCCAGCTATAGCAGGCCTTCCGAAGGCCATGAGGTCCGCCAGGGCCGGTACCGCCAACCACGCCAAAAATCCCCATGCAGAGATAGTGTTGTGTGCCCTGCAGCACACCGCTATTTGGTACAGGCCGCCGCCATTTTTTTTTTTGCTGGATTGCACGAGCCGCCATTTTGGCATAGCCTCGTGTCTCCAGCATGGGGGCGGCCATGTTTGAGGTGATCCAAACACCTCGTGGAGCTAGGGGAGGCGCCGGAAGGCGTGCAGAGGGGCGGAGCCGCCTCCTTTCTTCCTGGGCAGCCAGCCAAAAGACTTCCTGTTTGTCAAGACAGCGCTGTAACCTGTTGCAGTTAAACTCTGAGCATCAAGTGGTGAGCCTGGGGGTCTATCTCTCTCTCTCTCTCTCGATCGATAGGGATCCCTAGCAGGTAACACTAAGGGGCTTTTGTGGCGCTGGGGGTCTGTGAAAAAAAAAAAAAAAGTTTTTTATTTTTGAATTATATTATCCGGGAAGTTACTGGGATAATCATGGACCCTGCCACACAAATTCCCCCACCTGTTTCCCTCGAGGGGGCCACGGGACCCGCCGGTGCACAGAGTATGGATGCATTTACAGCAATTTTGGAGTCTATGGTGGCTCGGGTGGAGGCGGCCTGTCAGGGACGAGGGTCAAGGAAGCGACCCCCGCCTACCCCTATATTATCTGACACCTCTGACTCAGATTCAGAGATGGTCACTGCAGTTGCAGGTCCCTCTGCAAGGGCTGTTACCTCAGGTAAAGCTCCCTCAGACAGTGAGGAGGACGTTTCTTCTCCCGCTATAATTCAGGAAGAAGCATTGGTGGACGCACTAGTTGTGGCAGTCCAGGAAACCTTAAAACTTGAGGTTTTACCGGCAGAAGCAACTGATACAGAGATTCCTTTTGGTACTAACAAGCCCATCAAAACGGTGAAGGTTTTTCCTGTACCCAAGTGTTTTGGTAATAAGATTAAAGGAGAATGGGGGCATTCTAAGCGTACCTTTACTATTTCCAAGCGTATTGCTAGACGCTATCCGTTTGAGGAATCCATCATTAAGAAATGGACGGTACCACCAGTGGTGGATCCACCTATTTCCAGGCTGAATAAAGCCACGGTTATCCCAGTGGAGGACACTTCGTCCTTTAAGGATCCGGTGGATCGAAAGATGGAAGCAGAGTCCCGCACCATCTTCTCTCTGATAGGGTCAGCATTTAGACCAGTAATTGTTATTGGTCTAGTTTCCCAGACACTTACGGAATGGGCGAGATTGGTACGCCAAGACCTTAGGGGAAAAGATATTCCCCAGGAAACATCTGATTTGATGGAACAGATTATACAAGGGCTACAGTTTATCTGTACGCAGCCTTGGACACTACTCCCCTATTAGGGCATGCATCTATGTCAGCGGTAATCCTCAGACGTGTGCTGTGGTTAAAATGCTGGTCAGCTGACCTAGGTTCCAAAAAGACCTTGACGAATCTCCCCTTTCAGGGGAATCGTCTATTTGGGGCCACTTTAGATGAAATCATTAAGGATGCCACTGGGGGCAAGAGCACTTTTTTGCCACAGGCTGCTAAAGCTAAGGGACCTCGCAACAAGCGAGGACCTTTCTTTACCGCCCATAAAGGGTTCGCACGCCTGGCTGGAACAAGCGGGAAAGGCAAGACTCCTCCAGGAGGGTTCAAGAAAGGCTGGTCGGAAAAACAGAGGACCAACTCAGCCAAACCCGAAGCAAAGGAGTACACAGCCTGAAGGTGCGCCCCCACCTGGTTTGAGGGTGGGGGGACGTTTTCACCGGTATTCAGGACATTGGATCGAGCATCAACTACTACTACCGGTGCGATTCTTCCCTTCCAACATTTAAGTACTACAGGGAGCGGTAGTCACCGTTCCCTGAATAGATCTTTTCCTTTACCTTTTCCTAAGATTAGTCTCAATTCCCCACAGGAATCGGATCTGGTTGACCAGACAGGCCAAGAAGCCTCTAGCCGGGTGACTTCGGTCCCTGAGGTTCAACCAGAAAAGATCACCCTTCCTGATAGCAATCAGGTATCTGATAAATGTGTGGGAACAGAAAACGACCAGACTTTCTCGGATGGTCGGGGCCAGATAGCTCTAGGGACGCCTGGTTCAGATCCAGTCAGCACCAATGGTCCTAGAAATTCTAGGCTGGCCTCGTCAAGCCGGCCTGGCCGACTTGGACAGGCTAGTCGCAGACGTTCCGTGGGAACTTCGTCTCAGGGAGGGTCTGTGGTCTCAAGGACCAATTTACCATCGTGCTTTACAGTCGCTGGTTTTAATGGCCTGGCCATTGAGACCCAAGTACTGAAGGACAGAGGTTTGTCAGCTTCAGTCATTCCTACCCTTATTAAAGCAAGGAAAGCGACTTCCAGCAAGGTCTATTATCACACATGGAAGACTTATATTGCGTGGTGCGAATCTTTAGGATTTCCTCCACGTACCTATTCGGTGACTCGAATATTGGCTTTTTGCAACAAGGGGTTGAGCAGAAGCTAGCCTTGAGCACCATCAAGGGTCAAGTTTCAGCATTAGCAATCTTCTTTCAGAAACCTTTAGCTACCAAGTCCTTGGTGCGGAATTTCATCCAGGGGGTGCGGCACCTGGCTCCACCAGTCCGCTCGCCCTTACCGCCCTGGGATCTTAATTTAGTTTTGTCGGTTCTACAGAAACCTCCCTTTGAAAACATCAGGGAGATTCCCTTGTTTACTTTATCCCAGAAGGTGGCCTTCTTGGTGGCTATCACTTCTGCTCGCAGGGTGTCAGAACTGGCTGCATTATCATGCCAGTCCCCATACCTAGTGATTCATAGGGATAAGGTAGTACTTCATCCTAAGCCATCCTTTCTTCCTAAGGTGGTTTCAGATTTTCATCTGAATGAGGATATTGTACTACCTTCCTTGTGTCCTCAGCCCAATCATCATCGGTAACATGCGTTGCATTCCTTGGATGTGGTTCGGGCAATCAGAGTATACCTGAAAGCTACGGAATCATTCCGTAAGACGGATTCACTTTTTGTGATCACGGATGGCCCCAGAAAGGGTTTGCCTGCATCTGCCGCGACCATTGCCAAATGGATTAGACAGACGGTGGTACAGGTTTATTCTATTAAGGGTCAGAGTCCTCCGTTCCCTGTTAGGGCGCACTCCACTCGAGCGCTCAGTACTTCCTGGGCCTTTCGCCATCAGGCGTCAGTGGTCCAGGTATGTAAGGCGGCCACCTGGTCGTCGGTACATACCTTTACAAAATTCTATAAAATTGATGTGACGGCATCGGCGGATGCCTCATTTGGCCGCAAGGTTTTGCAGGCCGCAATTTGAGGAGACCGGTGGTCTACCTCGAGAGTTTTTTTCTGTTTGAAAAATTTCTTTTTTGTTGAGTCTCATCATTAAGGATGAGCATTGTAAACTTCTAGTTGGCACCGGTTGGGCCTTCTAGATTGGGATTTGATTTCCATTTTCCCACCCCTCATTTGTGATACTGCTCTGGGACGTCCCGAAGGTGCTGTATCACCGAGGACTACGTCTGTCAATGAGCGATAGAGAAAAATGGATTTTTGTAAAATCTTACCGTAAAATCCTTTTCTCTTAGCTCATTGACAGACGTAGTCCCCGCCCCTCTGTTTTGGAGTTGGGTTGGGTTAAAATCTCTAAAGACTGCTTTTTGACATACTGATTTGCTGAGGCAGAGAGAGAGAGGATATACCCTCTGGGACTGCCCCTAGGGTGTGGCCAGAGCATTTTAATTTCCTGTCTAGTCCTGCTCCTGTGGAGGCAACATAACCCGAAGGTGCTGTATCACCGAGGACTACGTCTGTCAATGAGCTAAGAGAAAAGGATTTTACGGTAAGATTTTACAAAAATCCATTTATTATGTTCCCTGACACTTGAAAATTGTTTTAAGGGATTTTGCGGGACAAAAAATTTGAGAGAGGCTGATTTAGACTGACAACATGTTATATATGTAGCAGTGTAAGCATCATTCCTGTCCATTCAGTGGGCCCCATGATCTTGGTCAAGGACCACCCTAACAAATCTTGAGTCATCGCTCAAATAATACTCTTTATAACTCATAAACTGTATCCATCCCAATATGACATTTTTTTTTTGCTAATGTCATTGGTTGAACCAATACTAATTCTATACCTTGATATACATGAGTTATACTGTATGTAGTATTTAGAAAGTTTGGAAACATCACCCTATTTGAATGAATGGATGAGTGTTTGTGTCCAGTATAGGCTGTAGATTACTACAAAGAAGTATTCTGTAAATTACTTCTGTTGCTGAGAATAAATTTAAACTCTACACCACACATTGATTGATGAGGTTTTAACTTGTATGTTCGTTAGTGAATCTAATGTAAATGGAATGGTTATTGAGCAGGATTTTTAACAGCAGTGTCTATTTCTATCTTTCTTTTCTTATGTGGCTGATTAAAAAAAAAAAAAAGAGAAAATAACAGATCCCATCATTGATTGAAAAAAAAAATGACTAGTGTATAAATGGTCCATATAATGAGCTTGGTGCAAAGCTATTCACTTCAGGGCAATTGCAAAAGATTATTTGGGCATTTTTTGCATATAGAAAGGTTTGCTCTGCTTCACACTGTTGCATTTTTGAAATCGCACTATTTCAGCACAATTTCAAAGCTACACATTAGTGCGATTTGCACTGCCGATTTCATTGATAATTGTGACTTAATTTAACAGAAGTCTATGCAAGTCGAAATGAAAAAGGTAAAAAGTAGTGCAGGGACCTTTTTCATATTTGCTGCAACATGAGTGGCGGTGATATGAACGGTTCCATTGCCGGCAATGGGGTGCAACTTGTCATGCAAATTGGAACTGTCAATTCACATGAGTCGCACTGGTGTAAACAGAGGCCAAGCACTTTGAAAATGTGCCAGCGTAATTGATTAGGTAAAAAATCTGGCTGCTTTCCAAATGCACAGAATATGACATTTATAAGTAATAACACCAGAGATTGTTGATCCTGGGAATATCTGATTGCCCCAGAGCTCTTTTACATGGGCAGCCGGGGGCTGTTTTGCCGCCCACCCAAATGCTAATGTAGCACTGCCCCCTTGAGGACTGCTGGATAATTCACTCTCCGGGTTCCGCCTGGGTTACCGTTAGCAACATTGGCATCCACAAATTAATACTTTACTTCCTTGGCTCAGTCAATGATCAGTCCAGGGGTATGTAGTTGTTTTTGGTGTTTTATTTTAAATAGGGATGAGAGAAGGGAATAGTGGGATACTCCAAATTGAACTATTCACAATGGATGATGACTCCTATCTGGAGATGCAGCCAAGCTGCAGGTTCACCTTGCCACTAGATGAATTTAGGTCAAAACTGTTCAGATGACTTAGTTGGATAGATTATCTTCAGGATACCTGCCTAGTATCCCCTTTCACTCCACAGACTGACACCCGTCCTCTGACTATCCTACAGCAGGGGGTGCCCCCCCCCCTCAGGTCAGCCCCCTAGACACTATTTCCTGTACTCACAATACTGTTTTTTGAGGGTCTCCGGTGTCTCTTCTCCTCCAGTCAGTTCTCCTGGACCTCTGGGTTCACTTCCTTTCCTCTGGTCCCCAGGCTGACTGCCTGTGACCGCGTGCCACTGCTACAGAGGAGGAGGCAGCCGCTACCCTCCCTCCTGGACTCTGCTCACCAGCCAAAGACCCAGCAGCACATGTGCTCCTGGCTTTTATACAGTATCCCATGATGCACCGAGATTCTTTGGTCAGATTTTCTCCCACTGTCCAACATGCCTCTGTATTGGACGAGTGTGGAAACACTATCTAGGCTCAATGAATCTCACACTGAGCAGACCTAACTTAAAGATCCTGCTCTCTGGTAGGCAGAAAGCAATATAGATTTGCCTGCTTCTCCTCTGATAGGCAGACAGAGCCAACAACTATACTCTCTCACTAGCACCTACCTAGGAGGGTGCTACACTAGCAATACACTAACATTACAGCTTGACAGTACACATGCTATGGCCACAGCATTTTCAACTCAGTCTGCAGAGTTTGATTGGCGGCACCGCCTATCATACTTGGCCATTGAAATCAATAGGAACACAATGCAACCACAAGCCAAAAGTTTGGATCCACTGAGGATTGCTTTCTTAGGGGATCAAGATTTTTTTTTTCTCCCATGTTAGAGTGCATTAGATTATGCTTCATAAGCGTTTTTTTTTTGCCTTTCTCTGGATTAACTATGGTTATTGGGTTCTGTTTATGTAGGGTTTTAGTTTATTTATTCACCTATTTTTATTCATTAAACAGATTGAGTTTGGGTCTTTTTTTTTTTTTTAAATAAGTAACTTATAGGTCACACTAGTACTGAACCGAGGACTTTGATTCTGAATGAAATGTACTTTCTTTGTTGTCATCACAATATAAAGGTTTATTACTGGCTTATTTATAATTGGTAACCTCAGTTAGGAGTTTTATCTTTATAAATCATAGGTCTCTATGAATCTTCTCCAAAAATGTGTCTTGCACGTTATAATACTATATTCAACATTCTTCATGGGAACAATAATACAGCTATTTACATGATATGAGCCCAGCATGGAACAGTTACCTTATTACTACTCATGTCCTCCATGCTACCATGGTTTATAGCTGAATGTCAAAGGCCATTGAAGATTAAAGTTGTGTGAAGTAGCTAAAAATCACCATTACATGATACTTTGTGGCCAATTAAAATATTTTTACAGCTGCTATATTGAATGAAATGTGCTGTAGGTTACAAGACTTTCATGCGTCTGGTAATTACTGCACTAGATATAGTGAAGAACACTTACACTCCTCTGTTTCCCTTGATGTCTTGATTACCTGTATGGAGCAGGAACTGTGGACATCTGAAGAAATGTTAGGTATGCCTTTTTGATGTTTGATGTCAATGGAACATAATACAGATGATTAAATAAAAAAAAAAAAAAAAAAGATTTTCTTTTTTTTTTTTATTCAAGCATAATCTCTAGAGCACAAAGCTATCCCATTAATGATTTGTTTTTTGTTCTATGGTGTTTTAGAAACAGGTATTCATTACTTTGACCTCTGCTTTAAAAACCCAAATCCGGCTCACTTTTGTTTTTAATTTAAAGTAGTTGTAAACCCTCACATATACCCAGAAAAGTGAACAGCTTCAGATGATACACAGAGATTAAACAAATCCTCCTACTTGAGTTTTACTTGTTTATCTGCAATCTTCTCTTCACTGCACCCCTTCAAAAGTGCAGATCATGTTACAAATTGTTTTTACATCTGTCAGCAACTCCGAGGAGGGACAGAGAGACTGCAGTTACTGTGAGAGCTGATTGGGGTAAGGGAACCCCCCCCCCCCCTCCACACACACACACACAGCAGTAGAACTGAGTTTTAAAAAGAACAGCTCTGTTCTGACCTAATGCCCCCTCTCCCCCACGCAAATTCGGGAAAACCTCTGATGTGACTCATGCGCGGTCATGCAACATTGTACACAATGTTTTATAATTTTTTTTCACACAAATAGAGCTTTCTTTAAGTGGTATTTGATCACCACTCGGGTTTTTTTCTCTTCTGTTCATTGACGGACACAGCACTTCATCTTCTTGATCATAGGATTATACTGCCCCCCACAGGAGTAGGACACTAGGCAGAGAAAAAGTTTGAGCATGCCCATGGTACAGTCCCTGGGAGTATACTCCCACTTCCTGCTATAGGTCTTCAGCTGGTGACCGAACAATATATATACAGTGGGTACGGAAAGTATTCAGACCCCCTTAAATTTTTCACTCTTTGTTATATTGCAGCCATTTGCTAAAATCATTTAGGTTCATTCTTCTTCCTCATGAATGTACACATAGCACCCCATACTGACAGAAAAACACAGAATTGTTGACATTGTTGCAGATTTATTAAAAAAGAAAATCTGAAATATCACATGGTCCTAAGTATTCAGACCCTTTGCTCAGTATTTAGTAAAAGCCCCCTTTTGATCTAATACAGCCAGGAGTCTTTTTGGGAAAGATGCAACAAGTCTTTCACACCTGGATTTAGGAATCCTCTGCCATTCCTCCGTGCAGATCCTCTCCAGTTCTGTCAGGTTGGATGGTAAACGTTGGTGGACAGCCATTTTAGGTCTCTCCAGAGATGCTCAATTGGGTTTAAGTCAGGGCTCTGGCTGGGCCATTCAAGAACAGTCACGGAGTTGTTGTGAAGCCACTCCTTCGTTATTTTAGCTGTGTGCCCAGTCTGAGGTCCAGAGCACTCTGGAGAAGGTTTTTGTCCAGGATATCCCTGTACTTGGCCGCATTCATCTTTCCCTCGATTGCAACCAGTTGTCCTGTCCCTGCAGCTGAAAAACACCCCCACAGCATGATGCTGCCACCACCATGCTTCACTGTTGGGACTGTATTGGACAGGTGATGAGCAGTGCCTGGTTTTCTCCACACATACCGCTTAGAATTAAGGCCAAAAAGTTCTATTTTGGTCTCATCAGACCAGAGAATCTTATTTCTCACCATCTTGGAGTCCTTTAGGTGTTTTTTTTAGCAAACTCCATGCGGGCTTTCATGTGTCTTACACTGAGGAGAGGCTTCCGTCAGGCCACTCTGCCATAAAGCCCCGACTGGTGGAGGGCTGCAGTGATGGTTGACTTTCTACAACTTTCTCCCATCTCCTGACTGCATCTCTGGAGCTCAGCCACAGTGATCTTTGGGTTCTTCTTTACCTCTCTCACCAAGGCTCTTCTCCCCCGATAGCTCAGTTTGGCCGGACGGCCAGCTCTAGGAAGGGTTCTGGTCGTCCCAAACGTCTTCCATTTGAGGATTATGGAGGCCACTGTGCTCTTAGGAACCTTAAGTGCAGCAGAAATCTTTTTGTAACCTTGGCCAGATCTGTGCCTTGCCACAATTCTGTCTCTGAGCTCTTCAGGCAGTTCCTTTGACCTCATGATTCTCATTTGCTCTGACATGCATTGTGATCTGGAAGGTCTTATATAGACAGGTGTGTGGCTTTCCTAATCAAGTCCAATCAGTATAATCAAACACAGCTGGACTCAAATGAAGGTGTAGAACCATCTCAAGGATGATCAGAAGAAATGGAAAGCACCTGAGTTAAATATATGAGTGTCACAGCAAAGGGTCTGAATACTTAGGACCATGTGATATTTCAGTTTTTCTTTTTTAATAAATCTGCAACAATGTCAACAATTCTGTGTTTTTCTGTCAGTATGGGGTGCTATGTGTACATTCATGAGGAAGAAGAATGAACCTAAATGATTTTAGCAAATGACTGCAATATAACAAAGAGTGAAAAATTTAAGGGGGTCTGAATACTTTCCGTACCCACTGTATATATATATATATATATATATATATATATATATATGAGGGTCCTCCCTCGAAACGCATCAGCCCAGCCAGACATTTGCGGACACCAGCATATCATCCAGCACAGGGACACCCTGGTTACTTTGGAGACGACCGGTTCCATTGTGTTATATGTGTGCAATCATTATTTGTTTGTGAGTACAATGTATGTTGTTTTTTGGATTTGTAAAAACCTTTTTAGTGCTAAGGAATCAAATAGATGGTGCCAATTTGATAAACTTAACAATGCACCAACATCCCCATAAACAGTACAAAGAAAGAAAAAATGGGTATCTTGGGACTTTTAACTGTGCATATTTGCTTAAAGTATTGATCTAGTCAAAAGGCACATAATATAAAAAAGTATCAAACATTTTTATTGAAAAACTAGATTAAAAACATTCAACTCACAAACTTTAAAACAAAAAAAGAAAACAAAAAAAAAAAAAAACCATGGAAAATACATGCCAAACAAAGGGCATGAAATGTAGATTGATCGGTTTCGCCAGAACAGGCTTCTTCAGAAAAATAGCGTAAACAAGGATCCCTCTATAGGTTACATACACATGTCAGAAGAATTAAGTTCATACATAGTATACAAAGTATACAATAGTGCATATACACATAGACCTATTTTCATGCATGTTGACCATTTCCCGTCCGGTAGAACCCTGAATATTGGAAAAACTGATCCATAGCTGTAAGTTGGAGCAGATATTGAGAAATGAGGATGTTTGAGCCCAAATCGTGGAACCCAGAAATTCCAGGAACCATGCAGGCACGACCAACTAATGGTCTCCTGCAGAGGGGGATAGAGGAGCCAAAACCACAAAGATTATACCTAATAAAGCACAGCAGTGTTAAGTTAGCCTGGAGTGCTGGGTAAAATTATATAAATTTGGGAATGATGATAACAATTACTTATTGGGCCAAAACATATGGTCAAGTTCAGCACAGAGAGGGTTAAAATAACAGTCTAGACCAGACATATCACAATAGGACAGAGGTCTGGAGGTTCTCAATTCATAAAGATTTTTTCTTCCTCACCAGGACAAAAAAAATCCAAAAAATATTAAAAAGTAAATAAGGGGGAAAAAAATTAAAGAGAAAAGACCCCCTAAGCAATCCATGGCAGACAAGTGGCAATGGACAATTTGGAGCCCATAAAGATGTATCCAGGTATTCCACTTGCTACAGAGAAGATGTTAAATGTATAGCAGGAATTATCCATCTGGAATGAATACAAACCCAGGTGCATAGGAGTTAATGAGTTTAAGGAAATGGCACAAAGAGAATAGAAAGATAAAGAAAGGGCAAGAAATATATCATAAGATAATTTCCATAGATAGAAAGCAACAGGTCTGCTGACCCCACATCAAATTACATCCTCACAAACTGCCAGGACTTCTGATCTAGATCACATCCAAAGAGCGTCTGCTATAATGGAGAGATCAGGCTCCATTTAACCCTCCTCCACTCTGCTGACGTAGAACGCCAAAGCAAAGTGCGGACATGACAGGCTGGATAGCGCTTGGTGTTGCCAGGAGACAAGGGCCAGCCGCCGCCCATCCCCAACAGCCCCGCCCACGGACATTCCCCCACCAAAGGGACGCACAGGGAGAGAGAAGGGCGGAGCCAGTGCGAGTGGTAATGCACGAGGTCGGTGCGCCCCTTTTTTGTTCTATTAAGGGTCAGGTTCCTCCTTTCCCTGTCAAGACGCACTCTACTCAGGCGCTTAGTGCCTCCTGGGCCTTCTGTCACCAGGCGTCAGTGATGCAGGTTTGCAAGGCGGCCACTTGGTTGTCTGTACACACATTCACAATGTTTTGGTATCTGCGGATGCTTCCTTTTGCTGCAAAGTTTTTCCAGGCTGCTGTTTAGAACGAAAACAGCCAGATTGCTGTTACTATGTACACAGAGTTCTGTGTGTGATTGGACACAGCTGATCAGCAGGTTTCAGCCAAAATTATTGGACACAACATGGGGCGCACGCATGCATGCCCCAAATCTAGAGGATGGCAGTCACATGTACATGATTGTACCTGCCTCCCGCTTGCAGTATATTTGCTGTGAGTGCTCAGCAGGTGGTTAAGACAATGATTACGGAATTAACTAAGCTTCATTTGTCATTATAATGGTACAGAAAACTGGCATAAATGCTATGCACCGCATTAACAAAGCTGATGGAACAGTTTTTGGTCTATCTGTGCCACCAGCGCACAGTGTGAGTGAAATGGACCCTGACACAGGGTCTACAGCTAATCAAAGCGGAACTTTACCCATTATAACTCGATAAAAAATAATGTTATTTAGCAAGGAACATACTTTCCACATTAATAATTATACTACCACAATTTTTTTTTTCAATAAATTTTTATTGATTTTCCATCATTATACACTATACACCAAGAGAGCGCCAAAAGAAAAATAAAAGCAAAAACAGGTATATAAACAATATATCTACCAAAGTGTGAGCAAATACATACCCAAACTTATATAAAAAAAAGAAAAAAAAAAGAGGGGGGGGGAGAGGGGGAAAAGGTTCCAGTATGTCTTATTATGTATACTTAAACCTATCAAACTTACCCTAACCCTTAAATATATCTGACATTGGCGACGGGGAGGTAATAACATGTAGACGTACCATATATATTTTCCATTACTATCTAAAGCAGGTTTCGTCCATATTATGGGGTAGTCATTGACTTTGATTGCAAATTATTTTTATATTCTCTCCATTTAGCCCAGATTTTTTTACCTCTATCTACCCAGCCCCTTGAAATATGTGTGAGGTCCTCCATCAAAGCCACTTGCTCAACCTTTCGACACCATTGGCGGAATGTAGGTAGTTCCGGGTTTCCCCAACTGGCTGGTATCAAGGCCTTCGCTGCATTGAGTAAATGGGGTAAAATAGAGTGTTTGTATGATTTTAGTGATTTTGCTGTGCAATGAAAAAGAACCGTCCAGGGGTCTCTCGGTAAAGGTGTGCCTGTTATTTTCGTAATGGCATCCGATATATTTTCCCAATATGTTTTTATAAGTGGGCACAACCACCATATATGTGCATGAGATGCCACCTGGCCACATTTTCTCCAACACAATGGTGATTGTGAGGGGGACATAGCATGTAGTTTTGATGGGGTATAATGCCATCTGGTTAACAGTTTATAGTTTACCTCTGCCGTTTTGGTTGAAAGAGAGGAAGACACAGCCAGCCGGAGAATCCGAGCTCTCTGTTTATCTGACAAAGGAGAAGCAAAATCGTATTCCCACTTTGCCAGATATTTTGGATAATCTGGATAGTACATGCTCAGCAAGACTCTGTAGAAGGCGGATATAGCGTGTCGCAAGGTTTGCTGTGCATGTAATAGTGTTTCTACGGGATTGACATCCGTCAATTTGCGTATTGGCTGTGGGATAGAGCCTAGGAAACTCGTCAACTGACTATGTCTCCACTCATACATCCGTGTGGGCACCTGTGGATATCTTATATATATATATACTACCACAATTAATGATGCTGTAATTTGCTTCCATCTTTGTTTCTTCTTGCTGGCGACTGCCATTTTGCTGAAGCCCAGAGCCCCTGAACAGCAGTAAATCATAAAGCAGAACTAAACAGATCAATTTAACTGTTAAAAAAAACAGTTACATTCCTGGAATGCCCGGATTGCTAACTGCCACATTTGCTTTTTTCCTCAACCAAACTGTCAAATAGTCAAATGACTGGTGTCATAACTAATCACATGATCAGCACCATGGCAGTTGCAGATCAAATGGAAGCAAGCTTCCTTAGCTGTAAAGAATAGGAGGGTTTAATACCGCTTTAAGACTGACAGCAGATCAGGCTCTACAAACTCAGCAAAGCCTAGCATGTGCAGAGCAGGGTGAGAGAGTATTACTGTATTTTTCACAGTATAGACATTTATTTTTAATGTTTTACATAGCTATGCCTGCAAAAGGGGCCAGCCTGAACTGATCTAGCAGGACCTAATTTTCTGACTAAAGTTCCACTCTAACAAAGGGAAAACTGCTGCAAATCACCGCCAACTTGAACCGTGCATTTTTCTATGTGCTGTGATTGCACAGTTCACTGTTTTCGTTCACAGGGGCTAGACAAAGCATTGCACCACAGAGCTGCAAAAAAAGAAAATAGAGAAAAAAATGTTTTGGCTTGCAAAGCAGTGCACAATACAGAATCATGTGGCAACAGGCTGAAATGTCCGTAAGAAACAAAGAAGCAATGTGATAAACCTGCTGAATATAATGCAGTGGTTGTTCATATTGGAGGTTAGAAACTGCATCACTTAAGGGAAAAATTGGCATAAAACATTGAAGAATTGAGAAATTAGCTTTTAATTCTGTGCCCAAATAGCTTGTTTTACAAGTTTTTTACAGATCAGTACATGTTCTCATTTTCTACCCAGCACTGTCTTAACCAAAATGTATTCTCTTTCTTCAGGCGGACCCAAACATGCTTATCAAGATGGTTACCAAGTATGTGTCAGATTATGCCAGCTCCAACTGGCCCATAGAACTGGTGCCCCTGATTGAGCAGCTACATTACTATAATGAGAGGTTGGTGGACTTCACCCAGGCGCATATTCTGCAAGGCCTTGGAAAAGGAGTAGATGTGCACAGGTTCTCAACAGACAGCCAGTACAAGACAGAGACCATCCTGGGTCTTGCTGAGTAAGTAGTCTGAATTATGGATGAATGAAATAGATATGTGTGGGAGGGAGCGGACTGAGAGCAGAGACCTGGAGGTTCTGAGACTGATATTTTAGAGGTCCTGCCGCGGATAACATCATACTGTACGCAGCATAACCTAACTTGATGATTGCTAAAACTTTTTACAGCACAGTCACTATAAGACATGCAATTCAACTGAACCTGCTGCCTGGAAATTCTTCAGGACTTTTTAGGGCAGTTTTCCCAAACTCATCCCTCAAGCTCCCCCAACAGGCACTGTTTTGACAAGTTCTCTTAGATAACATAACTGTCAGAAGTACCAAGCCACAGACATTGATTTAAGGCCCTTACACACGAGTAAAAATTCGGCCGGGAATTTTTGTCCGACGACCGATCTGCTTGTTTTCGGCTTGTTAGTATGGTGCTTCTGACAACCGACTCCGACTTTTCGGCCAAAAAAATCCTGGTGTGCAGGCTATAAAATTTTTGTCGACCATCAAAACACGTCCGATTTTCGTCTCATTAGTACAGATTTCGATGGGGAAAAATCTTATAAGGAAGACTAGGCATGCTCAGAGATGAAAGAACACATACAAAGCAATCCAACACATGACATCACTTCTGAAGTAGAATTCTGTCGTGCGGGAAAATTTGTGTGCAGTCTAGAGCACATTCCAACCAACAGACACGACTCTGGACAAAAGATGGACGACTGTTCGGCGGAAATTTGTTGCGTGTGTACGAGGCTTTAAAAACACTGTGCAAGGTGAAGAAACTCCTAAAAGGAAAATAAATCCTAAAAACAGTTTATTTTTTTCTGAATACCCGCATGAACTAAACTATATTGTCAGAAGTATTGGAACGCCTGCTTTTACACACACATGAAATTTACTGGCATCCCAATCTTGGTCTCTCAGCTCTAATTTATCCCAAAGATGTTCTGTCGGGTTGAGGTCAGGACACCCTAAACTCGGTCATCCATGTCTTTATTGACTTTGCTTTTGGCACTGGTCCAAATAATTTGGTGGAGGGGAGATCATGGTGTGGGGTTATTTTTCAGAGGTTGGGCTTGGCCCTTTAGTTTCAGTGAAGGGAACTCTTAAGGTGTCAGCATACCAAGACATTTTGGACAATTTCATGCTCCCGACTTTATGGGAACAGTTCCTGTTCCAACATGACTGCGCAGCAGTGATCAAAGCAAGGTCCATAAAGACATAGATGAGCGAGTTTGGGGTGGAGGAACTTGACTGGCCTGCACAGAGTCCTGACCTCAACCTAAAAGAACACCTTCTGGGTGAATTAGAGCGCAGACTGTGAACCAGGGCTTCTCGTCCAACATTAGTGCCTGACCTCAAAAAAGCACTTTTGGAAGAATGGTTAAACATTCCCATAGAAACACTTCCCAGAACAGTTGAAGCTGTTATAGCTGCAGAGGGTGGGCCAACTCATTATCGAAAATACTTTTAGTAATATAGTGTACTTTTGTTGATGTACAGTACCTCCAGGCTGCATGAAGCATCATTTTCCCAAGGCCTCAAATCTACATGAATTTAGTCAGCCACATCAAGAGGCAACAAACCAGCATTTCTCTTGATTTGAAATCTCTTTGTATTACCTATATCAACCTTTCTCAACCTTTATGCCATTGAGGAACTCTGAGGCCCCGTTCACACTGGGGCGACGCTACTTTGCCGGGCGACCTCATAGGTCGTGGCACGCTGCTCGCACCGCGACCTCGGAGCGGCCGGCACGGACTTCATAACATTCAAGTCAATGCAGGTCGCTTCGGGTCGCCCCAAAGAAGCTCCGGATCCTTTTTCTAAGTCGGAGCGACTTGTGTCGCTCCTATTAGAACGGGTCCGCAGCTTCTCTATGGAAGGCGACCTACGGCGACCTGTCAGTCGACCCAGTGTGAACGGGGGCTTAAAATTTTCAGGTCCTTGGAGAACCCTTGCTAAAAAAATAATTATGCCTACAGCTCATGATACATTAGCATCATTTAAATATAATAATAAGTGATTTGGTGTACTTTACGTCCATGCTGACATTAGTGGTCAGTTTAGAAGTAGTGGAAAATTAGCCCCTTGCATTAGTGATCGGTGAAGGGGAGAGATCAATCCATTAAAGCTCAAGGAACCACTAGCAACCTCAGGAACCCTGGTTGAGAAATACTGACCTATAGCTACAAGTCGGCTCCTCTTATACATCCTGCTCTGGAGACAAGAAGAAAAGATTGGTAGCGGTGAGCACAGACAGTTCATTTTTGCAGACACTCACAATCACTATCATGTCATATGTCTTCCTATAAGGCCATGTATATACCGGTACCTGAATAAGAAAACGTTTCTGCTGCCCTATTCTGCAGATGAGACCATTACTGTTGAGTAAGTTCCACTAATTTACTTTAAACAAGTTTGTAAACTCAGTTTAATGTTGTTAACTTTTAGTTAAGTCAGGAACGTGCCCTGATGCAGTGTGACAATTGATTTCTCTATATCCAGAGCGACGAAGCATGGTCTCACCGCATCAATATCACTACAAAGCAGAAAACTACAGGAAGATTTCACCTCTATTGATTAGCAGAGTGATTTTGAATTTTCCATTTATTCTTGTGCTTTTCTTCTGCTTTAAAAAAGACAAAACAAATATTTACTGCTAACTAGCAGACCAACTAAAGTGAGAATATCATTACACAGGGCTTGCATAATGCAGGTGCTGTGCAGGAGATGTCCATGTTCTAGGCTAGAAATGGTTTGTATACTTTATTACTGCAGTATCTTCACTTCAGGAAAGTGCCTGTCCGCATTTCTCTCAACAGAAGTCCGCTCTGGCTGAAGACATTAACCTTTAATGTAAAATCTGTTAAAAAAATGAAATAATATACAGTTCAGTGCAGTGTAATTGGGAGATCACACTATAGGTGCAATAATTCTGTACTGTCATACTCTTTTATAGGGAACTTCCAAGAGATTGAAGGAACAAAGTGTGTCCCTAAAAGTTATAATGTCACCTGTTAGTTTTTGTGCAGTTTTGTACTTACAAGCAGGTATTGTATAGATCCTATTAATAACCATTTTTTCTGTTTGCAGCTTTTTTTTTTTTCAAGTAGAACTTTGGCCTTCAAAGAAAAAATATGTGCTGCAATGCCTATTTAAAAGTGTTTTACTTAGTCCCCCTTTAAATTCCACCTAGTGCAGCTTCATTTAATGGTGTGGCAACAATGTTACAGAATTCCTGAACTCAGAGCAGAGTTGTCACTCCTATATAAAAAAAAAAAAAAAAAGACAGAAAAAACAGGTGCCGCTGAGTGTAGCATAAAATTTAATGGCATGAAATACATGTAAACTCACATAGGGATGCTTTAATCCGTGTCTCCTGGATCTCTTCCTGCGCACTGTATCTGCCTTCCGACCGACCATCAGCCGGGTGATGACGATGACAGGAAGGGCCGTGGGGCAGCTGGATCAAGCCTTCCCAGATATGATGTAACGCGTTTCGGAGCATGCGTATAGAGCTCCTTCCTCAGACTCCTATAAAGGCTGAGCCTGACTGCACAACAATGTAATGAAAAAATGTTGCAGAGGGTGCGGCTATCAGCATTTTCTCTGTTGATTTACAAACCTGTAGCTCACAGGTGTCAAACTGGTGGCCCTCCAGCTGTTGCGGAACTACAAGTCCCATGAGGCATTGCAGAGCTGACAGTTACAAGCATGACTGCCACAGGCAGAGGCATGATGGGACTTGTAGTTATGCAACAGCTAGAGGGCTGCCAGTTTGACACCCCTGAGTGTAGCTTGTCAATGCACAGCAGGCAACACCTAGTCCCACCCACTTCATTATGGATTGACAGCACTACCTCTGTTGCTAAAAGTGAGTGTAAAGTCTCGCTTTTGTTATACATGTTATACTTGTTGGTCTTGCACAGAGTGGCCTGAATCCTCTTCTTCCTGGATCCCTCTTCTGTGCTCCTGGCCCCTCCCTCCTGTTGAGTGTCCCCAAAGCAAGCAGCTTGCTGTGGGGGCACCCGAGCCGAGTCACTGCTCACTGTACCCATAGAATGCATTAAGACAAAAAAGAAACTTCTGCCTTTGAAATCCCTTGACGTTCTCCCACTGTGAATTGCAGTGTCTGGAGAGGGAGCAAGTGTGATAGATACAAATGAAGGAGGATTTAGCACAGTCAGGGAAAGTAAAGAAAGTGTTTTATTTATTCTATGAGGCTTGTGCATTACATAGTAACTAATTTGGGACTTGATTAAACTGTCATACAAGAGCTTTCATATGTTCTTTAAAATGTATGTGTTATTTACTTTGCAATTGCAGTATATAGGTTAATGTGCTTGCAGCAAGTTTCCATTGCTGACAGGCAATTAGTATATTTTTTAAAAGATGTGCTCTTCTTCACGATCATTATCAGGATTGGGTGTCTGATAGCCTCAGGTCTTGTACTGGGAAAAATCAGTAAGGTTTCCAAGTATTTATCACCATCAGCACCAACCATGATGGTTGCAAAATGTTAGTTGCCCAAGCAAAATGTTCCTTTTGGTTATAGCTCTGTTTCCTTTTCCCCTTATAGATCTTTCAACTGTTGAGAGAGCCAGCATTAGCTACTGCTTTCTAAGGAAAAAATGTTATAAATGTAATGAAACATTTCTTTTCATAGTCAACTAGGCAGATTACTAAACAATACAAAATGGTGTGCTGAGCTGCAAATGTGTGAAATCAAAAAACTGCTACAATCAAACTCCTCGGATAGTGAGGAGAAAAAAAAATGATGTAAAATATATAAGATGTGCTGTTTTTGACTGAGATATTATCCTAAGCCCCGGTTCACACTAGGGCGACCTGTGAGGCGACCTGGTCGCCTCACAGGTCGCCGCAGGTCGCCTCCCATAGGAAAGCTGCGGACCCGTTCTAATAGGAGCGACACAAGTCGCTCCGACCTAGAAAAAGGGTCCGGAGCTTCTTTGGGGCGACCAGGAGGCGACCGCCATAGACTTCAATGTTATGAAGCTTCGAGGTCGCGGCGCGCTGCTCGCACCGCGATCTCGGAGGTCGCCCCTGAAAGTAGCGTCGCTCCTATGTGAACCGGCGCTAAAAGTGATAAGGTAACAAATGCAATAAACAATGTGCAATAAGCAAAATATAACAAAAAAAATAATCCATGAAAAGAGTTCCCTTAACTGCTGCCTCTTTAAGTGAAAAAACACTAAAAAACAAAAATAATACATATAAAGTAGGCACTGTTAAGTGATGGTTAATGTAGATATAATGGAAAATTAACATACAAATGTTCCAAAAGTGTGAACACAACAATACACTATTGCTATATAACCAGCAGAAATGAATAAATGTGAAGCATTCACAGTTCATATACAAAGAAGTCCTCTTAAGTGAAATAAATTAGTGCTCAAAAAATGCTGTCAACCACTCCGTGCCTTCTTATTTTGATTCAAGTGCTCCACCTTTTGATCAGACTCATAAATCTGCTCACCAGAAGCCCCAGCAGACATGTCCGCCTGTCTACACTTCCTTACTAACCAATGACGTCACTTCTGGCTACTACGTGGAAGGCATGCCGGCCGGCTTCTTGGAGCATTTACATGGTTGAGGAAAGGGGATGCAATTGATAAGCGTTCTGAGCTGGTGCCAGTCAGGACACATTCTATGTAAGCCTAACTAATGATGTGTGTATAGTGGCATTTCAATATTTATTAAAACAGTGTTGCACTATTATGGGTGTCTCTGTTTTACCACCATACAATCCACATCGGCCATCCGAGAGGCAATAGAGAGGTGCAGACCTATCCAGGTGTTCTGATTGCTGATAAAGCTGTATGGGACCTGGGGCTTCTGGTGAGCAGATTAATGAGTCCTATCAAGAGGTGGAGCACTTGAATCAAAATCAAACAATAGTGAATGTTCAAATGGCAAAGTGTCACTAGATTAGTGAAACTCATGTTGCCTCAAATGGTGTAACAAGAGAATTACATCAAAAATATTTTTTTTTGTAAGTACAGTGGGTACGGAAAGTATTCAGACCCCCTTAAATTTTTCACTCTTTGTTATATTGCAGCCATTTGCTAAAATCATTTAGGTTCATTCTTCTTCCTCATGAATGTACACATAGCACCCCATACTGACAGAAAAACAGAGAATTGTTGACATTGTTGCCGATTTATTAAAAAAGAAAAACTGAAATATCACATGGTCCTAAGTATTCAGACCCTTTGCTCAGTATTTAGTAGAAGCCCCCTTTTGATCTAATACAGCCAGGAGTCTTTTTGGGAAAGATGCAACACGTCTTTCACACCTGGATTTGGGGATCCTCTGCCATTCCTCCTTGCAGATCCTCTCCAGTTCTGTCAGGTTGGATGGTAAACGTTGGTGGACAGCCATTTTTAGGTCTCTCCAGAGATGCTTAAGTCAGGGCTCTGGCTGGGCCATTCAAGAACAGTCACGGAGTTGTTGTGAAGCCACTCCTTTATTATTTTAGCTGTGTGCTTAGGGTCATTGTCTTGTTGGAAGGTAAACCTTCGGCCCAGTCTGAGGTCCAGAGCACTCTGGAGAAGGTTTTTGTCCAGGATATCCCTGTACTTGGCCGCATTCATCTTTCCCTCGATTGTAACCAGTCGTCCTGTCCCTGCAGCTGAAAAACACCCCCACAGCATGATGCTGCCACCACCATGCTTCACTGTTGGGACTGTATTGGACAGGTGATGAGCAGTGCCTGGTTTTCTCCACACATACCGCTTAGAATTAAGGCCAAAAAGTTCTATTTTGGTCTCATCAGACCAGAGAATCTTATTTCTCACCATCTTGGAGTCCTTCAGGTGTTTTTTTTAGCAAACTCTATGCGGGCTTTCATGTGTCTTACACTGAGGAGAGGCTTCCGTCTGGCCCCTCTGCCATAAAGCCCCGACTGGTGGAGGGCTGCAGTGATGGTTGACTTTCTACAACTTTCTCCCATCTCCTGACTGCATCTCTGGAGCTCAGCCACAGTGATCTTTGGGATCTTCTTTACCTCTCTCACCAAGGCTCTTCTCCCCCGATATCTCAGTTTGGCCGGACGGCCAACTCTAGGAAGGGTTCTGGTGGTCCCAAACGTCTTCCATTTGAGGATTATGGAGGCCACTGTGCTCTTAGGAACCTTAAGTGCAGCAGAAATCTTTTTGTAACCTTGGCCAGATCTGTGCCTTGCCACAATTCTGTCTCTGAGCTCTTCAGGCAGTTCCTTTGACCTCATGATTCTCATTTGCTCTGACATGCATTGTGATCTGGAAGGTCTTATATAGACAGGTGTGTGGCTTTCCTAATCAAGTCCAATCAGTATAATCAAACACAGCTGGACTCAAATGAGGGTGTAGAACCATCTCAAGGATGATCAGAAGAAATGGAAAGCACCTGAGTTAAATATATGAGTGTCACAGCAAAGGGTCTGAATACTTAGGACCATGTGATATTTCAGTTTTTCTTTTTTAATAAATCTGCAACAATGTCAACAATTCTGTGTTTTTCTGTCAGTATGTGGTGCTATGCGTACATTCATGAGGAAGAAGAATGAACCTAAATGATTTTAGCAAATGGCTGCAATATAACAAAGAGTGAAAAATTTAAGGGGGTCTGAATACTTTCCGTACCCACTGTAAGTAACCACAATCTGGTAAAAAAAAATGACAAATAATAAATAGTGCAAAAAGTTCATAAATAGTCCAGTGCTCCACAATTCAACGTGAAGAGATGATTCTCCAACTTTCCCACATGCAAGCACAACAAAACTATAGTGCAACTGAAATAATCCACAATGGAAAGTGTGTCACCCCTGGGCTCTATACGTGAAAATTGGCCGCTTACCAAATCAATTGATCCCACCAAGAGATCATAGCGTGTGAGTGGAAGCGCCTCTGAAGACAAGTGGTAGAGATTATGGAAGATGCTCATAGTGCATTAATGCGTATAAAGCTGGTTAATTAAGTAAAGATTGCACTTACATCAAGGACAATGAATTTGAGCAATATGGGATAAAATCTTGCACGGCCGTCTGCAGTACGGTCCACGCTAGTTGGCGTCACTTTGCTAGCTCCAATCCAACACATTTCCTCTCAGAAGGCATCGACTGGGATGAGCCTTTATAAGCATTAATGCATTATGAGCGTCTTCCATTATCTTTTTTAACCACATGATGTGATTAATGAGATTAAGGAGCACCATAAGCCTGGATACATTCCCTGGAGCTGGCTGACCACTGGTCTTCAGAGGCGCTTCCACTCACACGCATATGATCTCTTGGTGGGATCATTTGATTTGGTACATGACCAATTTTCACATGTAGAGCACAGGGGTGTGAGAGGAATCTCCCCACTGCCAGAATACAATAGTGCAGCGGGGAGGGTTCCCATATCCACCTTGATTGTGTGGATGGGGAGTCGGTTCTGTTTTTCTTTTAGAATGCAGGCTTAATGAAAAAAGTCTGAACCATGTGTGACCAACTTTAGAGGCAATTGTCAACAAAACAATTATATTTATTTGAAAAGCAGTATAGAATGGTGGTAGGGTTTTTAGGGTGCAAGATGACACAAAACATTGTTAAAAAGGTCTATTTTATTAAATAATTGTTAAAAAAAACATACATATTTATGTATACTTAATCTATACATATACAGCAAACAAAATCCAGATTTGTCTCAACATGTTTCACTGTATCAGCTTCTTCAGGAGATGGACAGGGTTGAAAGAAAAGCTTGTGAATTGCTATATATGTATAACCATGTAGAAAATCTACACATAGGAGACATGCCAATAGAAAATGTGTAAATGTTTCCAGGAGGGTATTAGTGTACCACAAGGGACAACTAAATCCAGGGGTCAGTCATCTAAATTATCACTTTTTAATAATTATATTTATTTGTTTTCTTTGAATTCATTTTGGGTATAGTAGAGAAAGGTTTGATTCAAATTGCAAAATGGGTGGGGGATCTTGTCATAATAAATGCATTGCACAATTTGTATGTAAGTTGGAACAGGTAGATTTTTTAAGTGTAACTCCAACCAAAAAAAAAAAGTTAACGATTTTTGGATAGCATAGGGAAGAGTTAACACCCCTGTAACATTTGGTTCGCTGTCTGTGCCCCTGTTCAGAAGATTTTGCCTCACTTTCTGTCCCTGTGACAATTGGATTTTGACAATTTTGAGTTGTCATGGAAACAAGGATTGGTGGTAACGCTTCAGTGGAGACACCTTTTTCCTGTGATAACTCGTACAGGAGTGAATTTTGCTTCCCAGGAGTAGATTTCCTCTCACTTCCTGTTCCCTCCCTGCGTTTGTAAGTATGAGTCGTATGTAAGTTGGATGTTTGTTACTCGAGGACTGCCTGTGATATTAAATTGAAAAATGGAAACTTCCCATGTACCCCCAAAATAATTAGTGGCAAAAGGGGATTTTAATGTACCAAAACACAAATCAAAAAGAGTTCATCCATAAAATTAAATTTTTATTTTCACATTAAAATCAGCAAAACATGTATTGTTGGCTACAATCTGGTATAGAGAATATGCATCCTAACCTTTATAAAATAGAATAGATGGATCAACGCATTTCACTTAACCACTTAAGCCCCGGAGGATTTGGCTGCTAAACGACCAGAGGGTATTTTGCGATTCGGCACTGCGTGACTTTAACGGACAATTGCGCGGTCGTGCGATGCTGTACCTAAACGAATTTGGCGTCCTTTTTTTCCCACAAACAGAGCTTTCTTTTGGCGGTATTTGATCACCTGTGCGATTTTTTGATCACGCGCTATAAACAAAAAAAGAGCGTCAATTTTGCAAAAATGGCAATATTTTTCCCTTTTTTTTATATGAAATTCCCCCCAAAAAAATGTAAAAATCAAAATTTTTTAATATTTTCGGCCAATTTGTTTTATGCTACCTATGTTTGGTAAAAAAAATCGCAAAAAGCGTATTTTGATTGGTTTGCGCAAAAGTTATTGCGTTTACTAACAAAGGGAAAGATTTTTGTCATTTTTGTTGTTTTTTTTTAACGCGTAATGGCGGCGATCTGCGATTTTTTTTGCGGTACTGCGACATTGCGGCGGACAGATCGGACCCTTGACTGACATTTTTGACACTTTTGGGGTTACCAGTGACATTTCTACAGTAATCAGTGCTATATATATGCACTGTTACTGTAAAAATACACTGGTAGTGAAGGGGTTAACTTTATTTGAGAGGGAGGGGCTGTGTGTGTCCCTAGGGGCGTGATTCTAACTGTGATTGGCTGTGGCTTCAACTGTATGCAGAGTGATCAATGGATCTACATAGTAGATCCATGTAATCATCTCTCATACAGAGAGGAGAATGACAGGCAGCTTGTTTACACAAGCTGCCTGACTTTCTCCCTCTCCCCCGCCGATCGCAGAGTGGCCGGCGGCGATCGGGTCCGCCGGTCACACGCGCGGGGGGGTCCGTGACCACGCGGGAGCGGGAGCGCGCCTCCGGCGGCGCGCGCTCGCTCCCTAAACCCTCACAGGCGAGCGACGTAGACCTACGTCACTTTGCCTGTGAGGGGCTGACCGCCGCCGTAGATAGTCGTGCGGCGGTCGGCAAGTGGTTAAAAAGAGTGTTCTCTGGATCCACTTATTTGTTTTCTCTTTTTTAATATTGTAGCCAACAAATGGATGCAAACAATAAAGGTCCCAAAAGAATATGATAAATGTGAGATGTATATGTCTGCAAAGACACAATATAAGAGTTTGATGTGTCAATATGAAACATCAATCCCTGTATAGAACCCCAAAAAAGGTATTCCAGACTGCATGTTCCAAAGGATATATAGAAAGACACCAAGGTAAGCCGGGGCTAAGGCACAACCCCACCTGTAATAGTGACCATGCCCAACACAGGGAGGGCCTCCATAAACCTAAAAATCCCAAAACGACAGAAGAATCTGCACAATGGTGCCTACTGAGTCTTTAATGAGTGTTTAGATTCATATTCTCAATATCAGACTGTAGCTAATGATACATGTTTTTATGTTTGCTGACATTAATGTGGAAATAAAAATGCAATTTTATGAATGATCTCTTTTTGTATTTTGGCACATTAAAATTCCCTTTTCCCACTATCCTTTATAGGGAAGTTTTCACTTTTCAAAGGGTTGAATTCTCCCTTTCCCATAAAAATGTACACTATTAAAAAAAAAAAACACTACTGGTGCATGCAAAAAAAAAAAAAAACATTTGCATGTTTTTATCATGGGCATAGTGTCCAAAGGCTTTGGGCTTGTATCAGTGGTATCGGTTTGAATGGCTTGTGAGATTATTCAGAATTCATTGACAAATGCATATGATCTTGACTTCACCTCCTTCAGACCTGAATTTGACCTGTTTTAAGCGGGTTTTGCATTCTCATAGTAATTTTTTATTCAATTCAAAAGGGATTAGCACAAGACCCTATATTCACGTTAAATTATAACTGCATAACCGTTTTGCTGGGATGAATAAATGGCGAGTAATAGCAATACATTGCATGTCTCGGCAGGAGTGATCCCCTTTCAGCACTGTCTGTGTTGATGGGGGAATCATGCACATTTCTTTTCATACAACCCATGGTTGCAGGAAACAAATTTTCACCGTCTATGGCCTACCTTAAGTCTGCCTACTTATAGCTCCATGAGCAAGCCTTATCTGTTTGTGTTGTATGTTATTGGCAGCCAGCTTCTCTCTCTACAAGGTGGGCTGTTTTATCAACAAGAACAAATCTCTGTGGCTGGATCTGCTCTATAGAACAATGTGTTAAAGGTTAGTCACAGTATAATAGGTCTGTATGCAGAAATCTTTGTAGATAATGCAGAACACAGCAAGCTTGAATCCATGAAAAATAAATCGCTGTTCACACGATGGAGCTCCAACAGGTTAGCCGTCATTGCCCTGGAATTAATCTTGCATACTTTGCCCTTTGCTAAGACGTGAAACATAGCTGAATTTGTATCAAATAAATGATCAGGATTGTATAGAATAATAATGTGTTTTTGTCATCCTGCTCTGTGGGAACAACAAAGTGTGAGAGAGCCAATTATGGCATGCCGCTGATCTTTGAGACGGCCATGAATCATTTTTATAGTGTTTTTATATGCTTTTAATTAGACTTTTCAGAGCAGGAGGCTTTGTGCGCCACATTGGTATGCAATGCACCTTTTCGACAGCTCTTATGGGAAAGACATACAAAACAAGGAATGCAACTGAAGCTATGAAGAGAGACTCACTACTTAAGTGCTCATCTTAAAGTGAAATGTTAAGGCTTGTTTTGACCTGTAAACTGTTCTGCTTTTGAGATTTTTTGATCTATGCAGCAGCAGTTTTGCATAGCTGTATTTGT
Source organism: Pelophylax lessonae (assembly GCF_965119305.1). Taxonomy (NCBI): domain Eukaryota; kingdom Metazoa; phylum Chordata; class Amphibia; order Anura; family Ranidae; genus Pelophylax; species Pelophylax lessonae. The sequence continues at coordinate 136,406,477 of NC_138770.1, forward strand.
GACTCTATTGATACTGGAGCATGCATAGGAGTAATCAGACCAGGCATCCTTTTACTAGGCATGCGCCTCTATAGTTTTAGAGTGTGTTGGATATAGCTCTTTTAAGATGTAAGTTATTTCATAACTGCCTTTTCGGTTATAGGCGAGTTCTGTTGGGCTGTCACTTGCCGGCTCTATCTCTTAGGTATTTCAGTGGTGATACCTTTTTATCGTAGATCCTGTCATTGGTCTTGTGCACCCTACAACTTGTTCCCACTATTTTGGTAATCATTCTTGATAAATAAAATTGAATGTAATGACCATATGGTGTGCTTAAAATGGAACTGTTGGGATAAAGGAATACCCTTGTAACTGCATTAAAAAATGTGCAGCTTGAGGTTGTGAGTTCTTAGCACGACTCAAGAGGTTTAGCCCTCTGATAAAAGCCATGGGAGGGCAGAATTTGCTGGTGTAACATCATTATCTACCTACCCAGTTCGTGGGCAATGAAGCAACCTGAGGGGTTGGGTTTAAGTAGGGTGTGGCAGAAGAGTTTGCTTTTTAGTGGATTTGTAATACAGTCTTAATAATCTGGATGATGTTTTACTAAGATGCCAGTGTTTGGGCCTACTTGGATTCATGTAACTAAAAGTGTATGCATATTTGCCCAGGAGATCTGCATTATGGTATGTGTCTTCTACAGACGGTGAACGGAGTGGTCATTATATCATCACGGGAAGCAGAAAAGTGCACTGCTTCATAGTAGTTATATGCTTTCTGGTATGTGGTTGGTGCTCATAGTGTAGATAGTGTATGAGAAGATTGATACCCCAAATCAGACATGTCCAAAGTCCGGCCCGTGGGCCAAATGTGGCACCCGGGCTGCTTGAATACGGCCCCACAGGTAATTTGGAAAAATACATTGGCATCATTCATGACTCTTTGCTGCCATCATTAATCATCATCGGTGGGTTCATATAGCGCTTATATGTGGTTAACCCTTGTGTGACTGATTAGGGAGCACGCATGCTCTGGATTGAGATGAATACATTGTAAAATCTCAGTTAATGTCAGTTGGTCTAAATCAGTTATCAATACATTTGGACACAACATGTATACTTGGTGTTATGTTCCTGTTCATATTTTTTTTTTAACTTAAAAGTTGACAGACAACCTTTATTACCAATAATATGTAATGTACTTTACAATGTTCCTGACATATATTTCAGCTTCCTGGATTTTTTTTTTTCATCTGGCCTTCACATATGAAAGGCAGAGCGATTTAACATCCGTTTAGATTTGTCATCCATGTGATGAAAAGAAAAGTATGCCGTTTGCAATAAACTTTGCATAAAATAGTTTGTTTGTATTTAATTTGAATGAACCAAAGAATGTCAAGTAAAATGCTTGGCCCTCACGCATTTCATTTCATCAAATCTGGCCCTCTTTGAAAAAAGTTTTATACACCCCTGCCCTAAATAATACTAAAGAGCTGGAATAATGGTAAATCACAGTTTCGGTTGAAGTTTCATTATAAAGTGGTGTAGACTGCACAGAAAGTTAATGTGTTTCAGCTTAAAAATGCCTTAATCATGACTAAAATAACTCTGTCCCTAGCAGTTTTAGGCAGTATCAAACGTGTGCATGACATTTGGGTGTGTTAATTAAGGAATTGAATACAAAAAGACATGATACATAAAACAATGCAACAATCAAATGAAATCACAATATTACTGCAGACCACAGCTCCTACTAACCCTGCAACCCCCCCCCCCCCCAAAAAAAAAAAAAAAAAAAAAAAAATAGGAGGGAACTTGCAGTGTGTGTACACAGGACAGAAAAGCATAAAGATGGGGAAAATCCAATGGCAGGAAAAAACAAAAATAGAAATAAAGTGTATATAAGGAAGCCAAGCATAAAAAGGATTACTTGAGATACAGACCCACAGCCTATATGTGGTTTAATCCCATAGGGATGCAGGCTTGCAGCTGCTCAAATATACAGAAAACTTCTCACTCTAATGGCTTCCTATACCTGCTACCCCCCCCACCCCCCATGCCACAAAAAGGTAATTTCCACTATGTAAATCATGAAAATGTTTCAAACCTTTGGAGATGTTAAGTGCTTTCACATTCATACTATCACAATAATGCTCCCCAATACGTGTACGCAGTGCAGGAGTGGTGCTACCCAAATACAGGAGATTGCATATTGTGCATTGGATAAGAATGTTGACCCGCAATTGATGTACTGGGATATTCTATACTCCTTTCTTGTAACCAAAGAAGTAACCTCGCTTATGTTCCCTACAGTATTTACATTTGACCACTCACCATCTGTAGGAACTCATAACTGACAACCACATTCTAGTAGTATTACTTACCTCAAAATAGCTTGGTGAGATAAGGGATCACAAGGTTGGAGCCCACTGGCAACCATCTGATAACACCCTATATAGATCACTATCTACATAGAGGATTGGGAGATTTTTATTGATTACTTTTTATAATTTTATTGTATTCAACTGAATAAGAGACACCTGCTTTGCCACCACGTCTTTGTCTGAACTGACCTCTACCAGAAAGATCATCAGGTCTACTTTTACAGGACGCCTCTCTAAAGCCCTTTTCAATACACCAAACAGGATATACTGTATTTCTCAATATAAGCCTAAATAATGTACTGTTGTCTGGTTCATTTCTTCTTAAGAAGTTTGAAATACAATGCATAATTCAGACAAAATGTACACAAACTGATAAGAAATGAATTGCTACCATTGATTGATTGGGATCCAAGTACTATTGGTTTAGAAGTGGCAGTGGTCTGACTTGGATCTTATTTTTATTTTGCCTACCTTTTAAAAGCTTTCACTGGCTGTTTAAAATGTATTGGGAGGGTGATTACCAGTAATGGATGTGATCCTCAGAGGAAATGTGTAATGTCCAATGAAGGCATCTTGAATCTAAACAAACAAAGCATGTTGGTTGGAAATTTTGGATTATGTATGTAAACCCTTAAAGTCAGATGTAAGTGCTTAGACAAGTGAGAAATGAATGGCTACTATTGCTTCAATAGAATCAAAGTACTATTGATTTGGAAATAGCAATGGAACTGAAGTCAATTTCATTTATATATCGCCTGCCACTAAGGCCCCTTAGAAGCTTATACCAGCTGTTTACAGCTTATTGTGAGAGGGATTACTCATAACAGATGTGATCTAGAGCTGCACGATTCTGGCCAAAATGAGAATCACGATTTTTTAGCTTGGAATAAAGATCACGATTCTCTCACGATTCTCTGTGTAACAAAAAAAATTGGGATAACTTTACTGTTACGTTTTTTTTTTTTTATTCATTAAAGTTTATTAATTGCGTTTGAAAGACTGCTGCGCAAATACAGTGTGACATAAAATATTACAACAATCGCCATTTTATTCTGTAGGGTCTCTGCTAAAAAAATATATAAAATGTTTGGGGGTTCTAAGTACTTTTCTAGTAAAAAAAAAATGATTTTAAACTCGCAAGCAACAAGTGTCATAAAAAGGTCCAGTCTTTAAGAGGTTAAACTTCCTTTCTCCCTGGCAGAGGGAAGGAAAAGATACAATGTAATCATTTTGTTTATAGTTACTGGGAGGCTTAGCTGATAGGCGTTTGCGGGAGGAAAGATACAATGTAATCATTTTGTTTATAGTTACTGGGAGTTTTCCACAGCTGTTTTCTCTGCTCCCTCAGCTATGCAAAGAATCGAGAATATGTCAGGTTTAGATCGTCAGGGGGGGTGAATCGAGATCGCGATTTTCATACGATTAATCGTGCAGCTCTAATGTGATCCTCAGATGAAAATTTGTATTGGCCAACTAATTAATCTTAAACCTGAACAAACGCAGCATGTGGGTTTGAAATTTTGAACCTGTTTGTGTAAACCCTTAAATTGTGTACCTGAACTAATTAAAAAAAAAAAAAATACTTATGTAGTACCTACACATTTTGTAGATATACTAACAATATATGTGATTGTATACTTAAAACTGTGAAAGACACACAGTAGGTCCAACATGTGGGAGTTAAAGGGTTAAACTATTTTCTTATTCTCCCATATTCTCTTTAATATCAAGCAGAATATTCATTCTGATCTTACATGCTTGTAAAGTCAACACTGGCTAGTGTTTGCTTTCACGCTGCTCTAAGCTGGGGTCATCATAACCTATTCCTGATGACTGGTTGTTGATAAGATAATAATTAAGGTTTCTAATGCTGATCAGAATATTCATGCTGAACTTTGATTATGATGTTATCTGTCATGCTTTGATTGGTTATTATGGAAGGTGGTATTGTATGCAATATTCTGATTGTTTGAGAACTCCTATCCTCCCTATGTTTCATTGTGCATATAAACCCCAAACGTTTACATAAAGATTGAACACACTTTGAATCTACCTGTCTGTCTGTTTCATATTTCATCAATGTGTGTTCCCGGTACCAGTAGAGGGCGCTTCTGGTCATCCAAGTGACGAACATAATAAAGATTAACTTTCACAACATATAAGAACAAAAAAGAAAAAGTCACTCTACAGTGTCCAATCAGTAAAGTCCAGATATAATATTATACACTGTAATGCCAAGTGAATATTTGTTATAATGAGACCCCTCCAAAAGCAGTAAAGCTACATCCACATAAGCCCATGCTGAGAAGTCTAAACATTGCAGAAATGCCACATGGATGTTGATGGAGATGTTGGTTCCTGGTCCGATATTAAAGCGAGGGTTGGATCCATACTTCCTGATTTTGAGTGCTCATAGGTTCCAACTCAATCTCAAATAGAGGCTTGGCTTTTACATTAAGTTCAAATTGAGTCTTGGTTCCATCATGATCCTCCCTCATTTCTGGTTTTCTCCTGTTTGTGACCTATATATAATGCGTGATGGCTGTACGGCGGCTTCTTGCCCCAGATGATGCCCGTTTTGATGAAATGCATAGGGAAAGGCTGATGTTTTTGACTTTATCACGCACCCGATTCCCGGAAATGGTTTGCTCCTGTCCCGGGCTGTAATTCTGTACACATATGCACATATGAAGACTTTGTTTGCCTTGAGTGTGACCTTGGCATGAGGAGTATTAGAGCGCATAGATTGAATTCTGCTGCGGAGTAATATGCTTTTCTTTGACACAGGCGTATGTTGACTTATTATAACTTGGAAGTCAAACTTATCTTGTAATCGTATTCTGGATTGGATAGTGAAGGTGCACAGAAGCAGTGTTCCTATTCAACTTCTCAGCACGGGCTTATGTGGATATGGCATTACTGTTTTTGGAGGGGCCTCATTTTCACACATAATCACTTGGCATTACAGTTTGAAACATTATGTCTGGACTTCACTGATTGGACAATGTAGAGTGACCTTTTCTTCTTTTTTATTATATATTGGACTTAGGTCTTTCACAGTTTTAAGTACATCATGACACATTTTGATATTTAGCACTGCACTTACTATTTTTTATGTATTTACAGCTTGTACTGGTTGATGTGTTAGCCGCTTATGTTTACCCCATTGTGCAATTTCAATTTTTTATTTTACTACATAAAGTAGTTTTCATTCTGCTAGAAATCCAATGAGTTCCTAACATCCTGTGCTTTTCTACCTCTGCTGCACTGAAATCCCAAGCAGTATTATTTTCCTTGCCCAGTTTTTATGAGCTGGACTACAGAACACCTGCCCATATATTGTGGAAGTTAAGAAAGGCATAGGTATATTTTACTTACACAGGGGAACTGTAAAGGGCTTACAACACTAAGCTTGGGGCAGATGGATTCCAGGAAGTAAATGCTACGTGAATCATCTGCCCTTACTCAAGATGGCCATAGCCAGAAATGCTAGGGGGTGTTTTTGAAAGTGATTTCTCGGTAAAATAGTACGGAGACATGGATGGATAGAGGAGTTTGCTTTAAATATCAAAAACTCATTAAATGGGGTTTTTGGTGCTCAGATATGTAGTTAATTTTCAGTTTAAGCACTGCTATTTTTTAGAATAGCTTGCTATTAATCCTCTCGAATGTTCTAAGGTAAGCCCCCTATATTGGATTGCAAACTGCATCTGAAGCCTTTAAACGCTCCCTTTGACTAGTGTTAAGGCAGCAGACAATGTCTCCATTATATTGTGCAGCCAGAACAAGGTGGCTCCTTGAGTATGGTTGCTCCAGTTTGGATGCGGCCATAGCACAGAGTGCTGCTGCATTCAGATGCAGTGTATAGCCACATCTGAATACAGTAGTCTAGCCATCCTCATTCATCCCTCTGAACGATGCCTAAAACACATGTAAAACACACTCATACCCGATGCGAAAAAAAAATGCACACACAAAATATGGATTTAAAAAAAAAATAAAATAAAGTAGAACTTCTGATCTGTGTATAATATGAGCAAATAAGAGAAACCCCTCTGCGAAGCAGAAGAATCAGCTGTCTTTCTGGGTTTGTCAGTTACATGCAAAGTGATGCCCCTTCTCATTTTGAATGACAAGAGCCCATCTTTGTGTCCTTTAAAGCTGCATTCTAGTAAAGCATTGCTTCTGCACAGTGACTTTTAATGGGAGCTCATAATCCAGGTACATGAAGAATAGATAAACTGCACTCAAGGAAGAGACAAAAAAAAAAAAAAACCGAAATAGCTGATATGTTTTTCAAACTTGAAGAAAGTTTCTTCAATGAACGAACATTAGCATCTGATAACACGGTATAGACGCAGTCAATGGGGGGTTCTGTCCCTTCTTCTCCTGTCATCATTGTAGCAGCATGAGTACATAATCACATCTTTACTCAGAACTATTACTGGACTGAGTGAGCCGAGCACTTCACTGCAATCCATTTTATGAAAGTGCATCTTCTTTTTCTGCAAGCTGAGTGATTGTCACACTATCTGGATTCTCATCATTTTTACTGTTAAATAGACAAAAAGTGTTTTATACATTACAGAGGACATGTTTGATTTAAAGGATCCAGTCCTGTAAGATCTAGCAATGCCAGGAAACTGCTAAGTGCACGTTTAAAATATGAATATTTGGATAAGAAAATAAACAAATATGTGTAATATAAAGAGTATAAATGGGAGTATGTGAATTGTTTTACTTGATAAAGGATCATTATTCTGTTTAGCCAGTCTTTTGATTGACACAACTGCAATACACTGCATAATCTGGCATAAAGCTCCACTATATCTACTTCGTCTTTACAACCTTATTTGTCACCTGCAGGGTACCTTAGAATCTGTAAAGCTAAAATAGGCAATTTATGCTCTGCTGGTGTCATTAGCTTGACTTCAAAGACTGGCTGAAAAGAGTAAAAATAATCTGGCAAGTAAAACATTTGAAAGTTATGGATTTTGAGCGTATTTATCTATGCAGCTAGAGGTCTCTATGCTCACATTTTGGCACGTCAGTAACGCACGCAAAAATGCATGCTTTTCTGATATGCTCAGAAGCGCGCTGTTTGCAGACTCAGCGGGACCATTAAGTCTAAATGGCGGCCCCAAGTATCTGCAAATGTGTACATTTTTGCAGGCTCCAAAATGCATTGTGCTTTTGCGAATGGGTTAGGGACTTCTTTCGGGTGTTTCTTATGCCTAGGGCAGCCCATTGAATAGAATAAGCTGCCCTACACGCAATGCACAGAGATACTCATGCATGGTGTGAACGGAGCCTAACTTTTCTTCTGAGCAGCTTGCTGCTTTCTGTTATCTGCCCTAATAAGGAAAAATGTGGTCCCAAAATTATAGTTCATCATTTTCTCTTATGAGGTTATTAGACTAAAAGTTAGGTATAGTTTTGACAATGTGTAGAAAAAAAATATACAAAGTATATTCCCTGCGCCAAAGTAAGGTATCCAATAAGTGTATATATCACAGTGTCTAAAGATTAAAAAAATAGGAACAATATATGAGTGTAAAAAAATATGTATAAAAAATAGGCAGCTGCTGTAGGTAATGAGTAAAATGTCAAAAATGTTTTTTTTTTTTTTTTTTTTTTAAAAGGGCAAATACAGCACTTGCTAGTTAAATATCAGAGAATCTTTAAAATACAGTTCCCAATATAAATTAAACCTTGTAAAGTGCCGATGTGACTCAATATATACCACATGAATAGTAAAATTGCAGTAAATAGCATATAAATAGATGTAGTTTCATAATAGAAAAGCCATAAAAAGTGACAATAGTGCTGTGCTAAATCATAATCCGGTGTGCATAGGTGACTGTGACTTAAATTACTATGAATAAATATCAATCAGCAATATTCCTTGGAAAAAATATAAAATGTATAAAAGAGAGTCCAACAATAAATAGTGACTTTGTGCTCAAAAAATTAATGTCCTCAGTGCAAGTGGTTATCCACAAAAAGTGCAAGTGCTCTGGCTTGATTGCTCAGGGTATCGATTCCTTGTCCCAAGTGAAAATGAATAAGATGGGTCGCTTACCAGATGATGTGGGTCTTATATGTCATATAACATTAAGACCATTCAGGCTTTAGTGGCCCCCTGGGCCAAATGGCTTCCCCTTTTAGGTGGTCCTATGGGCTAGTAATGGCTCCTCTGGACTCCGGGATATGATGGTCAAATGTAGTGGGAAAGGAGAAAAAGAAGGCTCCAAATAGCGTAATATAGTCTATTAAAAGTTTTATTACCCTTGCATCGGGTTCAGGATATATAAAAACCAAATATACACTATCCCTGGTGGTCAGCGGTGCGGGCTGCGCGTCCTCCTCGCGGAATCATGGGCTAACTTCCGGCTTGGGTTCCAACTAGGGTAGGATAATGACAATATGCGGCCCAAACTGACGCATTTCGTCACTTCCGGTGACGTCTTCAGATTTATATGCTATTTACTGCGATTTTACTATTCATGTGATTTACATACAGTGGCGAAAATAAATATTTGATCCCCTGCAGATTCTGTACGTTTGCCCACTTACAAAGAAATGAAGGGTCTATATTTGTTATCATAGATGTATTTTAAATGATAGAGGCAGAACATCAACCAAAAATCCAGAAAAAAACACATAATACAAATGTTATAAATTTAATTGCAGTTCAGTGAGTAAAATAAGTATTTGATCCCCTACCAACCAACAATAAATGTGGCTCCCACAGACTGGCTACAGTATGTGCTCATGTGGTACACAGATTAGTCCTGTCAATTTAAGAAGGTGCTCCTAACGACAATACATTGTGTATAAAAGACATCTGTCCACAGAATCTCTTTCTTCCATTGAAACTTCAACATCATGAAAGCGCTATCAAAGGATGTCAGGGTTAAGATTGTAAACCTGCACAAGTCTGGAATGGGATACAGGACCATCAGCAAGAAGCTCGGTGAGAAGGAGACAACTGTTTGAGTGATTATTCGCAAATGGAAGAAATACTAAATAACCATCAGTCACCCTCGTTATGGAGCTCCATGCAAGATTTTGCCTCATGGTGTAAGGGTGATCATGAGAAAAGTGAGGGATCAGCTCTGGACTACAGGGAAGGAGCTTCTGAATGATCATAAGGCAGTTGGGACCACAGTCATCAAACAAACCATTGTTAACACTATACATTGCCATGGATTTAAATCCTGCAGTGCCCGCAAGGTCCCCCTCCCCAAGAAGGGATATGTACAGGCCCATCTGAAGTTTGCCAGTGAACATCTAAATACATCAGTAAAGTTATATCGAGACCACTGTTCCTGATCTTTGCTGACAGTATTAGGACAGGAGATGTACCAGGGGATTGGAAGAAAGCTAACGTGATTCCAATATTCAAAAAGGGCCAGAGGCATATCCCGGGAAATTATAGGCCTGTCAGTTTGACATCAGTAGTATGTAAACTTCTGGAGGGGATGATAAGGGACTATATTGTAGAGTTTGCTAAAGACAACAACATCATCAGCAGTAATCAGCACGGGTTTACAAATGGGCGTTCTTGTCAAACCAATCTCTTAACATTCTACGAGGAGGTGAGCTGTGAGATTGATAGGGGGAGACCAGTGGATGTGGTGTACTTGGATTTCGCTAAGGCGTTTGATACAGTTCCCCACAAGCGCTTAATTTATAAAATAAGGTCTGCAGGTATCGATAGCAGGGTTTGCTCTTGGATAGGGAACTGGCTTAAAAGGCGTGTCCAAAGGGTAGTAATAAACAGCGCATACTCAGACTGTTCTGAGGTGGTAAGCGGGGTCCCCCAAGGCTCAGTCTTGGGACCAACCTTGTTCAATTTATTCATAAACAACATTGAGGTCGGGATCAGTAGTTCGATATCAGTTTTTGCAGATGACACAAAATTGGCCAGGGCAATAACTTCACAACATGAAGCAGATATCCTACAGAATGACCTGGACAAAATTACAGAGTGGGCAACGACATGGCAAATGAGGTTTAACGTAGAGAAGTGTAAGGTTTTACACTTGGGGACTAAAAACATAAAAACACAATACACGTTAGGAGGGGAACCCTAGGGGGAATCAAAAATGGAGAAGGATCTGGGAGTCTTGGTTGATGATAGATTAGGAAACAGCATGCAATGTCAAGCAGCAGCTGCCAAAGCCAGCAGAACATTAGCATGCATAAAGAAAGGGATGTATTCCGGAGATAAGACTATAATCCTTCCACTTTATAAAACTCTGGTCCGACCGCATCTGGAGTATTCCGTCCAGTTCTGGTCGCCAGTCCTCAGGAGGGATGTGTTGGAGCTGGAGAGAGTCCAGAGAAGGGCAACTAAACTAATTAGGGGATTGGAGGACCTTGACTATGAAGAGCGTCTACAATCGCTCGATTTATTCTCCCTGGAGAAGAGACGTCTGAGGGGGGACATGATAGCAATTTATAAATATCTTAATGGGGATCCCATCTTAGAAAAAAAGCTGTTCATTCGAAGGGATTGCATGAGGACTCGAGGGCATACAATGCGATTAGAGGAGAAGCGTTTTAACCTCAGGCAACGCGGGGGGTTCTTTACTGTTAGGGCAACAAGATTGTGGAATTCTCTACCACAAGAGGTGGTTTCTGCGGGTAGTATGGTGGCTTTCAAAAGACTCTTAGACTTACATCTCAAGGATCAGAACATTCAGGGGTATGTGAGATGATTACAGCCACACACACCTACACAGGTTGAACTAGATGGACTATTGTCTTTATTCAACCTCGCCTACTATGTAACTATGTAAGGATTAGGAGAAAGTGATGTGGTCCGATGAGACCAAAATTTAGCTTTTTGGTATTAATTCAACTTGCCAGGTTTGGAGGAAGTAAAATGCTGATTATGACTTTAAGAACACCATCCCTACAGTCAAGCACGGAGGTAGAAAAATTATGCTTAGGGGCGATTTCTCTGCTAAAGGTAGAGGCCAAGTTTGCCACATTGAGGGGCCAATTGACAGGGCCATGTACTGTAAAATCTTGGATGAGAAACTTCTAACCCCAGCCAGAACACTAAAAATGGGTCACGGATGGGTCTTCCAGCATGACAATGATCCAAAACATGCAGCCAAGGCAACAAAGGAGTGCTTCAAGAAGAAGCACATTAAGGTCAGAGAGTGGCCTAGCCAGTCTCCAGATCTGTCAAGGTCTTGACATGTGCAGACTGCTGCCTCCTATAAAGTCTGATTGTATCATCACTTGCCTGCTGCCTGCGTATCGCACAGTGATGATGCTGCACACCAGTCTATATCACCTGATGAGTTGCAGTCCTTGCCTTTGCGCTTGTGCTCCAAGGTGCATCTCTGCTAGCAGTCTTCTGTTTTCTGTGTTCCTCCGTGTATGACCTGACTTGGCTGACGACTCTCCTGACTCTCAACCCGGCATCGGCAGATGACCCGTCATAAGCAGACTACTCGCTTCTGGACTTGACCCCGGCTTGTATGACTACCTGCTTCTGGACTTGACCCCGGCTTGTTCCTGATCTCGCTTCCTCGCTAAAAAAGATGAAAAGAAAAACAAAGACGAACAACAAATATATAACAAAAATTGTTGAAAGTTGAAAATTAAAAGTCCACTGTAAAAGGTGACAGTTCACTAAAAATTGTGACAGTCTGTCACCATAAACTATGCAGTGCAATAAACATGCTTTTCTTCAAATATATTCATTGTTCCACCACGTGCAGAATATAAATGCTCTCACCAGAACCCCCAGGTCCCACCCAGGGACCATATACGCCTTATTGTAAATGCAAATTTGTATAGGATTTGAGAACTCTTCTATAGTTAAAGGCAATCCTCCTTACAGAGCATCTTCCCCTCAGACAATAGATGACAATTGGCATAAAAAAAAAACAAATAACAAGGTGATCATGTAACACTGTTTAATAAATACATTAAAATGTCGTGCTTACATTTAAAAGTGCCCCAACTGACACCAGCTAGATAAACCCCTACAGTGCCCCTAGGTAGTTAGGACCAGGTAGGATACCTCTCTCTCTTCCTCGTGGCTAGCTACTTTTCCCCAGCTTGCGTGCGCTCCACCACTAACCAGAAGTGACGTCAATGGTTAACCACAAAGTTTAGGCAGCACACCCTCTGTCCCTCCACTTTCCTACTAACAGACTGCTTCTTACAGTGGAGCACATCTGATTGGCTCCTTGTGCATCTTCTTTCTTCTCATCTGTGAGCTTGACTGTACGCTAGACTTCACAAGGGTGATACCACAGTCAAATTCAGGTACTTACATGAATACATTTTAATGATGTATTAATAATTACAGGACTGCATTTATTTGTGTTTTTTATATCTGCCCGAAGTTCATCTTTAATGCTTTTCAAAGCAATTACATAATTATGTTTATATTTGGCAGCTTATATGTTATTTAATTGTCTCTTTAAGATGTCTGCGTATTCACAAGGGTTGGCTTCTTCTGTGATTTACGGTGTTCAGAAAAACATCCACAGCCAGCTGAAACCTGTGTAAAGTCTAAGCCTAGACTGAGGTTCTGTGATAGCTTTTTCCCTTTATTTTCATCTAGTGATCTGACCAGTAAGTCTGTTATTTTTATAGACCAAGCTTCATTGTAAGGTACATTACACATTATATGCTAGTATGGAATGCATATGAGTACATTATAACATTGCGTTTCAGAGGAAACGTTTTTTAGTTTTTTTTTTTTTTTTATTTTCAACTTTACTACCACTTTAGCAAATTTTGAGCATTTTTTTTCTTTTTTTTTTTCATTTTGGAAAAAGGTTTAAGCCAAAAAAAGCTAACCATTGTAGGACCAAAGGCCTATAATTTGTCCCAACCTTAATAAACTCCACTTTTGCTAGACAATTTGGCCTGATACAGAAGGTGGAAAATCGGTCATTCCCCTGGCAGGATTAATAGGTGATAAAGTTATGTTTAGAGGGGAAGCTCGGAAAAACAAAGCTGCCTTGCTAATACCATTTACAAATTGCATAATGTCTTTTTTTCCTACATTTCTTTTTTCTTTCTCAGCTTTAGCAGCCAGTCTGTTTCAGCATTACTTATCTCACATGGTCAGATGTCACACAACTCTTCTCTGCTATGAAAGTTGACCTTTAAACAGTTTAGCAGTCGTCTACATGAGTAAACACACTAGAATTTTTTTATTTTTTTTTACGTTCAACCAAGATGGCTGAACAAGAAAAAACCTGGGAGATAGCTGCACGAACACAAGTGTTGTTAGTGCAGCAATCTCCCCCGTTCTGCTACTGTATTCTAACAGGTGGCCTGCCCCCTTGGGCTGATCAGATGCTGGTTTTCCAGCATACTGTTCGTTACAAGCCATTTGTGATACCTGCTTTTGTAGAACAGACAGCTGTGCACGCAGGCCAAAAGTTGGCAAGTTCCTGCTGACCAATTGCGGCCAAATTTCGTCCCGTGTACAAGGATTAAGGTCATGAATATCCTTAATTTTCAAGCACTGTTTCCAGTCTGAATGTTGAAATTGATAATTCTGATGCCTTTTTTTTTTCTTTGGAAAATGTATATTTAAAGATGTTCATTCAAGCAAGGTCTGACATTTTGACTTTCCACTCTCCTGAGAAAGACCATCGTTGGCCAGGTATGCTGGCAAATACTAGCAGTATGTCCCTGCCTATTGTTCTTGGGGAGATAGCTATCCATCTATTGGGATTGTAAGGAAAAAAGCGTTTACCTCTTCTCTACACAGATGCTTTTAAGTGCAATTAACTCCCCCTGTGAGTCAGCCACCAACACAGTATAATAACACCACTGTTTTGCCTTAATCCTGGTAAATACAGTATCTCACAAAAGTGGGTACACCCCTCGCATTTTTGTAAATATTTTATTATATCTTTTCATGTTACAACACTGAAGAAATGACACTTTGCTACAATGTAAAGTAGTGAGTGTACAGCTTGTATAACAGTGTAAATTTGCTGTCCCCTCAAAATAACTTCACACACAGCCAATGATGTCTAAACTGCTGGCAACAAAAGTGAGTACACCCCTAAGTGAAAATGTCCACTTTTGGCCCAAAGTGTTGTTACCAAAAAAATATATGAGAGTTAATCTATCTCAGACAATATTTGGGTTAATAATGAGAGTTCTATGACTGTGTGAAAACTTTAACACAACAATTATTTATTTGTATAAGGTTTGCCAATTCTACATAATTTACATCAATAATAACTATTGTACATACTAAAAAATTTAAATTTTTCCTGGGTTCAACTAAACAAATACAATGCATAGAGTATAGACTCATATACACACACTATGACCGACACAAATAAAATATACAATGTACCCTTACTCCTTAATCCATAATTACCTCTAGTGATGGCTCTAGCTCTCCCATGCCAAACAGGAAGTCACCCTGTCTCGCCCAACCTAATATAGACCCATATCCCATAGCCTTGTATAGGGCCATTCTCATTGGTTCAGCTATCTTGCTTGTCACTTCCTGTGGGCGTATCTCTTCCCAGATTGGACCATTTCCCCCTCCCATAGTTACGCCTCTTTCTAACCACTCCTTTTTCTGTGTGTGGGGGGGGGGTGTGTTTACTCCTCACTGTGGAGTAGCTCTGAAATGGCTACTTAAGATATGCAAGATGTGTCCTTGCTCCAGAAAGTCTCACTTCCAGGATGTAAACACGGGTTGATACTATCCGTAGGTATTTATATGTAAATAGCCAGCTGGCCTTTCAAAGGAATGTGTTACCCTGGATTAATTAATTACTAAAAACCAGTCCGTCTGGCTCACGCAAATCTATCTACACTAAAATTCCCAAGTATGAGTTTGCAATCAAAAATGGGTACCTTTACTACTTTCATTAATATATATATTTACAATTACTGATGGAGTTTTATACATAAACCCCTCATCCTCACAACACGGTAAGAGAGATTACGCCTAAACCCCATATGGCAAAAGTGTCAATATTTTGTGTGGCCACCATTATTTTCCAACACTGCCTTAATCCTCTTGGGCATAGAGTTCACCAGAGCTTTACAGGTTGCCACTGGAGTCCTCTTCTACTCCTCCATGACGACATCATGGAGCTGGTGGATGTTAGAGACCTTGCGCTCCTCCACCTTCTGTTTTAGGAAGCCCCACAGATGCTCAATAGGGTTTAAGTCTGGAGACATGCTTGGCCAGTCCATCACCTTTACCCTCAGCTTCTTTAGCAAGGCTGTGGTCGCCTTGGAGGTATATGTGGGCTCGTTATCATGTTGAAATACTGCCCTGTGGCCCAGTCTCTGAAGGGAAGGGATCATGCTCTGCTTCAGTATGTCACAGTAAATGTTGGCATTCATGGTTCCCTCAATGAACTGTAGCTCCCCAATGCTAGCAGCACTCATGCAGCCCCAGACCATGACACTCCCATCACCTTGCTTGACTGTAGGTAAGACATACTTGTCTTTGTACTCCTCACCTGGTTGCCGCCACACACGCTTATCACCATCTGAACCAAATTTGTTTATCTTGGTCTCATCAGACCACAGGAAAAGGTTGCAGTAATCCCTGTCATTTGTCTGCTTATCTTCAGCAAACTGTTTGCGGATTTTCTTGTGCATCATCTTTAGAAGAGGCTTCCTTCTGGGATGACAGGCATGCAGACCTTCAACCTCTGCAGCAATGCTGGCAGCACTCAAACGTCTATTTCCCAAAGACAACCCCTGGATATGACGCTGAGCATGTGCACTCAACTTCTTTGGTCAATCATGGTGAGGCCTGTTATGAGTGGAACCTGTCCTGTTAAACCGCTGTATGGTCTTGGCCACCATGCTGCATAGTTCTTTGCCATGAGGTGCTATGTTGAACCTCCTGTGACCAGTATGAGAGACTGAGAGCGATAACACCACATTTAACACACCGGCTCCCCATTCACACCTGAGACCTTGTAACGCTAACGAGTCACTTGACACCGGGGAGGGAAAATGGCTAATATAGCCCAGTTTTGACATTTTCATTTAGGGGTGTAATCACTTTTGTTGCCAGTGGTTTCGATATAAATGGCTGTGTGTTGAGTTATTTTTAGGGGGACAGCAAATTTACACTGTTATACAAGCAAAGTAGCAAAGTGTCGTTTCTTCAGTGTTGTCACATGAAAATATATAATAAAATATTTACAAAAATGTTAGGGGTGTACTCACTTTTGTGAGATACTGTATATGTTTGTATAATGATGACATTGTGGTTTTCAACAGTAGTAGCTATATCATCCATTGAGGGATGCAAGATCCAATCAGAACAGTTAGGTATGTAGCTCTGCCTATAGAAGGAATTGACACTAGCCAAATGCAAAAGCTGTAGGCTGACTCTAGATAAAATACAACCAATACAGGTTATGCTGAAATTTAGATTTGTTTCTTTAGGAGGATGGGCATCTCTTTCAAACTCTGCTGTGCAAGATTTTTTGAGTTCCGGAATCACTTTAAAACTGTGATATGCAATAGGCAAAATTATTCAGTAAAGTAGTGCTTTAAATGAAACATTTTTCAGTCCCCTTACTGTATATGTATTTATTTATTATAGATACTTAAACAGCACTGACAATTTAATTCAAAGGGTAGTGGTGCGCTTCAGGGATTGGCTCTAATGGATCTCTATTTGGGTTGGTGGCAGTGATGTGTACAATTCTTGCTTTAAAGGTGCTCCGCGTGATAAATATAATATTTATGTTTTTAGGTGATGAAAGTGCAGGTGTATTAATCAAATCAGTCAATATCAAGGTTTTCTTAAAATAAATAAATATATGAGTACGGTGTGTATCAATGGATAAATAAATAAATAAATAAATATCAGAGTGCTACTTCTTTACCAGTGATATCAATAAATAAATTATATAAATCCAGTGTTGGTCTTCAATCTGATTCATAAACAGTAAAACACATATATATTGTGCTCAAAATAAAGTGCTACATGCAATTTTCTATTAAAACGGTGCTAGAAAAGATGTCTGTGAATAATTCAATTGTAATTCTTCAAATATAAATATTTAAATGAAATAGTCCAAAAGAAAAAAATTATATAGAGAACATCCAAAATAGCTTGTGTGAATACGTTCCTCGCTTATATCCGTGCTTCACTCATGCAATTAAGTGACTAAGATCTCCTTCACCTTGTGTGTCACCTCTGAGTGCTCTAGCCTCTCACCTTATAGGCAAGATCAATTTGCCTTTGGTATCTATCCAAGCTCAACGATAGACTCAATTTCTCTCAATCCAGGTCCTTTCTTACTTAGTGGAGCTGCTTTCTTGGATCCCTCTAAATGTTTGTCTTGATCGTTTTTTGTACTATCCTCTTTGTCCGATCTTTAGTGTGCCAGCAACTTTGTTTTTATAAGTCCTCCAGGACAGCCTGATTCCCACCCTTGTTTTATGATGTTTTGTTTAGAGTTTGTCCTTTGGTTCTTGTTTTAAAACTGACAATTTACTCAGCCCTTTACATACAGTGCATGCATAAAGTATTCACAGCGCTTCACTTTTGACACATTTTATTATGTTACAGTCTCATTCCAAAATGGATTAAATTCATTATTTTCCATAAACATTCTACAAACAATACTCCATATTGACAAAGTGAAAGAAATTTGAAATCTTTGCAAATGTATTAAAAATAAAAAAAATCACATGTACATAAGTATTCACAGCCTTTGCTTAATACTTGTTGAAGCACCTTTGGCACCAATTACAGCCTCAGATCTTTTTGGGCAGTTTCTTTCATTCTTCTTTGAAGGGCCTCTCAAGCTCTATAAGGTTGGATGGGAAGCGTCAGTGCACAGTTGTTTTCAGATCTCTCCAGAGATGTTCAATCGGGTTCTAATCTGGGCTTTGGCTGGATCACTCAAGAACATACACAAAGTTGTCCCATAGCCACCCCTTTGTTATCTTGGCTGTGTGCTAAGGGTCATTGCCCTGTTGGAGATGAACCTTCTCCCCAGTCTGAGATCCAGAGTGCTCTGGAGCAGGTTTTCATCAAGGATGTCTCTGTACATTTCTACATTCATCTTCCCATTAATCCTGACTAATCTCCCACTTCCAGCTGCTGAGAAACATCCCCACAGCATGATGCTGCCACCACCATGCTTCACTGTAGGGATGGTATTGGCCAGGTGATGAGCGTTGCCTGGTTTCCTCCAGACATGATGCTTTCCATTCAGGAAAAAGAGTTAAATCTTTGTTTTATCAGACCAGAGAATTTTGTCTCTCATAGTCTGAGAGTCCTTCAGGTGCCTTTTTGTTTAAACTCCAGTTGGTCTGTCTTGTGCCTTTTACTGAAGAGTGGCTTCCGTCTGGCTATTCTACAATACAGCCTGATTGATGGAGTGCTGCAGAAATGGTTGTTCTTCTAGAAGGTTCTCCTCTCTCCACAGGGAAACTCTGGAGCACTGTCAGAGTGACCATCGGATTCTTGGTCACCTCCCTAACTAAGGCCCTTCTCCCCTGAGCACTCAGTTTGGCCAGGCTGCCTGCTCTATGAAGAGTCCTGCTGGTTCCAGTCTTCTTCCATTTATGGATGATGGAGGCCATTGGGACTTTAAATGCTGCAGAAATGTTTTTCTGTACCCTTCCCCAGATCTGTGCCTCTATACAATCCTGTCTCAGAGGTCTGCAGACAATTCCTTGGACTTCATTGCTTGGTTTGTGCGCTTTTAACTTTGGGACCTTTTATAGACAGGTGTGTGCCTTTCCAAATCATGTCCAATCAACTGAATTTACCACTGGTGGACTCCAATCAAGTTGTAGAAACATCTCAGGGATGATCAGTGGAAACAGGATGCACCTGAGCTCAATGTTGAGTGTCATGGCAAAGGCTGTGCATACTTAAGTACATGGGATTTTTTCATTTTTTATTTTTAATAAATTTGAAAAGATTTCAAACAAACCTCTTTCACGTTGTTATTATGGGATATTGTTTGTAGAATTTTGAGGAAATTAATGAATGTAATCAATTATGGAATATGGCTGTAACATAACAAAATGTGAAAAAAGTTGAAGCGCTGTGAATACTTTCTGGATGCACTGTATATTTTGCACATTCACATCAGTCCCTGCTGTCAAGGAGCTTACAGTCTAAGGTCCCTAACTCACATTCATACATACATGTGATAGGGCCAATTTAGACAGGAGACAATTAACCTACCAGCATGTCTTTGTAGGATGGGAGGAAACCCATGCAGGCACAGGGAGAACATGAAAACTCCATGGTACTAGTTCCATGGTATATTATGTTTGAGTTTAGAGCAGGGTTTCTCAACCAGGGTTCCATGGAACTCTAGGGTTGCTAGGGCTTCCTTGAGCAATTTATGCTTCTCAGATAAGTTCCCACTGACACCATTGATCCTTTTAGCTATCTGTAAGAATGTAATTCTTCCCAATGACCACAAGTGTAGGGAGCATGCTTCCCACTGACCATCACACTAATGTATCATGAGCTATAGTTATATGAATTTTTAGCAGGGGTTCCCTGAGACTGGAAAGTTATTTTGAGGGTTCCACTGTGTTGAAAAGGTTGAGAAAGGATGGTTTAGATTGTGACCCTTACAACTAGATTTGAAAGGCTTGTTACACTGCATTCTGCTGCCTCGTATATAAAATGCCAACAATTGTTTACAACATTGGCATCCCAACACTCTTATCTTGTTTGCTATAGATATTAACCAGGAAGCTCAACTGGCTGAGCAAACTGTATGCTGTATTGCAGCTTGACAAATTTGCTTTGAATCTAGGAGCCTGCTAAAAAATTTAGGAGACAGCTTTTTTTTTTTCATCCAACAAAGCTTACAGGTAGAACATGTAACATTTTCCTGAAGGTGAACTTATCCTTTAATAATCTTTTGCTTCCAGAGCCGCTTTTGCGTTTTTTTGCACACATGTTTAACCAGTTGCCGACCAGCCTATATACGGCGGGCACCTGCGATCGCTCCCTGTGAAGAGAGAACGGCGATCTGCTGTTGTAAACACAGCAGACTGTTGTTCTCTCAGCTATCAACACAGAGCTCCTGTGTTCCTCCTATTTAAGAACACAGGTGTGTTGTTTTTACAAGCCCACCCCCACCACAGTTAGAAAACACCCCCTAGGCTCACATATAACCCTTTGATCACCCCTGGGTTAACCCCTTCCCTTACAGTGTCATTATTCTAGTAACAGTGCATATTTATAGCACTGATTACTGTAGTAATGTCACTGGTCCCCCCAAAAGTGTCAAAAATATCAGGGGTCTGATCTGTCAGCCTCAATGTCACAGTCTGCTAAAAATCGCTGATCGCCGCCATTACTAGTAAATAAATAAAAATTACATAAATCTTTCTTCTAGTTTGTAGATGTGATAACTTTTGCGCAAACCAATCAAAATATGCTTCTTGGGATTTTTGTTTACCAGAAATATATAGCAGAATACAAATTGGCCTAAAATGATGAATGAATTTGATTATATAGCAGAAAGTGAAAAATCTTTAAGTGTTTTTTTTTTTCAGAATTGTTGCTATTTTTTGTTTATAGCGCAAAAAATAACAATCACAGAGGTGATCAAATCCCACCAAATACCACCAAAAGAAAGCTCTATTTGTGGGGAAAAAAATTAGATCAATTTTATTTCAGTACAGCGTCGCACGGCCACCCAATTGTCCATAATAATGCAGTGCAGAATCGCAAAAAATGGCCTGGTTATTAAGGGGGAAAATCTTCCGGTCCAGAAGTGGTAAAAAAATAATAATTTTTGGCCTGAAGAGTACATAAACCCCCCAAAACATTATAAATTTTCTGAACGCAGACACCTTAGAGAATAAAATAGTGGTAGTTCTTATTTTTATTTTTTTTTTCAAAACACATTAAAGTTAAAGGTTTGGCAAAATATAAAAGGTTGTACCGAGTAAATAGGTACTCAACTTGTAAAAATTTAAATTTGCGTGTGCCCATGAAATGGCAACAAACTTCAGTACCCTATATTTTCCATAGGCAATGCTTTAAAAGGTCCCTATAGGCAATCAGTTTAGCGCTACTAACTTGCCAACCAGGCTTTTTCTGGCAATTTTTGTTTATAAGTTTAAATCAGTATTTTTTGCTAGAAAATTACTTCTAACACCCAAATATTATACTTTTTTTTTTTTTTTTTTTTTTAGCAGAGGCCCTAGAGAATAAAATGTCAAACATACCATTTTTTTTTTTTTGTAACATGGTATTTGCGCAGTGGTTTTTGATCACCTATGGATTCCGGATTGTTTCTCAGGTAAACTGGTGGAAACTGTAAGGCCCCTTTCACACAAACGATCCGATCAGATCCGCCTGTCAGTTTTTTAGACGGACCTGATCGGATCCTCCATGCATCCCTATGGGGCAGCGAATGTCAGCGGAGACATCTTCACTGACACCCGCTGCTATCCGATCCGATCCTGCCCGTGAAATCCGGAAACCCTATTTTCCATCCATCCAGCAGATCGGATGGGATCGGTTGAGAACGGTCAGGCAGTCTGTTCTCATCTGATTCCCCCATAGAGGACAGTGGGGATCTGACAGCTCCATCTCTGCACACAGAGCGGAGACAGAGCTGCCATCCGTCTGCTCAGCTGGGATTGACGGATCAATCCCCGCTGGTGCAGAACGGGGATCTGCCGGCGGATGCGGACAGTGTGAAATTACCCTAAGCCTGAGAATGTCCCCTCCTGCCGCTTTGGAAACTGTTCCAGCAGCTCATGAGCCGCTTGGACCGGTTTCATGAAAAAACTGCCTGCAAAAAACAATACCAAAAAAACAATATTAGGCTGGTATCATCATGCCTAATCCCGGTAAACCACTTACAATCCACAATGTATACTTGCATATTGCATTCGGCAGGTGGCTAATGAGGTCTGGTGCTAGAATTATTGCTCTCATTCCGGCATGTGTGATGTAGCATGTGTATCGCAATTTACGTTTCTCTATCGCTCATTGACAGACGTAGTCCTCGGTGATACAGCACCTTCGGGTTATGTTGCCTCCACAGGAGCAGGACTAGACAGGAAATTAAAATGCTCTGGCCACACCCTAGGGGCAGTCCCAGAGGGTATATCCTCTCTCTCTCTGCCTCAGCAAATCAGTTATTTTCTGTCTAGTTAGGAGTAAGGACCTAGATACCTTGCTGGGATCTTCGGTCCTGGCAAGATTTTTTTCTTAAAAAGATTTTTTAGACAGCTTTTTTCTCCAGTGTTCCTGTGAGATCTTCAAGCAAGAAAGCTGAACTGGGCGACGGGCTGGATGTTGAGATCCGGTGGTCACCCCAGTTCAGCCTACGAGCGCGTGCAGGCCATAGCTCCGCGCTGGGTCGGCCGCGACAAAGTCCTATTAAGGGACTGACCCCGCGAGTTAAACGTCTCGCTGAAACGCCAAAGACCATGAGTCACGGCGTCCGTATTGGTCGACAGCCCTCCCGCCCCGGTGGAGAGGGGTACTGTCAGGAGTTGGTGCCCGCCTGGTTCCGGTATGGTGAGTAGTATGTTCCCCCTTTTCCCCCTGACGGGTCTTGTGGTGAACGCGGGCCCCTCTCTGTATGGTAAGATAGAGTCCCCCTCTATCCTATAACATGGCACAGATCCCCCTACTTTGAGTGTGATTTTATGTGCAAAAAGCCAGGAGGCTTGGTTTGGGAGCTAACAATCTAATTGTATACATGTTTAAAAGATTGTAATCAGTGGTAGTCTGGGAATCTTACTGTGATAAGAATAAGGTACCTACCAGTCAGAAGCCACGGACATGTAGACTGCCTTCCTAGTCAAATCTCCAGCTATAGCAGGCCTTCCGAACGGCCATGAGGTCCGCCAGGGCCGGTACCGCCAACCACGCCAAAAATCCCCATGCAGAGATAGTGTTGTGTGCCCTGCAGCACACCGCTATTTGGTACAGGCCGCCGCCATTTTTTTTGCTGGATTGCACGAGCCGCCATTTTGGCGTAGCCTCGTGTCTCCAGCATGGGGGCGGCCATGTTTGAGGTGATCCAAACACCTCGTGGAGCTAGGGGAGGCGCCGGAAGGCGTGCAGAGGGGCGGAGCCGCCTCCTTTCTTCCTGGGCAGCCAGCCAAAAGACTTCCTGTTTGTCAAGACAGCGCTGTAACCTGTTGCAGTTAAACTCTGAGCATCAAGTGGTGAGCCTGGGGGTCTATCTCTCTCTCTCTCTCTCGATCGATAGGGATCCCTAACAGGTAACACTAAGGGGGTCTGTGAAAAAAAAAAAAAAGTTTTTTATTTTTGAATTATATTATCCGGGAAGTTACTGGAATAATCATGGACCCTGCCACACAAATTCCCCCACCTGTTTCCCTCGAGGGGGCCACGGGACCCGCCGGTGCACAGAGTGTAGAGGCATTTACAGCAATTTTGGAGTCTATGGTGGCTCGGGTGGAGGCGGCCTGTCAGGGACGAGGGTCAAGGAAGCGACCCCCGCCTACCCCTATATTATCTGACACCTCTGACTCAGATTCAGAGATGGTCACTGCAGTTGCAGGTCCCTCTGCAAGGGCTGTTACCTCAGGTAAAGCTCCCTCAGACAGTGAGGAGGACGTTTCTTCTCCCGCTATAATTCAGGAAGAAGCATTGGTGGACGCACTAGTTGTGGCAGTGCAGGAAACCTTAAAACTTGAGGTTTTACCGGCAGAAGCAACTGATACAGAGATTCCTTTTGGTACTAACAAGCCCATCAAAACGGTGAAGGTTTTTCCTGTACCCAAGTGTTTTGGTAATAAGATTAAAGGAGAATGGGAGCATTCTAAACGTACCTTTACTATTTCCAAGCGTATTGCTAGACGCTATACGTTTGAGGAATCCATCATTAAGAAATGGACGGTACCACCAGTGGTGGATCCACCTATTTCCAGGCTGAATAAAGCCACGGTTATCCCAGTGGAGGACACTTTGTCCTTTAACCACTTCCTTACCGAGTCATGTAAAATGACGTCGGCAAGGTGGTTGTCTAGATCCGGGCCGCCGTCATATGACGTCGGCCCGTTCTAGCTGCTACTGCGCGCCCCCGGCGGCGCGCAGCGGCGCGATCAGGGATGAGGCTCGTCCCTCGGACATAGCCCATCCCTGATCAAGGTAAACAGCCAATAGAAATTGGCTGTTTACCACGTGATCGGCTGTGTCAATCACAGCCGATCACATGAGCGGCTCCAGCACAAGCCGCTCGTTCTCTCTGCAATGCGCGCCCCTGCAGCGATCGGGGACGAGGCTCGTCCCTCGGACAGAGTCGATCCCCGATCTAGGTAAAGAGCCAATGAAATTGGCTCTTTACCACGTGACCGGCTGTGTCCAATCACAGCCGGTCACAAATGTCAACAGAGAACACGGTAACTAGCTGTCACCGTGTTCTCCTCCTCACACACTGATCCTGTGTGAGGAGGAGATTGTGGTAACAGCTAGTTACCAACTACAGTGCACCCCAACCACACTGATTGCCCCCCCCCCAATAAAGAGCACCTGTCACTAGCCCATCAAAGTACCCGAGTACCTGTCATCAGGTACTCAGATGACAGGTACTCGGGTACTCTGATGGGCTGGTGACAGGTATTCGGGTACTCTGATGACAGGTACTCGGGTACTCTGATGACGGATACTCTGATGACAGGTACTCGGGTACTCTGATGACGGGTACTCGGGTACTCTGATGACAGGTACTCGGGTACTCTGATGACGGGTACTCGGGTACTCTGATGACAGGTACTCGGGTACTCTGATGACGGGTACTCGGGTACTCTGATGACGGGTACTCGGGTACTCTGATGACGGGTACTCGGGTACTCTGACAGGTACTCGGGTACTCTGATGACAGGTACTCGGGTACTCTGATGACGGGTACTCGGGTACTCTGATGACAGGTACTCGGGTACTCTGATGACGGGTACTCGGGTACTCTGATGACGGATACTCGGGTACTCTGATGACAGGTACTCGGGTACTTTGAGTACCTGTCAACGGAGTACCCGTCATCAGAGTACCTGAGTACTTGTCACCTACCCATCAGAGTACCCGAGTACCTTCCACCTGCTCATCAGAGTACCTGACGCCTGAAGTACCCAAGTACTTGCCGCCTGCTCATCAGTACCCATCACTACTCATCAGTACTCATCAGTACCTATCACGTATCAGTACTGATCATCAGTACCCATCAGTACAGTATCACCTATCACCTATCAGTCAGTGAGTACTACTCATCAGTACCTATCACCTGCCTGTCACCTGCCCATCAGAGTACCCGAGTACCTGTCACCTGCCTATCGGAGTACCCGAGTACCTGCCACCTGCTCATCAGTACCAGAGTACCTGTCACCTGCCCAACAAAGTACCCGAGTACCTGTCACCCTTCATACAGCCACCATGTCCAAGTCCAAAAAGGTTTATATACGTCCTCCGTTTAAACCTAAATACCGGTGTTATGGTAGCAGATAGCTGCCATAACCCTGGTATTTTTTTAAACGGTGGACGGTTGGCTTTCCGATAAGGGTGGTCCCAGCGGCGGATTCGCCGTGGGATCACCCTTTCGGGATGGCGGAAGAGGCCCTCACTTGA
This sequence comes from Pelophylax lessonae, assembly GCF_965119305.1. Lineage (NCBI taxonomy): Eukaryota > Metazoa > Chordata > Amphibia > Anura > Ranidae > Pelophylax > Pelophylax lessonae. The sequence continues at coordinate 136,432,435 of NC_138770.1, forward strand.
CTCTATGGTCTTGGAGGACCGGAGCTACGGAAAATGTTGTTGCCTAGCAACCAGTTTAAAGGTCCTTTTTTTTTTTTTTTTTTCATTTTATATTATAATTATTATTTTTTTTTTTTTTTCTATCTTTTAGTGTACTTGTGAGATCTGAGGACTTTTTGACCCCAGATCTCACAAAAAAGAGGTCCTGTCGTGCCTATTTCTATTACGAGGAATATTTACATTTCTTTTAATAGAAATAAAAATGATCAATTTTTTTTTTTTTTAAACGGTGTAAAAATAAAAAATAATAAATAAAATAAATAGTAAAAAAAAAAAAAAAAAAAAAATTAAAGCGCCCTGTCCCCGTTAGCTCGCGCGCAGAAGCGAATGCATACAGAAACCCCGCCCACATATGTAAACGGTGTTCAAACCACACATGTGAGGTATCGCCGCGATCGTTAGAGCAAGGGGAATAATTTGAGCCCTAGACCTCCTCTGTAACTCAAAGATGGCAACCTGTAGAAATTTTTAAATTGTCGCCTATGGGGATTTTTAAGTACCAAAGTTTGTCACCATTCCGTGAGCGTGCGCAATTTTGAAACATGACATGTTGGGTATCTATTTACTCGGCGTAACATTATCTTTCACATTATGGAAAAAAATTGGGCTAACTTTACTGGTTTCTTATTTTTTAATTAAAAAAAGTGAATTTTTTCCAAAAAAACTGCGTTTGGAAGACCGCTACGCAAATACGGTGTGATAAAAAATAGTGCAATAATCTCCATTTTATTCTCTAGGGTCTCTGCTAAAAAAAAATATATAATGTTTGGGGGTTCTAAGCAGTTTTCTAGCAAAACAACTGATTTTAGCTTGTAAACACCAAATGTCAAAAATAGGCCTAGGCAAGTGGCTAGGATGCATGATGATGCTCCTTGGATGTTCGGCCCCTCTATATGGCTAGGCTGTGAAAAAGTCTCACACATGTGGTATTGCCATACTCAGGAGGAGTGGCAGAATGTATTTTGGGGTGTCATTTTTGCTGTGTACATGCTATGTGTTAGGAATATCCTATAAATTGACAACTTTGTGTAAAAAAAAAAAAGTTTTCATTTTTTTCCCACATTTTCCAAAAACCTGTGGAAAAAAATGATATGTTCAAACGACCCATAATGCCTCATAGAATATACGTTGGAGTGTTTGCTTTCCAAAATGGGGTCATTTTGTGGACTTTTCCATTGTATTGGTGCTCTAGGGCCTTGAAAAGTGTGATAGGTAGTAAGAAAGTTTTATGTGTATTTATGCTCCTAGAACGCCTGAATGTGCTTCTTGGACGTGGAGTCTCTTTTTGTGGCCAGGCTGTGTAAAAGTCTCACACATGTGGTATCGCCATACTCGGAAGGAGTAGCAGAATGTATTTTTGGGTGTAATTTTTGCTGTGTACATGCTATGTGTTAGAAATAGCTTATAAATTGACAACTTTGTGGGAAAAAAAAGAAAAAAAAATTGTTTCTTCATTTTCCCAAGAATTGTGGGAAAAAATTACAACTTCAAAAAACTCACCATGCCTCTTACTAAATACCTTGGACTGTCTACTTTACAAAAAGGGGTCATTTGGTCGGTATTTGTACTGTCCTGACATTTCAGGGCCTCAAGAAAGGAGATAGGCAGTCAGTACATCTGGTGTGATCAATTTTCAGTAATTGGTACCATAGCTTCTAGACTCAATAACTTTCACACAGACTAAATAATATACACTAATTTGGGTTAATTTTACCAGAGACATGTAGCAGTATACATTTTGGCCCAAATGTATGAAGAAAAATTTATTTTTTGCAAAATTTCATAATTGAAACTAAAAAAAAGTGTTTTTTTTTTCAAAATTTTTGCTCTTTTTTTGCATATATCACGAAAAAAAAAAACCCCAGTTGTGATCAAATACCACCAAAAGAAAGCTCTATTTGTGTGAAAAAAATGATAAAAATTTTGTTTGGTTATAGTGTAGCATGACTGAGCAATTGTCATTCAAAGTGTGAGAGTGCTGAAAGCTGAAAATTGGTCTGGGCAGGAAGGGTGTCTAACTGCTCTGTATGGAAGCGGTTAAGGATCCGGTGGATCGAAAGATGGAAGCAGAGTCCCGCACCATCTTCTCTCTGATAGGGTCAGCATTTAGACCAGTAATTGTTATTGGTCTAGTTTCCCAGACACTTACGGAATGGGCGAGATTGGTACGCCAAGACCTTAGGGGAAAAGATATTCCCCAGGAAACATCTGATTTGATGGAACAGATTATACAAGGGCTACAGTTTATCTGTGACGCAGCCTTGGACACTACTCCCCTATTAGGGCATGCATCTATGTCAGCGGTAATCCTCAGACGTGTGCTGTGGTTAAAATGCTGGTCAGCTGACCTAGGTTCCAAAAAGACCTTGACGAATCTCCCCTTTCAGGGGAATCGTCTATTTGGGGCCACCCTAGATGAAATCATTAAGGATGCCACTGGGGGCAAGAGCACTTTTTTGCCACAAGCTGCTAAAGCTAAGGGACCTCGCAACATGCGAGGACCTTTCTTTACCGCCCATAAAGGGTTCGCACACCCGGCTGGAACAAGCGGGAAAGGCAAGACTCCTCCAGGAGGGTTCAAGAAAGGCTGGTCGGACAAACAGAGGACCAACTCAGCCAAACCCGAAGCAAAGGAGTACACAGCCTGAAGGTGCGCCCCCACCCAGTTTGAGGGTGGGGGGACGTTTTCACCGGTATTCAGGACATTAGATCGAGCATCAACTACTACTACCGGTGCGATTCTTCCCTTCCAACATTTAAGTACTACAGGGAGCGGTAGTCACCGTTCCCTGAATAGATCTTTTCCTTTACCTTTTCCTAAGATTAGTCTCTATTCCCCACAGGAATCGGATCTGGTTGACCAGACAGGCCAAGAAGCCTCTAGCCGGGTGACTTCGGTCCCTGAGGTTCAACCAGAAAAGATCACCCTTCCTGATAGCAATCAGGTATCTGATAAATGTGTGGGAACAGAAAACGACCAGACTTTCTCGGATGGTCGGGGCCAGATAGCTCTAGGGACGCCTGGTTCAGATCCAGTCAGCACCAGTGGTCCTAGAAATTCTAGGCTGGCCTCGTCAAGCCGGCCTGGCCGACTTGGACAGGCTAGTCGCAGACGTTCCGTGGGAACTTCGTCTCAGGGAGTGTCTGTGGTCTCAAGGACCAATTTACCATCGTGCTTTACAGTCGCTGGTTTTAATGGCCTGGCCATTGAGACCCAAGTACTGAAGGACAGAGGTTTGTCAGCTTCAGTCATTCCTACCCTTATTAAAGCAAGGAAAGCGACTTCCAGCAAGGTCTATTATCACACTTGGAAGACTTATATTGCGTGGTGCGAATCTTTAGGATTTCCTCCACGTACCTATTCAGTGACTCGAATATTGGCTTTTTTGCAACAAGGGGTTGAGCAGAAGCTAGCCTTGAGCACCATCAAGGGTCAAGTTTCAGCATTAGCAATCTTCTTTCAGAAACCTTTAGCTACCAAGTCCTTGGTGCGGAATTTCATCCAGGGGGTGCGGCACCTGGCTCCACCAGTCCGCGCGCCCTTACCGCCCTGGGATCTTAATTTAGTTTTGTCGGTTCTACAGAAACCTCCCTTTGAAAACATCAGGGAGATTCCCTTGTTTACTTTATCCCAGAAGGTGGCCTTCTTGGTGGCTATCACTTCTGCTCGCAGGGTGTCAGAACTGGCTGCATTATCATGCCAGTCCCCATACCTAGTGATTCATAGGGATAAGGTAGTACTTCATCCTAAGCCATCCTTTCTTCCTAAGGTGGTTTCAGATTTTCATCTGAATGAAGATATTGTACTACCTTCCTTGTGTCCTCAGCCCAAGCATCATCGGGAACATGCGTTGCATTCCTTGGATGTGGTTCGGGCAATCAGAGTATACCTGAAAGCTACGGAATCATTCCGTAAGACGGATTCACTTTTTGTGATCACGGATGGCCCCAGAAAGAGTTTGCCTGCATCTGCTGCGACCATTGCCAAATGGATTAGACAGACGGTGGTACAGGCTTATTCTATTAAGGGTCAGAGTCCTCCGTTCCCTGTCAGGGCGCACTCCACTCGAGCGCTCAGTACTTCCTGGGCCTTTCGCCATCAGGCGTCAGTGGTCCAGGTATGTAAGGCGGCCACCTGGTCGTCGGTACATACCTTTACAAAATTCTATAAGATTGATGTGACGGCATCGGCGGATGCCTCATTTGGCCGCAAGGTTTTGCAGCCCGCAATTTGAGGAGACCGGTGGTCTACCTCGAGAGTTTTTTTCTGTTTGAAAAATTTCTTTTTTGTTGAGTCTCATCATTAAGGATGAGCATTGTAAACTTCTAGTTGGCACCGGTTGGGCCTTCTAGATTGGGATTTGATTTCCATTTTCCCACCACTCATTTGTGATACTGCTCTGGGACGTCCCGAAGGTGCTGTATCACCGAGGACTACGTCTGTCAATGAGCGATAGAGAAAAATGGATTTTTGTAAAATCTTACCGTAAAATCCTTTTCTCTTAGCTCATTGACAGACGTAGTCCCCGCCCCTCTGTTTTGGAGTTGGGTTGGGTTAAAATCTCTAAAGACTGCTTTTTGACATAACTGATTTGCTGAGGCAGAGAGAGAGGATATACCCTCTGGGACTGCCCCTAGGGTGTGGCCAGAGCATTTTAATTTCCTGTCTAGTCCTGCTCCTGTGGAGGCAACATAACCCGAAGGTGCTGTATCACCGAGGACTACGTCTGTCAATGAGCTAAGAGAAAAGGATTTTACGGTAAGATTTTACAAAAATCCATTTTTTCAGGCATAGGCACCCTGATGCGTGCATTTATATTTGTATGTGCATATATGTGGGGGTAGGGGGATTTTGAGCCTGGGTGTCATTTTAATATTTTACAACAACATTTTTTTTTTACCTAACTTTCTTTTTTTCTATCACATAGGGGACATAAAGTCAGCAACAAGCAGGGGAGGAGAGTGGACATGTGTGCACTCTCCTCCCTCCCTGTTCCCAGCGGCACCTGCAATGCCAATGCTGGGCCTGCAGATGGGCAAGCGGAGCCCAGGATACATATCGGTTGGGGGGGGGGCGCACGCAGGGAGGCGGAATCATTTAGGTGGTAGCCCAGGCGCCAGCACACAATTTCTTGTCGCCATGGCAACCTGAGATTTGTTGAGCCCTGCTAAAATAAACATTTGAGCCAATCGGCAGGAAGGCAAATTAATCACCTCAGTAAATCATGCAGTTTCAGTTTAAACCAGTATGTCCTTATAGCACAAAACACAACCACATGGATAAACTAGAAAGAAAAAAATGCAAAATACCCAGTGAAAAATGTTGTTCTACGTATCAAATCACAGGGTTGGAGTGTGAGTCTTTTGAGACAATTAAACCTTTCCAATTTTTCCACCTGCCTTAGAAAATCAGGCCCTCATCATCATTACTGCTTAGATCCACGTATGAGATGGTGTGTACAGCTGATTGTTTGCTGATGAAGTTGTGATTTGGTGAACAAATGTTATTCCATAAATGTTTCATTTAATGAGTCCTTGAAATGTTGATGTGTTAAAGTGTTAATTGCAAGCAGACACTTTTCACCTCAACTGCAGCACAGCAGGTATTTGTATTCTGTTAATGAATGAACGAAGATCAAAGGGCAGCTTGCACTCTGGAGGGTAAAGAGAAGAATTAATTGTTTCAATCCAGGGCAAATATAGAGCTTGGAACAGATATCCAGTATATTGGACAGAAAATAAAGAATAGCCTAGGGGCCCATGTAATGTTAAGCATGAAAGCATATACCTTAGTATTTTTTCCTTTATGGCTAAAGCAATGGCTCTTTATTTCCCAGTGACCTTCTGAAATTTGCGATGTGTGGTTTGTGTGCTGGAGCTTAGAATGATGTTCAATGAGTGGTATGTTATGCTATATACAACTAAGTACTGTTGTGCCATCACAATAAATGATCACAATGAAGCTAGTTTCTTTGCAGTTTGACAGTGAGGAAAAGGGAGATGCAACAAAGGCCTACAGCCACACGTTCTAAACCTATCCTTAGCTCCTAGTTCCAACAGCGCACATTTTGCAAGTGTATCTAAGGAACAAAGGTCTACAACATGCTCTCCATAGAGCTAACTCAGACTTGAAGACGGATGTCACTGATAGGTTGAGAGTTCTGATGATCTGTAAGCTCTTTAAAGTACATAGGTTTTTAGAGGAAACCGATGTGGTGGGGGTTCCTGATGCGAGAGGTAATGCCTCAACCCCTTGTGCAAACTTTCCTACTGGTTGATTTGATGAAGCCCCCTTGTACAGGGATACGAAAGAAAAGAGGAGCTCATCATAGAGAATGGCCTTCATTTGTACTACCGAGGATCTGTGTTTTTATATAGAAGATCTAAAACAGAATGGGTAACTATTTAGGAGCTTTCTCTTGGCAGTGGGTCTGTGAACGCATGCATTGTAACAGGCGATACCAAACATAGGTGTGATGCAAATGTGGCACAGTTTAAAAGAATGGAGTAATGCATGTTGGGATAGTCAGAGACAAAGTAATCAGCCTGGGTAGAGAATGCAGATGTATGATGCTCTAAGAAGGCTGTGAGTTTTTTTTTTTTTTTTTTATGGATGCAAATTGCCAGTTTGTCTATGGTAAGGAAAAGAGAAACCTAAGCTTCCACATAAGTACCAGTGAACCACAATCCCAAAAGTTCTAGCGCTAAATCTCCTTATAATTTATCCCATATGCGTCAATTGTACTTGTACTGTATCCACAGCCTCTGTAGAAAGTCACTTGGATTGGTGAACTATAATTAAAAAGAACCAAAAGCTACAGTGCTCATGGCTACTCTGTACTATTTGTACAGTAGTACAGAGTGGCCATGAGCGCTTTGGTTTTTGGTTCTTTTTATGTATCAGTGAACTGAATACAATGTTCTTAGTGAAGACAAATAAAGTAATGCTAAAGATAAAATGTATCCTGCCCTACTCTTGTGTAAAATGTATTTTTGTTGTGGTGGCGGGGTAAAGTATTACATTAATTTATCACTATAAGGCCCCTTTCACACATGATGTACGTTTGTCCGCTTTTCATCCATCCGTTGAGGGATGAAAAACGGACATCAATGTATCTCTATGTAAAAACTGATGACAACGGATATTCATCAGTTAACATCTGTTTTCATCTGCTTCCGTCAATGTCCGTTTTTTTGAACGGATTAATGCCCTATTTTTCATCCGTCAAAAAAAAAAAAAAACGGATCGGACGAAAAACGGATGAAAAACTGATGAAAACGGATGACAACGGATGAAAAACGGATGACAACTGACGAAAAACAGATAACAACTGACGAAAAAATGGATAACAACTGATGAAAAACGGATGACAACTGATGAAAAATGGATGAAAAAACGGATGGAAAACTGATACATTTTGACGTGACTGAACTGAAGAACTGAACGAACCGTATGTGTGAAAGGGGCCTAACATGTTTTTCTCATTCAAATTAAACATATTACAAACCTGGACAGTTCTAAAAGAATATGGTATACGATGCAACTCCAGAGGCTTTGGAATTTTTAGCAGATCCACAGATTAAAGCATCTTCAGCTGTGTCCATAGTTCTTCATTAAAGGTGCACTTGGCCCAGTCCCTCTTGCATTGGAGAGCGCATTAATCAAATAGGAAGATTCAGATGGTTGGAGCTAAGCCTGACTTTTAGGAAAGGTCAAGACTTGCATATAACGTCTGAAGGCCATGTACCTTCTGATTGTGTTGATGTGTAGTTTTAACTGATGATAACCTGTTTGTATTGCCCAGGTTTTTGGCAGTTGTATGTTACCCTTAATAACTTGAAATCCTTGAAAACATTAACTTAAATTACAAAAAATGAAACAGCTAATGTACATTCTAAAGCTCAGCTCCAGCTTGGGCAATATACAAATAGCGGCTCTGGCTTTTTATACTAAATTTATCCCCAGCACTGTACATATGGGTATATTGCTCAAAAATGAAGTTATATTAACATCTGTTAAGCATTTGGTTAGACTCATTTTGCACAATTTAGAATTGTTTTTATACCTACTTCACAGCTTTGCATTGTGGTAACGTGTGTTACTACAATGCTTGGTGCCGCAGTTTGCACACAGTACTGACCCTGACAACTAGGGATCAAACCATTATCGACAATGCCGATATATCGGGGGCCAATATGCACTTTCCCCCTGAGGTTACTGATATTGCCGATATTCCAGGAAAGTGTTGTACCGGAGTGAAGCCTGCAGCTAGAGGCATCACCCTGGTACCAGCGTCCATAGCCGACGGTCAGCTGTCTTGTAATGACAACCGATGCGGCTGAGAAGCCGCTCGGCTGTCAGTATAAGGAGCGGGAGGGGACGTCCGCCCCCCTCCCGCCACCTTCCTTGGCTTGCCCGGGTCTCCCGTCCCACCGGGAGACCCAGGCATCCTACCTCCATGGCCGCTGAAGAGAAGACCCGATTAAAGCTGCATTCGGTTTTGATCCGGTCTCCATGTAAAAACCCGGACATCACTTCCAGGCATTCGGCGCCAGATTCAAAGAAATTACAGCATTCAAAACAGCCAAACTTGGCTGTTTTGAATGCTTTTAAGTGCAGAGGAGGGGTTTGGGGTATTTTAGACCCCCAGATCCCTCCACAACTGTACCCGTGAAAAAAAAAAAATAAAAAAAAATGTAAATGTCCGAAAATATCATCCGATACTGATATCCGATGACCAAAATATTGGTATCGGCACTAAAAAAACGATATCGGTCAATCACCACTGCCAACACCCCCAACACAAGGGACCTGCATTGCATGGTAACGCAGTACCATGAGATTCATTAGGCTGCATTGCCAGAAAAGTGTCAGGTGCGTTGGAGTGTACTGGTCTCCCACTCAAAACGAATTGGGCGGCTTTGGACACCGCGTGTTAGCGTGGTCATTAACGTATGTTCCGTAATGCAGTGCAAAAGCATAAAGATTTATTTTAAATGTATTATACTTACTATGCATATAATTTCCAAAAGGACAAATAGTTGATATAGATTTTATATTTAAAAACAACAAAACCTGTCTGTTTCATGTGGGGAGGATGAAAAAACAAAAACCTTGCTGCAAACTTGTTTATAAAATTTAAATGTTAGAAAGGAAATGATTAATCAGCCATCTAAGATAACATTTGCTTTACTCATCTCTGGAGCTTAATGCAAAAAATGTCAAATGTTTTCATTGTATTGCCAGTTTTATTCATTTCTTTATTAAATTGACAAAAAAAAAAAACACTCTTAGAAACCGTCAATGTGCTGGAGAGTTCAGTGATTTGGCTGCTGTGTGTGCCGTGGTTTTCTTGGATACGGCTCACTTATTATTGAAGCCAATGTTTTGTTCACCCACACGATTTCTCCCAGGGCAGAGGAGAAGCTGTGCTGTTTTTTTTTTTTTTTTTGTGTTCTTTTTTTCCTTTGTTTTTCTTTTGGAACAACACTGTGGTGTATTTAGGTTACTGCAGCTGAAAGTGATCGTTTAGTACTGCCAATGTCATGTGACAGGCTTCATCTTGTTTTTTTGGAAGAGTACGTGATACTGTGAACAACAAAATATCAACAGCCTTTCAGTTAGCTGAGCAAAAGTTGAAGAGTGCATGAACCAAAATGTTTTTGTGTTTTTTTTACCCTATTACTGTGGCCAGAATTTGATTATATTATTATTCTTAGGGCTCTTTCACACGGGCGGTCCGATCAGATCCGCCTGTCAGTTTTTTAGGCGGATCTGATCGGATCCTCCATGCAGCTCTATGGGGCAGCGAATGTCAGCGGAGACACCTCCGCTGACACCCGCTGCCATCCACATCCGATCCTGTCCGTGAAATCTGGACGGATGGAAACCCTATTTTTCCATCCGTTCAGTAATCGGACTGGATCTGATGAGAGCGGACAAGCGGTCCGCTCTCATCCGATGCCCCATAGAGGGCAGCGGGGGCTGAGACACCTTCCTCTCCGCTCTGCAAGCGGAGACGGAGCTGTCATCCGCCGGCTCAGCGGGGATCGCGGATCGATCCCCCGCTGGGCAACATGGATCCGCCGATGGAGGCGGACCGTGTGAAAGAGCCCTTACTATACAGGAATTGTATAGCGCCAACAGTTTACAACAGTTTACACAGAGCTTTACATTGTAGAGGAGGGACAGTACAATTACAATACAGTTCATTACAGAAGAAATAGGAGGACACTGCTCATGGAGCTTACAATCTAAAGGGAGAGGGAGGTGATACAAAAGGTAATAGCTGTAGGATATTACTTCCTGTGACATCATTACCCCTTGTATAAACTTCTTACAAGGGCAGCTGCTGCTGGGAGGTCAGTTCCTACTGAGGTAGGCCTCAGATCTCCATCTACCAGGAGCCCTTTCCCTACTCAGTGTGCAGTCTGGTTCTTGATCATCAAGACAGCAATATTGTTTTGCTGGGAGGAAAATCCATGTATGCTTTTTGAGAGATAAGAGAGGCCTGGGGTATAGAAGGAGTTCTGTTCTCCAGCAGGCATACTAACAATAATGGGTGAGATTTCAGTGCAGCAAAGGCACTGTGTTGTCAGTCAAACAAAAAGCTAGAAGCATGCTGGAATTCTGGCAAATTCACAGGCAAGTATATAGGCATCTTTTGCAGGTGTGTACTGAGATTTTGTTTTTGTTTTTTACCCTGACATACATTTTAACTTTGACTTGTAAAGTCAGGTCCATAAATATTGGGACATCGACACAATTCTAATCTTTTTGGCTCTGTACACCACCACAATGGATTTGAAATAAAACAATTTGGATGTAAATACCCTCAAATTAAAGCTGAAAGTCTGCAGTTAAAGCACATCTTGTTTGTTTAATTTCAAATCCATTGTGGTGGTGTATAGAGCCAAAAAGATTAGAATTGTGTCAATGTCCCAATAGTTATGGACCTGACTGTATGTACATGTTTTGACATTTATTTTATACTCTGCTCACAAATTTAAATCTCTCCATAGCCCATTAGCTTCCATTCACTATAACCAAGCTTTCACCTCAGGCCTCACTCCATGATACTTTATTTTCTGGTCTAACAAAGGCCTTTTGCTTGTAGCTGAATTTCTGCAATGACCAAGGTATTTATCAAGACAAATCATGTTCGAAAAATGCCAAATGCCAATCAAAGAGCCCTTTTTTTAAAAAGCTTTGGAATGGCAATTTCATCTAAAAACTATGAGATCAGTCATGACATCCGCCTTTGTAAAAATATTGACAAGATACTGGGTCACATTTCTGCTATATATGGATTGCTCATTTCAAAATTGAATGAATTGCTTTATTTGTATAGATCATAGGTCTGCAACCTGCGGCTCCGGAGCCGCATGCGGCTCTTTTGAACCTTTGCCGCGGCTCCGGGGCGGATGATAGCGAGGGGAGGAGGCGCACTGTGCGCCCCTACACTTCCCCGACACTCCCCACTGTGGCGCTGTCCTGGCTGTGACGTCGCGTGGGGGGGGGCGGTGCGTGCGTTAGTCACACACCGTCCCGACGTCACCTTCCCGCCCGCTGTCGGAGAGGAGGGCTAGGCACGCATGCAGGACGAAGAAGACGTCAGCAGCAGCACGCCAGGCACCAGTGTGAGGCAAGTGAAGTGATGCCTCGGGGGGGGCACACACTGCTTTGAAGGGGGCACGCACGCACGCTGGTCTCTGCATTGAAAGAGGGCATGTATGCTGGTCACTACATTGTAAGGGGGCATGTATGCTGGTCACTACAGTGAAAGGGGCATGTACGCTGGTCACTACATTGTAAGGGGCATGTACGCTGGTCACTACATTGTAAGGGGGCATGTATGCTGGTCACTACATTGAAAGGGGCATGTATGCTGGTCACTGCATTGAAAGGGGCATGTACGCTGGTCTCTGCATTGGGGTATGATCATTGGGCATAGCAAATTTTGCTATGGGGCCCTGTAATTTCTAATTACGTCCCCCCCGGTAGGTTTTTGTAGGTTTTGCGGCTCCCAGTTTTTTTTTTTTCCTTCGGAAACGGGTCCAAGTGGCTCTTTATGTCTTAAAGGTTGCAGACCCCTGGTATAGATGGTAATCAGCTGGGAGAGCAAACACTAGGTCTTGGAAATCCTCATTCATTTAATTTACATTGATAAAAGTTAAGTTGTCATGGATAATGATGAATGAAAGACGAACAGCAAATAGACAATTGTAATGCAGTATGGACCTACACTAAATCTTCATCAAAACTTTACAGCACTGGAAGTTAATTATAAAGTTATGACACACTAGTATCTGGCCCCTACAAGAATATCTAAATGTGCCCCTCTACTTACCAGCTTGTTTCTGTGGCTGCAAAAACCCAGGCACCCATCTCCATATATGGTGATCCTGCCCCATAGCCAGCTCATTTTGGACAGAAATCTTTCAGATCCTCGCCACCCTCTTTGTGCACCCGGTTGCCCTTGACCCAATAGTAGCCTTTATGAACCGAAAACCGGATAACATCACAAAGAACCAGTTTGCTAAATAAATCAAATCTTACTCCTGGAAATTTCCCCTCACTGAATCTGGTGAAGGTAAAAAACAGATTAACGCTAGCCATGGCCCATAAGTTGAGGCGATTTTATGTAATAGGGTTACACGATATGCCAGAACCTGGTAACCATGGGTATATCATTATTATCCCCTGCACTTCAACTCCACTCTCACTTCTACTGCGGGAAAGAGGGATCTGATATTTTAACAGAATAGGTAATTGCATGAATGATCACGCAGAATGCTAATTTTCAGTTACTAAGCATGTTCCAATGTAAAAGTAATAATGCAAAACAGTTCAGTCCAAGTAAAAGTCGCAGTGCCGCTCTAAGCTGAGATCCCCCCACCAGTTGCAGTGAAGGTAGCTGGCATCAGTGCATCATTCAGAGGTGTAAGAGCATTATCAAAAAGAAGAAAAGGCACCACTCACCAACCCAGTGCAATAGTATGTAGATGAATGTTGCCTCAGCCAGTGCCGCTCCAGCCACGCCACTGTTTTTCACTGCTCACTGGGCTTGGTCAGTCGGAGTAACATGACTGTGTAGCATAGTCTCTAAAAAGACTCTATACCAACAGAGAGTCTATCTGAGAATCACTACTTCAGGTAAACAGTACTAAACACAAACCACCATGTGAACCCAGCTATGGCCTGCCCGAAGGCCTCCTATAATGACTGTTGAGATCTCCTGCTTCACAGTCCCAGGGTTGTATCGGGTTTACTAATCTGAGTAAACCATCTTAACAGCATGCAGGTTTTTGATGGCCACTGCCCTTTGCCATTTCACGCTTGGTGATTCATTAACGACTGCTTAAAATGTGCGTTTGGACCATCTTGCTCCCCCATTTTTCTTTATCGAGTATAGCTGTGTGGGCTCCCTGTACAGGGAAATGTAACCCTTTGTAGCAGGACTGTTACGGATATTCATCTTACGCCTCCTAAAAAAGCGAAATGTGTAGAGTCTTGACCATGTCCATAAGTGATGCAGTAAGTCCTCTACTTAACTCATGATCTGGAATGCCAGATATGGTGACAGAGCAATATGATTGAATGGAATAGGTTGGTTGAGCAAAAGTCATGGACTGGTCATTAGGAGATGTATCTGGAGTACTATATGAGAATGTAACATCTTTGTTTTTATAATTGTAATTTTAACTTTGAAATTGTTTTTCTACACCAATAAAAAAGTAAATGATTTTAGCAACAGTTGCACATCTGTTGAATGTTTTTTGAGAGGTAACCCCTTAAAAGTCAAATTTTCACCTTTCCTGTATATAAATGTGTATTTGTATAATATATATATGTAAGTAACTGCTGCTTTTGCATGTCTTTACACAGGACACTGGAAGAGAATGTGTACAATATTTCCCTGTCCCTGGCACAGCGTTACCAAGTTCCTCTTTGGGAGGTTTACATGACACACTTAGAGTACCTGTTCTCCGACAGTGGGTGAGTATCACCACTCAGGTGTTTCTTTTCTACCCTACTCTCTGTTAGCGGGTGGTGCATACGCTTCATTGCTAGAATTATTGTTACTGCGTTCATGATATCCACCAACTATTATTTCCTTTATTTCAAGCACATAACTGCAGAACACTTTCCTTCTCCTAAATGTGCTCTTTATTCTCAGAGAATAACAAAAGCTAAGAAATAAACATAGAAACAGAACTAAGACAGAATTTTATTAAATCGACCAATCAAGCACGTCCCTAAAGGCAGTTTTTATATTGTAGATTATTCTGTTAAAATCTGCATGTCAGGGCTTGTCTTTAACTCAAGATATGTCAAATGTTTTCATTTTAGTACACATTTTAATCATTGTTGGAAAATGTACTGGATTATTTTTTTTAATGTTTATTACATTTATAGGTGTGTTGTGCCGTGTTTTCTTCATTATATGTTACACAATTCTTTGTTGGTGCCCTCTGTAGTGGATATTTATGTGTTAAAATCCCTGATATTGTAAATCCATTACATCCTAAAACCCTTATGTGCTTTCCCAAACCTGATTATTGCTCTGTAGTTATGATAAGAAGCCTAACTGACCAATATATGTAGCAAAGAGAAGGCTTTTAGCGTAATAGGGCACATTGGCTTCTGGCATAATGATGAAGGCACTATGTTTCTGACTGCTATTCTCACAAGATTTGGAGTGAGATTTGGTGATGTCACTGTTTTGGCTGCTCACTGTTCTCCTTTCCTGAAGATACAGCTATTTTTGAGGACAGTGAAAGGATCTCCCTGCTTCTTGCTTCATTCATTCTCTGGATTAGTGCTTTCTGCACCTCTCCTGTTGCTTCTTAAATTTTGATCCACCAGTTATCAGATCACCAGTCAACAGAGTGACAGCTTTGACATGAGAAAGGAAAGCCTTGCTCTTTTTTTTTTAAAGATGCTGCTTCTACACAGAGAAACAGTGCAGATGAAGACATGTTTAGTCAGTAATAGGGAAAAGACCAGCTGCAGGAAACCTCCTGGTGATTAAATACCTCCAAAAGAAAGCTCTATCTGTCTCAAAAAAAATAATAAAAAATAAAATTTCTCTTACGTCCTCTAAGTCATCACTGTTGGGTATTAATTTTCGCTCCACAGGAGTAGCTAGGCATAAATACTTAGTCAAAAGAACAAAGGCATTTGCATATACACACCCATGGGGGCTGTCCCATCTGGTCAATACCCCCCTGCAGTGACTATTCCCAACTCAGTTTCTTTCTGCCTAGTGTCAGGAGTAGTTAGGATTCCCTGTGCTGGGGCTACAGTCTCAGCCTAACTAATCTTTTATTTGATTTTCTTTGAAAATGTCAGTTTTTTCTTACTTTACTACCTGTTTATTTTGTCAGCTTTTAGTTTTTAGTCGATTCTTCGGATGAAGATGGATCATGCGGTGCTTGGATTCGGACTGACCGCCCTGGTACTCCAGGGCAGAGGGTCAGATGGACCCCCAGCCCGCCATCGAGCGTTCGGCCGTGGTTCGTCCTGGCACTATTAACGACCCATCCCTGCTCGCAGCAGGGATGCAGCCGTGAGGTGGCTACCTCACAGGACACATCTGCGATGCTGCAGTGTCATGTCCCTGGCTAACGGCACTCCCTGTCAGATGAGGACAGCGGCTTTCTGTTCTGAGAGGCTCCCCACGCCATCTGGTACAGGTAAGTACTTCTGTGTGGGGCCTCTGTCTGGGGTGGCAGTCCTGTGTTGCTGTGTGTCCCCCATGTCTTGTGCCTGTGTGACTCCCTGATGCCGTCCCTGCGGGGATTGCTTGTGCATGCGCTGCTGTGCTGTATGTTTTTGGGGGTCCCCTTCCCTGTGTCACTTCGGTGCTTGTTGGGGGTGCAGACTGTGTGTGTAGCGGCCGCAGCGGGGTGAAACCGTGCGGTCCGCCATTTTAGGTATGGGCAGGCATGTTTGGCTTCACTATGGGCAATACTACATGCTGTTTTGGCGCCATCCGCCGCCATTTTGCGGTGGCAGAACGATCGTTCCAACCGCATGTTTGGCGGCCATTTTGCCGGAGCCTTCCATTCAGTCCTATGGGGCAGCCATTTTCCCTGAGTGATGCAGCTTATGGTTCAGCCCACTCTGACAGCACTTCCTTTTCCTCTGAAGCAGGACATTGGTGGTAACACTCTGCGGGGCTCTGCAGATTATCTCTTTCAATTACCTTCTGTATTGTCATTTCTGGCTCAGTTTTTTCTTCTCCTGTTTGGGGGTCTTTGTCACTGTAACTGTAGCGGTGGGCTGCGCACTCCGCAGCGGTCTTAAAGGGGCAGTACCAAATTTATTGCACTGTTGTTTTTTCATCTTGGGCAATGGATTCTCAGGACAGCAAATACCCCCTAGCTCTGGTGGGGGATCCCAGTTCTCCTGTGGCCCCTCTGAGACCTGATTTGGCCACTGTAGTGGCGACCTTGGTGTCCAATATGGAAATGCTGATGGCTGAACGTGCTGCTAAAAAGAGGCCCAGATTGTCCCTCTCTTCTGATTCAGATGGTGATATGGCTGCTGCAGTGAGCGTGCCCTTTTCAGGTTCTCGCTCATCCTTAGACCTGCTGGGGTCTGAGGGGGAGGCAGAGGTGGAGGGGGTTGATATCTCCTCCCCAGGGTCGCCTGAAGAGCGAGCGACCATGGATGAATTGATAGTTTCTGTTAAGGAAACACTACATTTGGAGGATGAGCCCAGTCCTCCGGGCATTGTGTCCTCCTTTGGGACACACAGGACCCGCAAGTCGGCACAGGTTTTTCCCTGCCCCGCTGAGTTTCATTACACTGTTAATGAAATGTGGCACACTTTAAAACGTTCATTCCTGGCACCTAGTCGGTTCAAGTTGCTTTATCCCTTTGCACCGGCTACGGAATCACGATGGTGTGTGCCTCCACAGGTGGATCACACTGTGGCCGTGTTAAACAAGGCTACCTTGGTTCCTTCTGAGGATACCTGGTTTTTCGGGATCCCACTGACCGGCGGTTGGAGTCTCTAGCCCGCCATTCCTATACGGTGGCGGGCTCGTTGCTCAGACCCGTTTTCGCGTCCGTTTTGGTGGCTCAGGCGGTGGCTGATTGGACTAAGGTGCTTAGGAGCAACCTCGTGTCTGATGCTGTTCCGCCTGCCCGGCTGGATATGGTGGATCAAATCCACCAAGGAATCGTGTATCTGTGTGATGCGGCCTTAAATGAGGCCCCTTTAGTAGCACGCCTCTCTAGTGTCTCGGTACTTAACCGGCGACTGATATGGCTGAAGAGCTGGTCGGCTGACCCGTCCTCGCGGAAAACAGTTTCTGATTTTCCCTAAGCTGGTTCTCGCCTTTTTGGCGAGGCGTTGGATACCCTGGTGAAAGGCGTCACAGGGGGCAAGAGCACTTTGCTGACCCAGAACCCGAAGAACAAGTCCTTTCGTGGCAAGAGGGGTTCTGCGCCTCGATCCACTCAGGGGTCCTTTCGTGCCTTTCGGAACCAATCCAAGGGCAAGCCCTTCAAGGCCCAGGGCAGCCAGAAGAAGCCCTGGGCGGGCAAGCAGAAGTCAGGCAATGCCGGCTCGGCGGGTCAGTCCGCCTCTGCCTGAAGGGGCGCCCTCATCCATTTCAGGGGTGGGGGGACGTTTGCGCGGTTTCCTCCAACCTTGGCTCCTCCGGATTTCGAACAGGTGGGTTCAGAAAATCATTCGATCGGGGTACAAGATCGAATTCCTTTCCCGGCCAGCGGACAGATTCTTTCCCTCAAATCTTCATTTGCCTCCTGGGCGTCTGCAGGATCTACACCAAACGGTGCAGGACCTTCTTGCTCAGGGGGCGATTGTCCCGGTGCCTCATCGGGACAGGTTTCGGGGATTTTATTCCAATCTGTTCACTGTGCCCAGGAAGGAGGGCAAAGTACGCCCTATTCTGGACCTAAAAGCGCTGAACCACTTCGTGCACGTTCGAAAGTTCCGTATGGAGTCTCTCCGCTCGGTGGTGGCCTCCCTAAGTCCAGGGGAATTCCTGGCCTCAATAGATCTAAAAGATACATACCTGCACGTCTCCATTTTCGAGGTTCATCAGCGGTACCTTCGGTTTGCTGTCACAGAGGACCACTATCAGTTTGTGGCGTTACCTTTCGGTCTCGCTTCGGCTCCAAGGGTCTTTACCAAAGTGATGGCACCGGTTCTCGGCCTGTTAAGGGCACAGGGCATTGTGGTCTTGGGGTACCTGGACGATCTCCTTCTGAGATCGAGTGTCAGTCAGGACCTAGTGCGCGTGTCCACCACGGTGCAGACGCTACAGGAGTTCGGATGGACCATCAACGTTCAGAAATCGACGTTGTCTCCATCGGTTCGTCTTCCCTATTGGGGAATGATTCTGGACTCTGCTCAGGCAAAAGTGTTTTTTGCCGGAGGACAAGCTCCGGACCTTGCAGGACGAAATCAGGTCCCTCAGGGACAACCCGTCCTCGTCACTCAGGACCTGTATGCTGGGCCTGGGGTTGATGGTTTCGGCCTTCGAGGTGATACCCTTTGCTCAGTTTCACACGCAGGCTCTCCAGGCAGAGATCCTGGCCAGGTGGGACAGACTGCCTCAGTCCCTGGATCTGGTTGTCTCATTGAGTCGTCAGACCAGATTGGCTCTTCTGTGGTGGCTCCAGTCCCCGATGGTGTCGGCAGGCAAGTCCTTCCGTCCGTTGTTGTGGACGGTGATTACCACAGATGCCAGCCTGTCGGGCTGGGGTGGAGTCCTGGGCAACCTGTCTGCCCAGGGCACTTGGTCGGAGGAGGAGTCCTCACTCCCGATAAATGTGCTGGAATTGCGAGCGATAAAACTCTGTCTCTTCCAGTGGTCGGACCGACTTCTGGTCCGTCCTTTTCAGGTACAGACGGACAATGCTACCGCGGTGGCTTACATCAACCACCACGGGGGCACCAGGAGTGCCCGGGCGGCCCGGGAGGTGACCGACATTCTGTCTTGGGCCAAGACTCATATCCTGGCGATTTCGGCAGTTCACATTCCGGGTGTGGAGAATTGGCAGGCCGACTATCTGAGCCGCCAGACCCTGGAACAGGGGGAATGGTCCCTGCACCCGGAGGTCTTCCAAATGCTGTGTGCGAAGTGGGGATCCCCGGACGTGGATCTGTTCGCATCTCGGGTTAAACCAAAAGGTGGAAAGGTTCGTGGCAAGAACGCACGATCCTCTGGTGGACACCTGGGATGCGTTGGTGGCCCCTTGGTATCAGTATTGTCTGATGTATGCCTTTCCTCCAATTCAGTTGTTATCCAGGTTCCTCCGCAGGTTAGCCTCGGATCCGCACCTGGTGATTCTGGTGGTGCCGGACTGGCCACGCCAGTCCTGGTGCGCCGAAGTTGTTCACCTGGCAGTGGCGCCTCCGTGGCGGCTGCCAATGCGGGAAGATCTCCTGTCTCAGGGTCCGATCTTCCATCCGTCTTTACAGTCACTGGCTTTAATGGCCTGGCTGTTGAGACCCAGGTCCTGAGGGACAGGGGTCTCTCCCCTGAGGTCATCCCTACCCTTGTGAAGGCTAGGAAGACCTCCTTTGGTAAAATCTATTACCGTACCTGGAAGGCCTATTTTGCCTGGTGTGAGTCCAGGGGGCTCCCCCCTCGCTCATACTCGGTGTCAAGAGTGTTGGCCTTCCTCCAGTCTGGGGTGGACCAGCGCCTGGCACTGGCCACGATAAAAGGCCAGGTGTCCGCACTGGCTGTTCTTTTCCAACGCCCTGTGGCGTCTCATTCCCTGGTTCGCACCTTCATTCAAGGTGTGCGACATTTGGCTCCTCCCAGGAAGGAGCATTTGCCTCCATGGGACTTGAACTTGGTTCTGTCCGTGTTACAGCGTGCTCCCTTTGAAAACATATGGGAGATATCGTTACCTCTGCTGTCTAAGAAGGTTGCCTTTTTGGTGGCGATCACTTCAGCTCGCAGGGTATCGGAACTGGCGGCGTTGTCTTGCCGTTCTCCGTACTTGGTGATTCACAAGGATAAGGTGGTTTTGCGTCCGCATCCCTCCTTTCTTTCTAAGGTGATCTCTGAGTTCCACATTAATGAGGACATTGCCCTGCCTTCGCTTTGTACGAAGCCTAAGCATCCTAAGGAGGTTGCTCTGCATTCCTTGGATGTGGTCAGGGCGATCAGGGTTTACCTGTCGTCTACAGAATCCTTCCGTAAGACGGATTCCCTCTTTGTCCTTCCTGAGGGACCTCGGAAGGGCATGGCTGCGTCTGCAGCAACTATTGCCAAATGGATCAGACAGACCATTGAACAGGCTTATGTTTTGAAGGAACGGGTTCCACCCTACCCTGTTAAGGCACACTCTACCAGATCTGTGAGTGCGTCCTGGGCCTATTGGCATCGGGCCTCGGTGGCCAAGGTGTGCAAGGCTGCGACTTGGTCGTCAGTGCACACTTTTTCCAAATTCTACAAAGTAGATGTTCTGGCGTCAGCTGATGCCTCCTTTGGCCGCAAGGTTCTCAGTGCGGCAGTGCCATGAAGGACCCTTGTTTTTTTGTGGGTCCCTGGCTGTTGGTGTTTGCTTTCCTGGGTTGTTGCTCCTGTTGAGCATTGTTTTCTGTTGCCCAGCAGGTTCTCTTACTGTCCATGTAAGGTTCCTTTCTCTGATGTGGGTACTGCGTTGCCTTTTCTGTGGTTGTGTCTCCCACCCCTCATGTCTATACTGCTTTGGGACATCCCAACAGTGATGACTTAGAGGCGACGGCGACTGTCGGAGGACGCAAGAGAAAACTGAATTTTTGTAAAATCTTAACTGTAAAATTCCTTTCTCTGAGTCCTCCGACAGTCGCCGCCCCCCACCCCTCTTTTGGGGTTGTGTTCTTATTACCTACTGCTATGCTACCAAACTGAGTTGGGAGTGGTCACTGCAGGGGGGTATTGACCAGATGGGACAGCCCCCATGGGTGTGTATATGCAAATGTCTTTGTTCTTTTGACTAAGTCTTTATGCCTAGCTACTCCTGCGGAGCGGAAGTCAATACCCAACAGTGATGACTTAGAGGCGGCGGCGACTGTCGGAGAAAGGAATTTTACAGGTAAGATTTTACAAAAATTCAGTTTTGATGACAGTGTTACATGCCTGTAATGAGAAATTGTCACTCAAAGTTTGACAGCACTAAAATCTAAAAATTGGCCTAGTCTGGAAGGGGGTGAAAGTGCCTGGACTTTAAGTGGACTTAAAGTGGTTAAGTATTTTAAGTACTAAATACTTACCACTACTAAACGACTGTATCCTTTGCTTTCAGTAAAAATGTTTCTTGCCGCACTAATATTGTAGTGGTCTTTCATAGCATAGCTGAGTAGCAGCCATATTCATCAGCATGAGTGTCCTCACATAGATCAGGTAAGCTATATTGCCTTTATTGTCCCCCAGACTAAAAGAGCAGTTAATCCTTGCAATCGGTTTTATAGTACAGAGAGCAGGCAGCCCCTACTAACATAATGATTTTCCTACTGATTGTAGAAAACACATGAAATTACAAGTGCTTCTAAGCTGGGAACTCTCACAGCTGTCCTCTAGGTATCCCCTGCATAGCTCAGTCCTTGCTCACTTTGCTAGGATAGACCTATTCTTTCTCATTAATCAAGAGTTTTGCCTATTAAATGCTGCAGCTCTAGATATTATCCCCGGACAGCATGAAAAATCATCAAAGTGGCATTGCTATTCTGTTGGCATTAAAAAAAAAAAATAAGTATGGCTTTTTTTTTTTTCCCAAAGTTATACTTACCTAGGTGGATGCAGCATTGGTCCCCCGGCGCCTCCTACATTTTAAAACACCGCCTATTGCTCGGTTATGACAGCTCCCTGAGAAGAGAGGTGCTGACTGTCAGTCAGCAGCTCTTCGCTTTGCCTCCTTCTCACTCACTGGGGAGCTGAGCTGTGGAGGGATGGGGAGACACTGAGCCGGGTGTCGGCCCAGGCACCTGGCGGATCCCGACTTCCATTTTTGCGACGACGCGGCACTTGGACTGACTTCTGTGACGTCAGCAGAGAGGGGACTTCAGCGCGCTTTCTGCTGAAAACGTGTCACAGGAGTGCAAAATTAATTGCACACATGTGATCCATAGGAGAAGTACAGCCAAACTAGCTTTCGCTATACTTCACCTTTAGGGGTTTCCAGTAATACAGGTGCATCTCATAAAATTTAAATATCATCAAAAGGTTAATTTATTTCAGTAATTCAATTCAAAAAGTAAAACCCATATTTCTATTTCGTTCATTGATAGACACAGCTCCTGATCTTCTTAACCATTGGGTTATACTGCCTAGTCAGGAGTAATGACCTAGTTCCTTGCTAGGATCTCTGGTCCTGGCAATTTTTCCTTTTTCTAGAAATATCACTATGAGGAAAAAGTCCAACACATGCAAATGATGATCCACAATTGAAGATGAAAGTCCAGCCACCAAAGAGTGGAATCAATAAGGTAGAAACATCACCACCGTGTGCACCAGAATGTAAAAGATGTCTGCTTACCAGAACCTCATGACCCACCTGTTAGGGCGGGTCAAATGAGCGTGTAGTAGAGAAATCCAAGGAGGGGGTCCTCTGGGTTGAGGGAACCAATCCGATAAGATCACTCCAAAGCAAGCAGGTTTCCGACATTCAGACAAATCAATGCAGCAGATGACAATACCATACCCACAGATCCCAGGGATTGCCTCCTCTTCTTCTTCCCCCACTGATCGATCACACTGCCTGCCCAATAGAGGAGCTCCCACCAGGGAATTAGAGGTGGGAGCTGCTGCACAGAAGACTCCATCTCCGGGCGATCCCCGATCTCCCTGATCCCATCTCCACCCCCTCCCCCTGCAGCAGCCGGCTAGCTGCTCCTCTATTGGGCAGGCAGTGTGATCGATCAGTGGGGGAAGAAGAAGAGGAGGCGATCCCTGGGATCTGTGGGTATGGTATTGTCATCTGCTGCATTGATTTGTCTGGATGCCGGAAACCTGCTTGCTTTGGAGTGATCTTATCGGATTGGTTCCCTCAACCCAGAGGACCCCCTCCTTGGATTTCTCTACTACACGCTCATTTGACCCGCCCTAACAGGTGGGTCATGAGGTTCTGGTAAGCAGACATCTTTTACATTCTGGTGCACTCGGTGGTGATGTTTCTACCTTATTGATTCCACTCTTTGGTGGCTGGACTTTCATCTTCAATTATGGATCATCACTTGCATCTGTTGGATTTTTTCCTCATAGTGATATTTCCAACATTTGAATTATTGGCGCTGTACTTTGTATTTTGTATTTCTGATAAGTTGTTTTTGTACTGGCTGCCTTTTTGCTAAATTTATCTATATATCCAGAGTGTGACCGAGCGCGGTCTTTTTTATTTATTTAATTTCTTCTTTTTGGATTTTTTTCTGCTGTTTTTCCCCTGTGAGATCTACAATCAACTGCCGGACTGGGCGACGGGCTGGATAATCTAGATCCAGTGGTCACCCCAGTCTGGCCAGCTCTGCGCTAGGTCAGCCACGTCATAGCCCCACTGGACAGGGGGTGGCCTGCGAGTTAAACGCCTCACGAGGTCTCATATGACTGGGTCTCAGCCTGCGCTGCACCGTTCCTCCTGGCTGACAGCACCCCCTTTTGTTGGCCAGGAGGTTCTGTCTGGAGCGGTGCCCGCCTGGTTTCTGGTGTCGTGGAATCTTTTACTCTCTACCTGGCAACCTGTTAGGCAGTGATGCCAAAAAAAAAAAAAATACATATGTAGCTACATAGGGAGACCAGACGGTATCAAGAAGTATGAACCAGAATGATCGGTTTTATTTGTCCGTGTTTCAGATGACATACACAACATTGACGTATATAAGGTAGGTTGTGTCAAAAAATATTGTTTGACCAATCAAAGGTTAGTATAAACTACAGCAAGCTCAGAGTTAATATTTAATAGTCTTGTGATTGCATTTTTTTTAAGGGGTCACCATCAAAGATATTTATGTCTTGCGGTTATTTTGCAGACAGCCATCTGGCACTCTTTTCAGACAGGTTCCACAATTGTAGATCAAATGTTTCAGCAGTCATCAGATTTATTTACCACTTTGTGCAAGTGTGCATGTAAAATAAAGAAATAGACTCAGATTATTATTATCATTAAGAAAGCCATTTTGTTCTAAGCAGCCATCTTGCCACCTCATCCCCCCCCCCCCCTTGAGAATTTACTAATCACCCTAACTACCTATCCACTTGTCAGATCCTCCCGAGGGTGCAGCCCCTTTTGCTTGGGACACTGGCCCAGAAGAGGGAAAACTTTAGTGGGGGATGTCCGATTCTTGCTGAGGTGGAAATTGTTTCTTCATACATGGGGGGTTGAGGTGACAGATATCTTTTTTACAGCATACTTAGTATCATCAATCACTTCTTGTCTCTGTATAGAGTTGAAATAAGTTGTCTCTTTGGCCTTGGTAAACTTATCAATCAAACACATGATTATTTTAATCAACCGGTAATCAGAGATCAGAATTATCGTAAACATCAGTATGAGTACCCCCAGCCTCTGTATTTTAGGAGATATTTAGGATAAGGCAAGACTTCCAAAGGACTGTGTTTATCAGGATGAGCGGACACCATTGAGATCAAGGAGGCTATAGTGCATGTACCTGTGGCACGCGGAGGGAGCCATCTATAAGCTTTATTACCACAGACATAATAGATTCCTGACCCCCCAGTGTGACCACCCATGGGTGAAGATGGGTATTATTTGGTGCATAATACCCCAGTTGCTGTCTGAACAACAGAAACTTGAGGGCTTCACCTAGGTGAGACACATCCATGTTGTCATTCAATATGGCCTGTATTTTATGTTTTATAGTCTCATTTTTGTAATGCATGCAAGTTTCATTTTTTGGGCTGTCAGTTGTGGACAGGATATGTTTATCAGTGCTTCTGAACAGTCTACCCTCCCTACATCAGTTTTATTTCCATGGAACGTTATACACAATGTGGAGTTCTTGATTAGGCCTGCAACTTTCAGGGAAACTTACATGTCCTTTCCTGCACTGGTACTGTTTCTATAGGATTTTGGAAACTCAGATTTAGGTCCTTCAGTGTAAGTGGGTTTTCTAGCACAGGTATATTCTGGGTCTCTGTAGGTAATTTGGAACATATCTGTGTATCCTGGCTACCTGGTATTTAAGCCTTAAGAGTGCATTAGGCCTAGGGTTGTCTGGCGTGTATCCATGTATCTCTTCCTTCTACCTTAAGGGATGTTGGCGTGACCAATTGCACCCTTAGTGGCCGTCAAACCAAGGTTCGAGACTTCTCCTGATGTGTCTCTTGATTACTGCCCAATCACCAGGGCTTATTTTATGACTTTTAGTATCCTCATGTGGATCTGGTAGGGCTGAAAACACAGGGGTATGTATTTATGTCAATTGTTTTTGAAGTGCTGCAAAATATCCAGTAAGATCTGAGTGTATAGCTTGCAATTGCTGTGGGAAATAGAGACCTGCTTTAGGAGCACACCCAAAGTGTACCTACACCGCTCTTGGGAGTGTTCCTGATAGAATGAAACACCATAGGTAAGCACTCTGGCCAAGGTTTACCTGTTTCTGCCATTATCCTGCGCAGCCTGTTTTTTTATTGTACCATTCAACCTTCTACCTTCCCGCTACTCTGTGGGTGATATGGAGTATGAAAGGCTTGTTCAATATTTAGTGCAGATAGGATTTTTTGTAAAACCTTTCCTGTGAAGTGAGTACCCTTGTCACTTTCAATAGTCTCTGGTATCCCGTACCTTGCTGTGGCTTGTACTGTACCACTGAAAAATGGCCAGGCCTCAGGCCACCCCGAAAAAATACACAGACCAATGCATGTGCATAGGGACCAGAATGTGGGAGATCAATGTAATCTATTTGAATTCTCTGGAAAGGATAGTCTGGCTTAGGGGTGTGCTTCTGCGAGGTGTTTACAGTCCTACCAGCATTGATCCTAGCACAGGTAGGACAAGAAGCAGTATGTTCTGCAGCTTCTCCAGAAAAACCTGGTGCTAACCAGTGTTCCCTTACCAAGGTGGTCAATATAGTCTTTGAGTTATGACATGGTCCGTGAGCTTCAGCTGCCATCATTGGGTACAGGGCCTGAGGTAGACAGAGATGTTCCTCCAGCAACCAGTGTCATCTGGTGTTGCACCTCTCTTCTGCCACTTCTCACGTTCCTGTGAGGGGGGCTTTTTTCTGCAATGATATCAAGATTGCCATACTTACTGGGGTTGGTTGCTTTCCTGCAAATGTCAGTACCCGTATGGGCACTTGTTCCAGTGCAGCTGTCTACATACTGGATTGATGCCGTCCCTGTGTCAGTGGGAGCCCACCTATCTAAATGACAGGAGGCAATGCCCCTGGATTCAATCTGACCAGTACTGGCTGTACATTGAGTAATCCTACGTCATACTTGTCTACCGCCCACAATTTGTCAGGCACTGGTAATTGGAGTTTGCTCTTATTTGTAAGTCACTTCCTTAAATTGCTGGAGAGGGCAAGGGGTCCCTCCCAGCCCCACCCCTTCCACATTTCTGTTACTAACTAACTCTTTGGGCACCGCTTTCCTCCATATGCTTCTAGCCGTCCCTGTATAACATAAAAATGTTTTTCCTGGATCAAAAGGCAGCTGCTTAAACATCAGCTGAATCTGCACTTCTGATCCAGTTTTTGGTGCTCTGATAGGATATGCGGACACTGGTTGGCTGAATCCCTATATACTGTCTTGATCATTTCTCTGAGAGACCGTGGACCTTTGCTTATCAGGGGCCCTGCAAGTTTTTGTAAAATGTCCTGTCTTCCCACAGTTATAGCAGGTAACTTTCCATTTATCTGTCCAATGCTCACTTTAATTTTCTTTTCTCTCATTCTCCCTTCTAGGCTTCGCTACATCCATAACCCTCTGTCTTAATTGATTCTTCTCTGCACCAGTAATGACAGGAATTAACATACTTTCATCTTTCAAAATACCCTCATAAGACTTTGTCTTAGGCTGTTCCTCAGATAGAGGAACAACCTTTTCCCCTGTCTCTGTCTGCGAAGGAGCAACCACGCTAGCCGTTTCTTGGGGGGTCACGGCAACTTTCATCTCTCTTCCTTCTTTATAGATCAAGACAGAGCCTGCTGTTTTTTTTTTTTTTATGGTGAGAAGATATGGGCAGTCCCAGGAGGTATACTCCCCCTTAGGGAGCCGCACTGGGCCGTCATTTTGTTGTAGCTTATTTTCTGTATAGGCTGGCGGCAATTTTGCATTAGTCCGGCATTGAACTGCATGGCAGTCATTACTGTGGAGCCTTCTGGGCATCCATTTTAGTTGTAGGAGCCTCTCCTTATCCCCTGGTGCTGACTCCTGGGCCTCTTTCCTTCCTGGACGCCGCACGTGGAGTGCTTTGATCCTGTGCTGCACGTGAATGTCTGGTGGGGTACTCTCTCTCTCTCTTTCTCTCTCTCTGCTACAGGATCGCGGAGTGCTCTGCAGCTGGCGACCAGGTGGTGTTACCAGTGGGGTGATGGTGTCCCTTAGTAGTATTTCTGTGCACTTTTATGGGGTACCATTATTCCTCATGGAGTCCTTGGAGCACATTTCCCCACCTGATTCCATCTCAGAGCCTGTGGGGCCCTCTGGGTCCCAACCATACATTGATGCACTGACAGCGGTCCTGAAGTCCTTTGTGTCCCGTTCGGAGGTGGCTTTTGGGCGGCAGGGTAGTAAAAAGAGTCCCCTGCTTTACCCTGCTTCATCTGCCCTGAGAGATCTGCGACCATGCGCCCTGAGTTCTCAGATAGTGAGTAGTAGTAGTTGGGGTTCTCAGATACAGAGATAGTGAGTTCAAAGGCGCTGGTGGATGCACTGATTGTGTCTGTGCGTAAGACTTTGAAAATGGAAGATGCAGCTGAAGCTGCAGCGGAGGCACCAGTTTCCTTTGGCACTCACAAGCCGGCTGGAGCGGTGAAGGGGTGTCCGTTTCCTTCCTATCTTGACAGATTTGTCGCAAAAGAGTGTGAACGTCCAAAGTGTCATTTGAAGAGTCCCTCAAGAAGTAGCCTGTTTCACCAGTGGTCGATCCCCCGGTTTCCAGGTTGAATAAGGCAACCGTGATTCCGGTAGAAGAATTGCCGGATTTTAAGAGTCTGGCTGACAGAAAGGTGGAGGCTGTGGCCCGCAGTATGTTCTCTGTGGCCGGTTCGGCACTCAGACCAGTCTTCACTATTGCCCTGGTGTCACAAACTCTGACCGAGTGGGCTAAGGTTTCACGCTGTGACCTGGAGGGTGAGCAGCTGGGGGCCCAGTTGGTCCAGGGGCTGCAGTTTATCTGTGATGCCTCTTTGGATGCGGCTCCCCTGATTTCTAGCCTGTCTTTTTCAGCAGTGGTCCTTAGACATGTTTTGTGGCTTCAGGGTCGGCTGACAAGGATTTAAAGCCTTTCAAGGCCTCTTCGGGAGGATCCAAACGAACTTGGTCTGGCAAGTCCAAAGCGAGTTTCTCCAGACCCAAAGACATGGCTCCTTCTGCATGAAGGTGCGCCCTCATGCGTGTCTGGGGTGGGGGGACGTCTTTGCTGGTTTCTGAACCCGTGGACCTCATTGGAAAAATGGGTCCACAAAGTGATACAGTCCAGCTACAAGATTGAGTTTCATTCTTACACTCTGGAGGGGTTCTTCTCTTTCAATATGCCTCCGTCCCTTGACCGATTGCAAGCCCTCTTCGGGGCGGTGCAAGACCTGTTACTTTAAGGGGTAATTGTTCCCGTTCCAACTCTGGAACATTTTCAGGGGTTTGCTGAGCTACCTGGACAACCTTTTCTTGTGAGCAGAGTCTTCTACTGCTCTGATGGACAATGTGGACATCACTATACTGACTCTGAGGGAGTTTGACTGTTCTCTGAATTTTCAGAAGTATGCTCTGGTTCCTTCCTCAAAACTAGACTATCTGGGTCTGACTCTGGACTCGGCTCTAGCCAAAGGGTTCCTTCCTCTTGACCAGCTCCAGAAGTTGCATGCTGTGATTCATCTCTTGCTGTCAAGCCAGCTGATAGTCCCTCCGGACTTGCATGAGGGTGCTGGGCCTGATAGTATGTACCTTTTGATGCAGTCCCATTTACACAGTTCCATATGAGGTCCCTGTAAAGGGAGATCTTGGCCAAATGGGACAAGTGTCTGAAATCTCTGGACAATCAAATCCGGCTGAGCAGAAAAAAACAAAAGGGTCTCAGGTCTGGTGGCTTCACTCTCCAGCTCTTCGCCAGGGCAAATCTTTTCTCCCCATGTAGTGGACAGTGGTCCCCACGGATGCTAGTCTGTCCGGGTGGGGAGGAGTCCTGGGTTGGAACTCCG
This sequence comes from Pelophylax lessonae, assembly GCF_965119305.1. Lineage (NCBI taxonomy): Eukaryota > Metazoa > Chordata > Amphibia > Anura > Ranidae > Pelophylax > Pelophylax lessonae. The sequence goes on from NC_138770.1 coordinate 136,461,828, forward strand.
CTCAGGGAGTTTGGACACTGGAAGAGTCCAGACTCCCAATCAATGTCCTGGAACTCCAAGCGATCAGGCTGTGCCTGAATCACTGAACAGATCGCCTTCAGGGGTGTCCAGTGCCAAAGCAATCAGACAATGATACGGCCATGGCTTATGTCGATCCCCAGGGTGGAACAAGAAGTGTTTTGGCAGCTCTGGAGGTAGCCGGCATTCTTCAGTGGGAGGAATGTTTCTTTCTGGCCCTCCCTGCCGTACACATTCCAGGGGTGGAAAATTGACAGGCGGATTATCTCAGTCGGCAGGTGTTGGACCAAGGGTAGTGGTTCCTTCATCCCGAGGTGTTTCATCAGTGGTGCCTCCGGTGGGGCACCCCCGAGGTGGACATGTTGGCGTCTTGGCTCAACAGGAAGGTGCACAGGTTTGTGGCACGGTCACGGGATCTGCTAGCAGACGCTACAGATGCACTTGTGGAATTTTGGTTATTCTAGTGGCCCCGGATTGGCCCCGCTGGTCTTGGTACACCGACCTGGTGCGGTGGGTCGCCGATGCCCCTTGGAGACTACTTCTCTGGGAGGATCTGCTGTCCCAGGGGCCAATCTGTCATACTGCTTTTCAGTCGCTGGCTTTGACGGCTTGGCTGTTGAAAGCCAGGTGCAGAAGGATAGAGGTTTGTCTAAGTCAGTGATTCCCACTTTACTGAAGGCTAGGAAGTCTACTTCTAGGAAGATCTACCATCGTAAGTGAAAGCGTACATTTCGTGGTGCGAGTCGCTTGGTGTTTACCCTCGCTCTTTTTCGGGGGTTTGGGCCTTGACCTTTCTTCAACGGTGGGGTTGAGCAGAAATTGGCCTTGTGTACCATTAAGGGTCAGGTGTCGGCCTTGGTGGTCTTCTTTCAGTGACCCTTGGCCACGCACTTCCTGGTGTGTACTTTTATTCAGGGGGTTCGACATTTGACTCCACCAGTGCGGTCCCCACTAGCGCCTTTGGATCTCAACTTGGTGCTTTCAGCTCTAGATAAGCCTCCCTTTTTAAAATATTCAGGAGATTCCCCTGCTTATGCTATCCCAGAAGGTGACCTTTTTGGTGGCTATCACCTTTGCGTGCAGGGATTGGCGGCATTGTCTTGTTGCTCCCCTTATTTGGTGGTCCACAAAGTTAAGGTGGTTCTTCGCCCCTGTCCATCGTTCCTTCCAAAGATGGTCTCTGATTTGCTTCTGAATGAGGACATTGTGTTGCCTTCCCTGTGTCCCAGGCCAAAACATCCTAAGGAAATTGTGTTGCATTCTCTGGATGTGGTTCGGCTATTCGGGTGTACCTGGCAGCTACGGAGTCTTTTAGGTATTAGCACTTATTTGTGCTTATGGATGGGCCTCGAAAAGGACTATCTGCTTCTTCTGCGACCATTTCTAGATGAATCAGACAGACAGTGACTCAGGCCTGTTTGATTAAGGGTCAGGTTCCTCCTTTCCCTGTGAAAGTAAACTCTATGCAGGTGCTCAGTGCTTCTTGGACCTTTCATCATCAGGCATCAGTAACACAGGTGCGCAAGGCGGCTACTTGGTCGTTGGTGCACACTTTCACAACATTTCATAGAGTGGGTGTTTTGGCATCTGTGATGCCTCTTTTGGCCGCAAGGTTTTGCAGGCTGCTGTTTAGGGGACTTGTTCCCTCTTTGGGGGTGTAATGTTTTTCAGGTGGGCTCCAGTCGTTTTGGTTGAGCTATTGTTAACTGGTTGGATACGGTTTAGCCCTGGGAATTTTCTTTTCTTTTTTTTTTTTTTTCCAAAAAGCTTAATTAAACAAACATAAGAAAGAATACAACACTTGGATCATTCCGATCAACATTCTCGGTGATCCAATACTTTTTCTTGCTTTTACAACCCCTTAATGTTTGACACTGCTTTAAACGTCCCAATGGTCAAGAAGTTCAGGAGCTGTGTCTGTCAATAAACCAAAGAGAAAATGGGATTTTTGACGTAACGTAAAATCCATTTCTCTGATTTTCATTGATGGACACAGCATGCACCCCTCAATGGAGTTGTAATACTTCTGACACTGCTTGCAACAAAACTGAGTACCTATAGCAGAGAGGGAGAGTATACCTCCTGGGACTGCCCATAGGCAAAGTGAAGTTCTTTTTCTGCCTAGTGCCCTACTCCTGTAGTGAGTAGTATAACCCAATGGTCAAGAAGATCAGGAGCTGTGCCCATCAATGAACATTCGAGAAATGGTAAGTCAAAAATCCCAGTTTTTGTATATAGATGCGTTACATACAGAGTGATATATTTCAAGTATTTCTTTCTTTTAAGTTTGATGATTATGGTTTACAGCTAGTGAAAACCCAAAATTCAGTATCTCAGAAAACTAGAATATTACATAAGACCAAAAAAAAAAAAAAAACGATTTTTAATACAGAAATGTGGGCTTGCTGAAAAGTATGTCCATGTACAGTATAATATGCACTCAATAATTGGTCGGGGCTCCTTTTGCGTTGATTACTGCATCAATGCGGTGTGGCATGGAGGCGATCAGCCTGTGGCATTATTGAGGTGTTATGGAAGCCCAGGTTTCTTTAATGGCGTCCTTCAACTCGTCTGCATTGTTAAGTCTGGTGTCTCTCATCTTCCTCAATCAAGCCAATCAAGCACAATGATACCATGATTATTAAACCAGATATTGGTACTTTTGGCAGTGTGGGCAGGTGCCACCATAAACCCCAAAAACAATCTGTAGAGTATTGTTAAGAGGAAGATGAGAGACACTGGACCTAACAATGCAGACCAGCTGAAGGCCTCAATCAAAGCAACCTGGGCTTCCATAACACCTCAGGCTTATGGCCTCCATGCCAAGCTGCAGTAATTCATGCAAAAGAAGAATCAACCAAGTATGGAGTGCATACCATACTGTACAAGGACATGCTCTTCAGTAGGCCAATATTTCTGTATTAAAAATCTTTTTTTTTTTTTTTTTTTTTTTTTATTGGTCTTATGTAATAATCTAATTTTCTGAGATCCTGAATCTTGTTTTTTCACTAGTTGTAAGCCATACTTATCAAAATTAAAAGAAAGAAAGATATCACTCTGTGTGTAACACCTCTATATAAAATATGAGTTTTACCTTTTGAATTGAATTACTAAAATAAATTCACGTTTTGAGGATTTTCTAATTTTATGAGATGAACCTATATTTTGGGTCAGTGACTGCGAGAGAAAAGTAATGGTACATCGCTATGTCTTAATTTATAGTATTTGACATTTACTGTAGCAGAGGCAGTTTAGGCCTGACGAAACAGCAGTGTTTGTGGCCTTAAATAAAGTAGTTATGGCATTTTGACCAGGTAATTAATGTTACATGGCAATTAGTTACAAAGGTGGGAGTTGGAGTACATTTATGAAGGACATTGCTGGAAACTGTAACAGTGAGCTATGGGACTTGCAATGTGTCAAAGTGAAGAGTCATGTACATTTCCCAAAAGAATCAACAACTTTGAGAGAATGATCTCTGTGGAGGTTATTCCTACTGTATGTCTCACAGGAGTTTATACTATACTAGCCTGGGAGAAACTGCAGTTTGAGCTAAAAATAAGACTAAAGATAAGTCCTAAATAGCAACCTTTTGCTGGGGAAATAAAGAATTAAGAATCCCTTTGTTTTCTTAAGCACCTCATTATGCACAATCCTATCTGTCAGTGTACCACTGTAGCTATAGTAGGCCATATAAAATGTATGTGACCCAATAAATCAAATGTTCCAGTAATAAGTAGCAGATAATTTATTATGGAGTTTGCAACAGCACTTCAAATGTTATTTTAGGTAACAAAAAATATATACAAATTATATATATATATATATATATATATATATATATATATATACAGTATCTCACAAACGTGAGTACACCATTCACATTTTTGTAAATATGTTATTATAGCTTTTCATGTGACAACACTGATGAAATGACACTTTGATACAATGTAAAGTAGTGAGTGTACAGCTTGTATAACAGTGTAAATTTGCTGTCCCCTCAAGATAACTCAACACACAGCCATTAATGTCTAAACTACTGGCAACAAAAGTGAGTACACCCCTAATTGAAAATGTCCAAATTGGGCCCAATTAGCCATTTTCCCTCCCCGGTGTCATGTGACTCGTTAGTGTTATAAGGTCTCAGGTGTGAATGGGAAGCAGGTGTGTTAAATGTGGTGTTATCACTCTCACTCTTTCATACTAGTCAGTGGAAGTTCAACATGGCACCTCATGGCAAAGAACTCTGAGGATCTGAAAAAAAGAATTGTTGCTCTACATAAAGAAGGTCTGAGGCTATAAGAAGATTGCCAAGACCCTGAAACTGAGCTGCAGCAGGGTGGCCAAGACCATACAGCAGTTTAACAGAACAGGTTCCACTCAGTACAGGCCTCATCATGGTCGACCAAAGAAGTTGAGTGCACATGCTCAGCATCATATCCAGAGGTTATCTTTGGGAAATAGACAAATGAGTGCTGCCAGCATTGCTGCAGAGGTTGATGGGATGGGAGGGGTCAGCCTGTCAGTGATAAGACCATACGCAACACACTGCATCAAATTGGTCTGCATGGCTGTTGTCCCAGAAGGAAGCCTCTTCTAAAATGATGCACAAGAAAACCCGCAAACAGTTTGCTGAAGACAAGCAGACTAAGAACATTGATTACTGGAACCATATCTTGTGGTCTGATGAGTCCAAGATAAACTTACTTGGTTCAGATGGTGTCAAGCGTGTGTGGCATCAACCAGGTGAGGTATCATGGTATCATCATGGTGGTGGGAGTGTCATGGCCTGGGACTGCATGAGTGCCCCCGACACTGGGAAGCTACAGTTCATTGAAAGAACCATGAATGCCAACATGTGCTGTGACATACAGAAGCAGAGCATGATCCCCTCCCTTCGGAGACTGGGCCACAGGGCAGTATTCCGTCATAACAACCCCAAACACACCTCCAAGATGACCACTGCCTTGCTAAAGAAGCTGAGGGTAAATGTGATGGACTGGCCAAGTATGTCCCCAGACCTAAACCCTCGTGAGCAACTGTGGGGCATCTTCAAGTGGAAGGTGGAGGAGCGCAAGGTCTCTAACCTCCACCAGCTCTGTGATGTCGTCATGGAGGAGTGGAAGAGAACTGCAGTGGCAACCTGTGAAGCTCTGGTGAACTCCGTGAACCAGAGGGTTAAGGCACTGCTGGAAAATAATGGTGGCCACACAAAACATTGACACTCTGGACCTATTTGGACATTTTCACTTAGGGATGTACTCACTTTTGTTGCCAGTGGTTTAGACATTAATGGCTGTGTGTTGATTTATTTACACTGTTATCCAAGCTGTACACTCACTACTTTACATTATATCAACGTGTCATTTTTTCAGTGTTGTCACATGAAAAGATATAATAAAATATTTACAAAAATGTTAGGGGTGTACTCACTTTTGGGAGTTACTGTGTATATGTGTGTATATATATATATATATATATATATATATATATATATATATATATATATATATATATATATATATATATATATATATATAATCATATAATGAAATCAGGTTTTATTTATTAATTTCATTAGCATGTTGATAAAAGTGGGGGGGAGAGAAACTAGGGAAAGCAAGGTTTAAGTAGATTATATTGCAACCCTAAGCCCACAGGTAGCACAATGAAATAACCAGAAAAAGGCATGTATAAATGCCCACCGGTAACATCCACAGCCTGGATATTCCATTACCAGAAAGACTCCAAGAAAATCAGGAAAACGTTTACAATATAGTCCATGCCAGTTAGAACTGTGTTTTTTAGAGCTTGTTGACCCACGTTTTTTTAAACAAAATTAAAGTCCAACATAAAGTAGTTGCCCACGCCAGGGGTATTTTCAAAATCAAAACAGGAACTGTGAAAACAATACTAAATAAGCTAGCTTCCTCTCTTCAGTAATGGGCCTTAAACCTTGGCCTTTGGCTTTTTGTTGGCTCTCCAAACCGTTTTGCACAGTACGTTTGTGTTTTTGTGCCCATCTCTCAGCTCTCCCAGCTCTCTCAGTTTTCCAGGCTTCCTCAGCCTTTTTTAGTTGTAGCTTCCTGTTGCACATGCACGGACCCACTTGTTAGGGTATCTCCTGATACCCAAAGCCCCCTCAATCTACTGAGACCTCTAGGTTTCCTCAACCCTCTGAACTTGCATAGTTGTCTCCACACTTTCAGTCCTCCAGACATACTTGGCTGTCTCAACTCTCTTTGCCCTTTTGGCAAGGAACCTCCTACCTTCAGCAGGAGTACTGTCTCCTTAGCAGAACACACCTGTCTCCTAATGGGAGCCCTGACTTATGCCCAAGCCATTCATCATAAAGACTGTGCACACCTGCATACACAGCCAGCTAGTCTCCAGCAAGACCTGGAAACTGGGTTGGAGACTTATTTTGTCACAAAGATGTTTGAAGTCTCCGAACTCTGGAACCCAATACCAAAACCCAGAGAAAGTTGAAAGACCACCTTTCTGCACTCAGTCATTATGACAGAGCCCTGCGCTCTGCATTCCTGCCAACCCTGTGTCCCTTCTACTTCAATTTTTACAGCGGCAGGGCCTCATACTGTCAAAATCGAATTTATATATATATATATATATATACATGAAGAAGGCCCCTTGTATATTCCATATATTCCAGCTATCTGCAGTTTTCTGGCATGATTAAACAGCCAGATGTCTCTCCATCTAACATTCTCAAGAACCCATAGAACTTTAGTTGCACCTTTAAAAAAGGAATAAATAATACTTTTATCTATAGATTTATTTTAAGGAAAATTTTCACTAATTCACTAATGATAGATTAGGTTATAGAATGTAGTAATGTTTCTCCCTCTCTTTCCAGTAGCGGGAGAGCTTTGGAGGTTCCTCATTTTTTGTCTGTAGATTTCTCAGTGGCCATTCTAATGGAGCAATTTAGCCTAAGTGTAAATGAGAGATGGTCTTACTGCATGCATGCCAGGCATAATTTAATCAGGAGAAATTACCTGGATTCATCATTCATTAAAGTGAGTTTTAAAGATGATCTCTCAGAGATTCTCTGAAGAATTGCACTTGAATCAAAACGGGTTGCTCATACACAGCTGAAATGAACTCTTCATCATTAGATTTTTAGGCCCCTTAAGGACTTAATTTTCTTTTATGGATGGAAAGTTACAGCCGAGAGTCAGAGAATATATTTCAGACACCGGGAGACATAAAATACATCATTGCATTCATGGTCTGCAAGGGTGATGTGTGTGATTTTTCTCTAGCAAACCCAGAATATTTTAGATATTGTGCATTTAAAGTACCTAGTCAACTATCTTTAAGACTTTCATACCCAATTGTACTAAAGGCCAACAGTTTATTTTAAAAGAGTAACACTAGGTAGCAGAAAAAGCCACATTATCAATTAAACATTACGTACAGGTATACTTTTTACCAAATTTTGCATATAACTTTGCAGCCATGCTTCTCAGGCTTCTTTTTTACTCTAGTTCACTGCAGCATTTTGAAAGATGATCCTATGCTATGTATTGTCTGTATTATTTGTATTTTTGTCAGGCCCCATTGGGTGTTTGTAAAATCCTAAACCTTTTGTCAGGCCCTATTGGGTGTTTGTAAAAGCCTGAGCCCTGCTCAGGACCTATAAACACACTCCAGATAGTCTGCACCAGACAGAATGTCAACATTTATAAACGTATTATTTCAAAGGGTTAAATTCCATATCGACAGCTCCGCTTATGTGTTTTAGCCTGCACAGCCTTAGTCATAGTTGGCTATCAGACAAACTGACCAGCATTTAAAAACAGTTAACTGCACCCTTACAGATAATACATGGGGCAGATAAATCAAATTAAGAAACCGCGCCAAGATAAAAAGTAGAACAACTGTGTAAGAAATATATAATTACTGTACATGATCAATAAAATCCAAGTAGAATCTATTTTTCAGTTATTCACTCCAAAATTGAATTGATCAATTAATGTCCTATCTTTGATTTAAACCCTGCGGTATTCTAGTACCAAGATTAAGGATTCCCCAGGCTTCTATTTCTATAATTGTCTTTGCAAATCTCCTCCTCTGACTGACCTAGTAACTTCTTCTACTCCATGAAGCAAAAACAAATAGGACAAAATAACAGAAAAAGTCAATGTGCAGAACTATTCACCCCCCTAACGTCAATACATTGTAGAGCCATTTTTTGCGGCAATCACAGCTCGAAATTGCTTTGGATAAGTCTCTATGAGCTTGCCACATCTTACCACTGGGATTTTTGCCCTTTCCTTGCAAAACTGCTCCAGCTCCTTCAAGTTGGATGGTTTGCGCTTGTGAACAGCAATCTTTAAGTCCGACCACAGATTTTCTTTTGGATTGAGGTCTGGGCTTTGACTAGGCCATTCCGACACATTTACATGTTTCCCCTTAAACCACTCAAGTGTTGCTTTAGCAGTGTGTGTTGGGGTCATTATCCTGCTGGTAGGTGAACCTCCGTCCTAGCCTCAAATCACGCACAGAGTGGTACAGGTTTTGCTCAAGAATATCCCTGTATTTAGCATCATCCATCTTTCCCTCAACTCTGACCAGTTTCCCAGTCCTGGCTTCTGAAAAACATCCCCACAGCATGATGCTGCCACCACCATGTTTCACTGTAGGGATGGTGTTCTTTGGCCAAAAAGTTAAATTTTAGTCTCATTCGACTAGAGCACCTTCTTCCATACATTTTGGGAGTCTCCCACATGCCTTTTCGCAAACTCAAAACATGCCCCCTTTTTTTTTTTTTTTTTTTCTGAAAGTAATGGCTTTCTTCTGGCCACTCTGCCATAAAGCCAAACTCTATGAAGCATATGGCTTATTGTCATGCTATGTACAGATACTCCAGTCTCTGCTGTGGAACTCTGCAGCTCCTCCAGGGTTACCTTAGGTCTCTATGCTGCCTCTCTGATTAATGCCCTCCTTGCCTGGTCCGTGAGTTTTGGTGGGTGGCCTTCTCTTGGAAGGTTTGCTGTTGTGCAATGTTTTTTCTATTTGGGTATGATAGATTGGATGGTGCTCCTGGGGATCATCAAAGATTTGGATATTTTATTTATAACCTAACCCTGACTTGTACTTATCAACAACATTGTCCCTTACTTGTTTGGAGAGTTCCTTGGTCTTCATGGCAGTGTTGGTTAGTGGTGCCTCTTGCTTAGGTGTTGCAGCCTCTGGGGCCTTTCAAAAAAGGTGTGTGTATGTAATGACAAATCATGTGACACTTAGATTGCACCTGTAGATTGCACACAGGTGGACATCATGTCACTAATTTTGTGACTTCTGAAGGTAATTGGTTGCACCAGAGCTTTTTATGGGCTTCATAAAAAAGGGGGTGAATACATACGCACATGCCAATTTTCTGTTTTCTATTTCTAAAAAATAGTTGTATGTATATATTTTTCTCATTTCACTTTCACCAACTTAAGGCCCGTACACACGTACCGATCGTCAGCGAACGATCGGCCGTCTTTTGTCCCTGGGCTGTCGGTGTCTGCTGAAAAGTGCAAAGACAGCACAAGAATTTTGTCCGCCGACTGCAGAAGTGATGTCATGTAATGGTTAACTTTCCCTGTGTTTTTTCTTTTCTGAGCATGCCCAGTCTTGCAAATCTGCGGTCTGTCGTCCGAATTCTGTACTGACTGGCGAACAATCGGCCGCTCTGGTGTCGGCATACAAAAATTTTCATGCTTGCAAGACAGACTCTTGTCGGCAGAATGTGCGCTGACGGCTGTCGGAGGCACCATACTAACAAGCGTACAATCGGCAGATCTTTCGTCCGCCGACGTTTGTATGCCGACGATCGGTACGTGTGTACGGGCCTTTAGACTATTGTATTCTGATCCATCGCATACAATTCAGATTAACAAAACATTGAACTTAAGGCTGTAATGTAACAAAATAGGTAAAAAGTCAAAGGGGTTGAAGACTTTTGCAAGGCACTGTATGTCTCTAAAATATATTTAAACTGAGGATAGCTGTCTGGCATTTGGATTAATGGCATCATAATACTGTTCGCCTTTGCGAACCCTAAGTGGATGGATCATGCACCCAATGTATTGCAATGTGCATACTGTACATTTTTCTGTTTCTGTAAACATAATGGTGGTTATTTTTTCATAGTTAGATTTTTACAAAAGTATTTAACATTTTGTATATTGCAATGTTTTTTTTTTTACAAAGGTTGTTAGATTATTAACTGCTGTTGTCCTAAAATATGAAAAACGCAATTTTACCCTGGAAAAAATATTGTTATGTTAATACCTCCAAAGATAGAGAGGCAAAGAGATGACTTCACAATCTCCACCTCCGCCAGAGGATGTCAGAGCATGCCTTGTATTTATTCATAAAATACCAGGCTTCCTGTAATTGCCCAAGCAGCGCTCAGCCTGACTTCATTTTTATTCCATGTGTGGAGTCCCTGTACCACTGCTGGAACACAGCGTTGCATACTGTATGTAGCTGATGCTTCCTACAGTTTATACAGTGCAGGCAAGGGTGCATGTATAAGTGAAAAAATAGTTGTTTGGACCAACTTGGTACAAACTAATTGCATCACAAAACTTAAGATCATAAATTTCCATGGCCATACAATTCTCATGACTGCTTTTATTTGCATCAAACAGCCCTCTCTCTCCCTGTCACCCCCTCCCCCCACCCCCTTGTCTCTCTGTCAAACCCCCTCTCTCTCTCGGTTGTTGTTGTTAATATTTATTTTTGTAACTTAATTCTGTATAAAACATTTAACAGTGTTATTTTATGAGGGCGTGTTTAGGGGCGGAGCAGGGTAGGGTTTGGGTGGGGCAACAAGTGGCGAGTAACTCTTAAGGCCTGGCTAGTAGCTCAGGACTTGAAATTTTGAGCCCTGCTGTATAATATGGAGAAACTGTAATATTTGTGTGTAGTGCAATTAAAAATGTCATGCAATTTTTGACTGTTTTGCAGTGGTTTCCATATGTTTTCTCTTCTGTGAGGCTAAAATAGTTTTCCATTTTATTCCTTACAGGTTGACTACAGCAGAAATTGAGGCTCGAGCACAGTCTCTCAGCCTGTTTGAGACTTTGAAAACCAACCCTCAGTTGTTTTATGAGCACATGATAAAATATGTGTATCCAACCATTGAAGGCAAGGACCTTTATCGGCTGCTCTACTATTATACACTTCTGGAGCAGTGTGGTTGTTCCCCGTTTGTTACACACGCTATTAGTCCTGAGTGTCATGTGAAACTCCTGAAGAAACTAAAAGCAGTGGCACAAGGTATGGCTCTCTTTGCCTCCATTTTTAAAGTGGTTCTAGCATTGTATATTTAGTATCAGTGGAATAAGCTGTGATGCTTACCTCATTCCTCACTCTGGCAGGCTTCTACCACACTGTGCATCCAGTCTCCCGGAGCCTGTTTTCTAGCACACTGTGGCCAAAGTTCCCACATACATTGCAGGACCAGTGGCCTTGCATTGTATGTGTGGACAGTGAGCCCACCCATGTCTAGGAAAGTGGGTGAAAAGTGGCGAGCATTGAAAACCAGCCAGAACAATGAATGAGGTAAGTATTACAGCTTATTCCTTTACCCCTAGACTCAACCAGCATTTAACACTTGCAATGAGGGGTATGTGCTGTCTTTTTATAAAAATAATATACTGTACTAAATCAATAGTTTACTAAACATATATTAGTACATATGTGAATAAGTTTCATATATAATAATATAATACAAGTACATTATAAGTAAAGAAAAAAGGGTCCAAATACATTGAAAATATACAATCCTTCACACTTTTCTACTTCTGTGTGAAATTCATGAGCATGTAACACAACCAAAGGAAAGATTGTGCCAACAAAGCCACTCCTCCACAAAGAGTTAATAATTTCCTTACCAGACTGTTAGATCTCACACAGAGATCAAAAAACGCCTCTCTGCTCAGCAGCTACATGAATCCAGAGATAACACACTTAGTTTCTAAATCAGTCCACTCAGTAGAGTGGATTAAGGTGCAATGGAGGCCAACACAGTGTAGTATTTTAGACAATCCATTTATTAAAATAATAGGATTACACTTACACGATAAATTGATTTAAACAACCTGGTGTGTGGAATGATGTCATGCATGAGGCCCCGCCCAACGCGTTTTTCTGTAACCAGCATAGTCAGGGGAACCGAGACCCCCCTTGGTTTATATACATAATCATATGGTTTCAGAGGTGTGTTGTGAATAGTTACGTATAGATATAAATATAAAGCTAAAGCAGCACCAGGGGTATATTTTTACAGTGTGTGTGTGTGATATATGTATATATGTATATATATGTATATATATATATATATATATATATATATATATATACATACACACACACACACACACACACACACACACACACACACACACACACACAGCAGGTAAAATAGGTATTGAACATGTCAACCGTTTTTCTAGGTAAATATAGTTCTAAAGACATGACGCTATTGACAAGACATTTTCACCACATTTCAGTAATAACCCATGCACTCCACACATACAAAGAAACCAAAACAAACACGTTCAGAAATTAAGTTATGTGTAATAAAATAGAATGACACAAGGAAGAAGTATTGAACACATGAAGAAAGGGAGGCGCAAAAGGCATGGAAAGCCAACACCAGCTGAAATCCATCAGTAATTAGAAAACAACCTGACCCTTTGTCATTGCAAATAATATTAACTGGTTCAATCTTAGCTGATGCCCTATAAAAAGGTTTCTCATTACCAAAGTGTCTCACAAGAAACATCTCGTGACAGGAAAAAAAAAAAGCTCTCTGAAGACCTTTGCAACCTTATTGTTGCAAAATATACTGCAACATATTGCATTTGTTACAGAAAGATTTCTAAACTTCTGAATGTTCCAGTGAGCACTGTTGGGGCCATAATCCAGAAGTGGAAAAAATGTAATTTCACCATAAACCGGCCACGACTAGGTTCTCCTTGCAATATTTCTGACAGGAGTAAAACAATATATCAGAAGAGTTGTCCAAGAGCCAAGGACCACTTGTGGAGAGAGTCTGAAAGACCTGGAATTAGCAGGTTCAATTGTTTCAAAGAAAACCATAAGTAATGCACTCAACCACCATGATCTGTATGCACGTTCACAACGTACCAAGTTTTGATGTGGGAACATCATGGTGTGGGGCTGTTTTTCAGCATACAGTACTAGCAAATTTCATTTCATTGAAGGAAGGACAAATGGAATAATGTGCCAAGACATTCTTGATAAAAATCTGCTGCTATCTACCAGGATGCTGCAGATGAAACGAGGGTGGACATTTCAGCAAGACAATGATCCCAAACACACAGCCAAGGAAACTCTCAATTGGTTTCAAAAAAAGAAAATAAAGCTGCTAGAATGGCTGACTTGAATTCAACAGACAATCTATGGAAAGAACTAAAGCTCAGAGTTCATAGAAGAGGCACATGGAACCCTCAAGATTTGAAGATTGTGTGGAAGAATGGGCCAAAATCACACCTAAGCAATGCATGTGGCTAGTTTCTCCATACAGGAGGTGTCTTGAATCTGTCGTTATCAAAGGATTTTGTACAAAGTATTAAATACATTTCAGTTAGTGTGTTCAATACTTTTTCCCTGTGTGACATTCAATTTTATTACACATTACCTAATTTCTGAACTTATTCGCTTTGGTTTCTTTGTACATATGGACTGCATGGGTTGTTAGCGAGATGTGGTGAAAATTTCATGTCAATAGCATCTTTAGAGATTATATATAGAAAGAACTAAAGCTCAGAGTTCATAGAAGAGGCCCATGGAACCCTCAAGATTTGAAGATTGTGTGGAAGAATGGGGCAAAATCACACCTAAGCAATGCATGTGGCTAGTTTCTCCATACAGGAGGTGTCTTGAATCTGTCATTATCAAAGGATTTTGTACAAAGTATTAAATACATTTCAGTTAATGTGTTCAATACTTTTTCCCTGTGTGTCATTCAATTTTATTACACATTACCTAATTTCTGAACTTATTCGCTTTGGTTTCTTTGTACATATGGACTGCATGGGTTGTTAGCGAGATGTGGTGAAAATTTCATGTCAATAGCATCTTTAGAGATTATATATATATATATGTATATATATATATATATATATATATATATATATATATATATATATATATATATATATATTTTATATATACACACACACACATGCACGCACCACACAGTAGCTAGAAGTGCATTTGCTACTTCTCATTTCTATACTATAAAAGGCTTTCAATACCTTGGAGAGCTCCAGGAACAGGACAACAGTGTGACATTTACAGGCTGATTAGTTTGTGACTTGTATGCAGAAATTGCTTATCATTGTGTAGAAAGGTTTCTGCATCACAGGTAATGGTGACAAAGAAATGACAAAGCAATGATTATGTTGTGAGAAGATGTAACAAGGGATTTTCAAGCCCCGGGCACAGAGCTTGTACTAATACTCTCCTTCTCCTACCCTAATCCTCAGGCCGTTTCCCATTTTTATCCTTTTGCATCCATTCTCTCCATTATCCTTGTCTTGTGTGTTTTTTTCCAGGCATGATGACAACTCAAAAAAAAAAAAACAACTATATATATATATATATATATATATATATATATAATAACAGTCAGATTTACTTTGCAGACCTTATTGGCATTATTAAAGCTAGCCTCCAGCAGTGGTCAGCTCATTTTCCAAAATACAGTATAGGCACATTATAATGGCTAGATGAGACATATTTGGGAAGTCCAGATGCCATGATCCATCTTTATCATTTGAGGAACAATGGAAAAGGTTGTTTGAGGGCTGCATACAAACATATACACCTTCCATCGCACTTAAAGTATTTCCAAAAAATAACTATAAGGCATGTATATGGATGCCTTGAATAAGAACCCCAGGAAAATATGAAAAACATCACCCGTTCTATTTATTTATTTATTAGAACAGTTATCAAACACCTTTTTACACATCTTGTATGTATCTTATCTTCAATACATCTGCTCGCACACTGCGGGAAGAAGGGTCAGACAGTCAGTCCTTGCCCGGGGAACTTGCTTACAGAAGCAGAGCAGAGAGAGGATTGTATCCTTATGTTTGTGTTCCATCATTGTCAAGTTAGCAAACAAATAAAATATCAGTGACCAAACTGTATTGCTTAACTGCTGTGGACAAAAGTGGGGTCACTGATCTAGGTATGCTGTCTGCTATCAGTGCCTGGCTCACAAAACTGAGAAGAACACATTTTTTGGTAGTTAGGAAGCTCACATATATAGAGGGTAAAATAAGTATTAAACATGTTACCATTTTTCTAGGTAAATATATTTCTAAAGGTGCCGTTGACATGAAATTTTCACCACGTCGGTAACAACCTATGCAATCCATACATACAAAGAAACCAAAACAAATAAGTTCAGAAATTGGGTTATGTGTAATAAAATGGAATTATTAAACACATGAAAAAAGTGAGGGGCAAAAAAGAGATGGAAAGCCAAGACAGCTGAAATCTATCAGTAATTACAAAGAAATCCTGCCCCTTGTCAGTGCAGACACCAAGGTGTCAGGGCCAGTTTATACCATATACAGTCCAGTGCGTTTTTTTTTTTTTTTTCTTAAATAGAAAATGCATGGATATTAGGTTATATGGTTTTCAATGGCATAATTCACACCAGTGTGGTCAGTTCTAGTGCATTTCAGTTCCAAAAAAAAAGTAGAACATGCTGCATTTTTTCTGTACCGGACTGTATTGGAACGCTGTAAATGCGTAAAAAAGCATCTAAACGCACTGGAACACACATGGCTTATTTAAGGTTAAGAAAAAAGAGAGAAAATAAAAATACTTTGGACTGCATCAAAAACTCCCTGAAATGCATAAATTAACACATGCAGAGAAGCATCTGGAACGCATCGGAACTGTGTTTCTATAGTGTGAACTGGCCCTCACACAAAAAACATCTCATGATGGGTAAAAGCAAAGGGCTCTCTCAAGACCTGCACAACCTGATTGTTGCAAAACACACTGATGACATTGGTTACAGAAGGATTTCCAAACTTCTGAACGTTTCGGTCAACACTGTTGGCGCCATAATGCGGGAGTGGAAAGAACATTATTTCACCATAAGCCGGCCAAGGCAAAGTGCTCCTCTCACGATTTCTGAAAGAGGAGTGAAACAAATTATCAGAAGAGTTGTCCAAGAGCCAAGGACCACTTGTGGAGAACATCAGAAAGACCTGGAATTAGCAGGTTCAGTTGTTTCAAAGAAAACAGTAAGTAATGCACTCAACCGCCATGGCCTGTATGCATGCTCACCACGCAAGACTCCACGCATGTAGAAGCTCATTTAAAGTTTTCTGCACAACATTTAGACAAGCCTGTAAAATACTGGGAGAATATAGTTTGGTCAGATGAGACCAAAAGTAAACTCTTTGGATGCCATAATACACACCATGTTTGGAAGTCAAATGGCACTGCACATAACCCCAAAAACACCATACCAACAGGGAAGTTTGGATGTGGGAACATCATGGTGCGGGGCTGTTTTTCAGCATATAGTACTGGCAAACGTCATATCCTTGAAAGAAGGATAAATGGAAAATTGTACCAAGACATTCTTGAAAAAAAACTGCTGCAATCTACTAGGATAATAAAGATGAAACGAGGGTGGACATTTCAGCAAGACATTGATCCTAAATACAAAACCAAGGAAACTCTTAATTGGTTTCAAATAAATAAAATAAAGCTGCTTGTACAGCGCATTCGGAAGGTATTTACAGCGCTTCACTTTTTCCACATTTTGTTATGTTACAGCCTTATTCCAAAATGGATTAAATTAATTAGTTTCTTTAAAATTCTACAAACAATACCCCATAATGATGTGAAAGAAGTTTGTTTGAAATCTTTGCAAATTTAAGAAAAATTAAAAATGAAATAATAATAATAATGTTTATACTGTAAGTATTTACAGCCTTTGCTCAATACTTTGTTGAATCCCCTTTGAAACCAATTACAGCTTCAAGTCTTTTTGAATATGATGCTACAAGCTTGGCACACCTATTTTTGGGCAGTTCTCCCATTCTTCTTTGCAGGACCTCTCAAGCTCCATCAAGTTGGATGGGGAGGATGGGGTGCACAGCCATATTCAGATCTCTTCAAAGATGTTCAATTGGATTCAAGTCTGGGCTCTGGCTGGGCCACTCATGGACATTCACAGAGTTGTCCCATAGCCACTCCTTTGTTATCTTGGCTGTGTGCTTAGGGTCGTTGTCCTGTTAGAAGATGAACCTTCGCCCAGTTCCAGAGCGCTCGGGAGCAGGTTTTCATCAAGGATGTCTCTGTACATTGCTTCATTTATCGTTCCTTCGATCCTGATTTGTTTCCCAGTCCTTGTCGCTGAGAAACATCCCCACAGCATGATGCTGCCACCACCATGCTTCACTGAAGGGATGGTATTGGCCAGGTGATGAGCAGTGCCTGGTTTCCTCCAGACATGATACTTGCCATTCAGGCCAAAGAGTTCATTCTTTGTTTTATCAGACCAGAAAATGTTGTTTCTCATGGTCTTAGAGTCCTTCAGGTACCTTTTGGCAAAATCCAGGTGAGCTGTCATTCCTTTTACCGAGGAGTGGCTTCCGTCTGGCCCCTCTATCATAAAGGCCTGATTGGTAGAGTGCTGCAGAGATTGTTGTTCTTCTGGAAGTTTATCCTCTCTCCACAGAGAAAAGCTAGAGCTCTGTCAGAGTGACCATTGGGTTTTTATTCACCTTCATGACTAAGTTCCTTTTTCCCCGGATCGCTCAGTTTAGTCGCGTGTCTAGGAAGAGTCACAGTGGTTCTAAACGTCTTCTATTTACTGATGATGGCAGCCGCTGTGCTCATTGGGACCTTCAATGCTGCAAACATTTTTCTGTACCCTTCCCCAGATCTGTGCCTCAATACAATCCTGTTTTGGAGGTCTACAAACAATTCCTAGGACTTCATGGCTTGGTTTGTGCTCTGACATGCACTGTTAACTGTGGGACTTTATATAGACAGGTGTGTGCCTTTCCAAACCATGTCCAATCAACTGAATTTACCACAGGTGGACTCCAGTCAAGTTGTAGAAACATCTCAAGGATGATCAGTGGAAACAGGATGCACCTGAGCTCAATTTTGAGTGTCATGGCAAAGGCTGTGAATACTTATGTACATAGGGTTTTTTTTTTTTTTTAACAAATTTGTAAAGATTTCAAACAAACTTCTTTCACGTTGTCATTATGGGGTATTGTTTGTAGAATTTTTAGGAAAATAATGATTTGAATCAATTTTGGAATAAGGCTGTAACAAAATGTGGAAAAAAGTGCTGTGAATACTTTCCGGATGCACTGTATTGCGCAGCCAATCACCTGACTTGAATCCAATTGGAAATCTATGGAAAGATCAGAGTTCATAGAAGAGGCCCGCTGAACCTTTAAGATTTCAAGACTGTGTGAAAAAATGGGCTAAAAACACACCCCAGCAATGCATGCGACTAGTTTCTCCATTCAGGAGATGTGTTGAATCTGTCATTACCAACAAAGGATTTTGTACGAAGTATTAAATAAATTTCAGTGAGCGTGTTCAATACTTTTTCCCTGTGTCCTTCCATTTTATTACACATAACTTCATTTCTGAACTTATGTATTTTCTTTGTATGTATGGATTGCATGGGTTTTTAACGACCTATAATGAAAAATGTTATGTCAATAGCACCTTTAGAAATATGTTTACCTAGAAAAATGGTGACGTGTTCAATACTTTTTTTACCTGCTGTTTATTTAGCAGTGTAAACAAAGTTCAGCTTTAAAAAGGATAGCTTTGAGATAACTTTAAGGTCCCTTTCACACTTGTGTGACTTTTCCTGCGATTTGGGACTTCAAAGTCGCATGACAAGTTGTACTCCATGATTTACAATGAGTATCTACCGTTCATATCTGTGCGACTTCAAATTGCAACGACTTCAAAGTAGTCCCTGCACAACTTTGGTCCGACTTTGATGCGTTTTGAGGTCCATAGACTAACACATTGCTTCAAGTCCAGTCAAATCGTGGCAAAATTATGCAACTTTTAGGTCGCACAAGTGTGAATAGTTTAAAGTAACATACTTACTTTAAATAAAAAGCTTGTGTGTAAGCAGCTCGGGCTAGTTAAGGGTGCTAGTTCTTGTACTCTGCTGTGAGTGCTGGCTGGGGAGGGAGCCCATCCCGGCTCCAAACAATTTGTAGTGACAACCTCAGCCTGGCCTCCCGCTAGCACCCCCCCCCCCCAATGGGAGCCCAGGCTAAGGTTGTCACAAACTATCACGAGTGGGTTTGCCTTGATATGTGGCTTAAGGGATTAAGGGATATCCATACTCATACACATATACTTTCTTTAAACCAATATAAGCTATGCCACAGCCCCATTTAGCTTTTTTGGATTAGTCGGAGGAGGGGGTTTGTTCATATATGTCACAAAAAATTAAAATCAATGTAATGGTTTCTCAACAGGTCTGGATTACAAAAAGATGGCTGACTCTAACTCGAGCCCCCTAAAAGCTCTGGAGCCTGTCCTCACAAGTCAAAATGTGTTGGCCATTTCTAAGCTAGCTTCCAAAGTCCCAGAGCTAGATGGCACCATGCTCTCTTCCAGCTCTGTGCATGGTACGTGGCTGAAGAAACTCTTTTGGAATGGTGACCCCCAACTATTAAAGAAAGCCCCACAATCTGCCAGCGAATGGAGCCAGGCATATGACATCTGCAAGAAGTATTTTGACAGGCTCAGCCCCAGGGATATCATTGCTTTCATTGATGAGATTACCTTTTCTTCATGTGCTGTCAGCCAGGTAACTGTCTTCTTAACTTTGTTGTCAGGTGTTTTTAAAGTGATACTAAGCACATGCTGCTTATTTTACGTTGTCCCTTCTGTTTATGCATATGGATGATGGCACTGTAATTTTTTTATTAAAAAAAAAAAATCTAAGTGCATTTTTCCTAATCGATATACATCTGTCATATGACACAGATCTTTCCCTGCCTATCTGCAGAGAAACATAAGCAGGAGGAGCTTCTAGTCCTCTGCTGCTGGTCACATGTTAAATCGTCTTTGAGATTAAGAGTAAAAATAAATAAGATCATTAAACTGTTTTAAATTGTCATACAAATATATATTTGAAATCAATTTATTTTATTTTTTGGAAATAAGATGGTGTCGGCGGATTTCTGCTAGTCATAGACAGTGTCACGTCCCTCCAGCATGTGTCTTAGAATAAGAGGGAGGTAATTCCTCCAATAATCTATGTGTAATATCCCTCCCCCATTGTATTTAGCTGGTAATTTGGCATGAAGGAGGGAGGGAGTGGGCTGTCATTTACCACTGTGTATACTCCCATTTGTGTGACTCTATAGTCACATGGGCTGCTCAGATATAATAGGGAGGAAATGCTCTGCATAGAAACTCACTGAAATCTATGCATGTTCTGAGCTGCCAACACTGCTCTGTAAAATCCCTAGCTGATTTGGGAACATGGACAAGGTGGAGATAAAGAGTAGCAGGATCAACCAGTTTCTTTTTTTTTTTTTTTTGCAGAATACCTATAGTGACTGAGTGAGTATGAACAGCATGTAATACACCATTTATTGATATTTTTTTATTACATGTGTTTAGTGACACTTAAGTGTTGCTGCTATGAGCCCAAACAGTATGCAAAAACTGCCTGCCATACTTTAGTTGTGATCCAAACTTCTTCTGTGCAGCTCCGAAGTCCAGGCACTTTTACAAGGAAGTCCTTGGCTTCAGGAAGTGAGGGATACCTTCTCCAAATGTAACTGGTCAGCAATGAAAATCTCACAACCACTCTAACCTTTTTATACTCTTTACAAAATATAAAAAGATTTCTGCCCAGATTGTTTTATCATAAGTAAAATTAGAAAAATATTCCCAATATGACTTTAAGTCTTTAATGTAATTTTGAAGATGGTTTAGACTGGCATACATATCTGAGTACAGGAAGAATCCTTCAATCAAATATATTTGGGGGACATAAATCATCTTGAATATTCATGCATCATATGCTCGTGTCTGTAGAATGATCCATTGGAATTGTTAAGTGCCATCCTGTTTACTTGCTAGAATAATTAGCTTCTTTTTTTTTTTCCTTTTACTTTTTATTCCATCATTTACATACGGATTTGTGAAGTTTTTTTGAGGTATTTTTTGTTTTTGCATTAAGTTCTGTTAGTGATATAAATCATGTTTTCTATTTTATTTTGCTCAAAACTTTCCATCTGCATCATTTTGGCTGCGATGTTAAATGTGCAGGCCACGTGCCCTGCAGACCGGACAAACTGGCAAGATGAATGTACAGAGATGCTAAGTGGGCTTTGTGTCCAGTCATGAGTGCCTGTAGTGCCCTACTTTCAGACTGGCAACTACCAGGCATTTTCAGAATCGTAAGCAGACTGTTGAAGTCAGATATGTTTTATTTATTTTGTTTATTTTTTCATTGATAATATGCAGTGTGATTTATATTTCCTCAAGCTATAATAGGGATTTAGGAAATATAGGCTTCCATCATAAAAAAAATATATAAAAATGTTGGCCCCAGGTTAGACCTTTATAGACTCATTGGCTATGTGCCTCTTTTTTTCCAGCCTTTATTATTGAACATACCGTGGATATAAAAAGTCTACAAACCCCTGTTAATGTCAAGTTTCTCTGATGTTAAAAAAAAAAAAAAATGAGACAAAGATAAATAATTTCAGAACTTTTTCCACCTTTAATGTGACCTATAACTGTACAACTCAGTTGAACTACAAACTGAAATATTTAGGTGGAGGGAATTAAAATAAAAAAACTAGTGATGCACCGAAATTTCGGCCACGGAAATTTTTGCCGAAAATGGGCTTATTCCATTTCGGCCGAAAATGCGTTAAATATGCCGTTACTAAAGATGGCCGCTGCGGGCGCAGCGCAGGTTTCAAATAACCTGCCTCTGGTCGGCGGCCCGCCTCCCGGTGATGTCACTACTACTGCGATCTGTGCATGAATGAATTAACACACCGGGCGGGCGGGCGAGCGGCCGCTAATCGCTATAACTATGTGAGCGCTTCACTTCCCTGTCAGGCATGTATCTCCGCTGACAGGGAAGTGAAGCGCTCACATAGTTATAGCTATTAGCGGCCGCTCACCCGCCCGCCCAGTGTGTTAGTTCATTCATGCACAGATCGTAGTAGTCGTGACATCACCGGGAGGCGGGCCGCCGACCAGAGGCGGGTCTTTTGAAAGGAAGGACACCGGAGGACTGGAGCTGAGAGTAAGGAAATTGCATTGGGATTGTGAGGGACGCTGAGGCAGGGGGGAAGGGACGCTGAGGTGAGCTTACCAATGGTATTAGTATTATGCAGCATGAGGGGGTTAATGTATTGCCACTGCTGGTCACTGATGAATTAGTGACTGACCAGTGGCAGTTAATTAACCCCTTTGTGCTGCATTAGTGCAAACAGTAGCAGTGCAACCAGTGTTAATTAACACTGATACTGGTTGCACTAATGCAGCACAAAGGGGTTAATTAACTGCCACTGGTCGGTCACTAATTCATCAGTGACCATCAGTGGCAATACATTAACCCCCTCATGCTGCATAATACAAATACCATTGGTAATTAAATTAACCACTATACTGCGACAGGGTGGCAGCTACAAGTGTACGCCTGCCTGTTTTTGGTGTATGCCCCTGTTCTATCTATTTTAAAATTATTTGGGGGAAAAAAGTCATTTTCGGTTTCGGTTTTCGGCCAAGGGCATCCTGCATTTTCGGTTTCGGCCCAGAATTACCATTTCGGTGCATCCCTAAAAAAAACAAAAATATTAAGGTTGCATAAGTGTTCACACCCTTAAACTAATACTTTGTTGAAGCACTTTTTTACTTTATTACAGCACTCAGTCTTTTTGTGTATGAATCTATCAACATGGCACATCTTAACTTGGCAATATTTTCCCACTCTTCTTTTCAAAAACACTCCAAATCTGTCAGATTGTGAGGGCATCCTCTGTGCACAGCCCTCTTCAGATCATCCAACAGATTTTCAATCAGTTTCAGGTCTGGGCTCTGGCTGGGCCATTCCAAAACTTTAATCTTCTGGTGAAGCCATTCCTTTGTTGATTTGGATGTATACTTTGGGTCATTGTCATGCTGAAAGATGAAGTTCCTCTTCATGTTAAGCTTTCTAGCAGAAGCCTAAAGGTTTTGTGCCAATATTGACTGGTATTTGATACTGTTCATAATTCCCTGTACCTTGACTAATGCCCCTGTTCCAGCTAAAAAAACAGCCCGATGCTGCCTCCACCATGCTTCACTGTGGGTATGGTGATCTTTTGGTGATATGCAGTTTTGTTTTGGCACCAAACATATCTTTCGGAATTATGGTCAAAAAGTTCAACCTTGGTTTCATCAGACCATAATACATTTGCCCACGTGCTTTTGGGAGACTTCAGATGTGTTTTTGCAAAATTTAGCCAGGCTTGGATGTTTTTCTTCCTATGAAAAGGCTTCTGTCTTGCCACTCTACCCCATAGCTCAGACATATGAAGAATACGGGAGATTGTTGTCACATGTACCACACAGCATGTACTTGCCAGATATTCCTGCAGCTCCTTTAATGTTGCTCTAGGCCTCTTGGCAGCCTCCCTGACCAGTTTTCGTCTTCTTTTTTCATCAATTTTTGAGGGACATTCAGTTCTTATTAATGTCAATGTTGTGCCATATTTTTCTCCACTTGATGATGACTGTCTTCACTGTGTTCCATGGTATATCTAACTCCTTGGAAATTATTTTGTACCCTTCTCCTCACTGATATCCCTAACAATGAGATCCTTCTAAAGCTTTGGAAGCTCTTTCTTGGACCATGGCTTTTGCTGTAGGATGTGACTAAGAATATGTCAGGAAAGACCTACTAGAACAGCTGAACTTTATTTGAAGTTAATCAGAGGCACTTTAAATGATCTCAGATGTGTACTGACTCCTATTTAACATGTGTTTCACTGTGATTTCTTAATTATAAACACAGCCTCATCTCCAGTTATAAGAGGGTGTGCACACTTATGCAATCACATTATTAGTATTTTTTTTTTTTACTTCCCCCTAAAAGATTTCAGTTTGTTTTTCAATTTAGTTGTACAGTTTATAGGTCACATTAAAGGTAGAAAAAGTTCTGAAATGATTTATCTTTGTCTCATTTTTTTACATCACAGAAACCTGACATTTTAACAGGGGTGTGTAGACTTTTTATATTCATTGTATGTAGTGTTGATTGGTCATTATGTTTCCCTAGCTAGTGAAAAAACATTTAATGAACTCTGTATTGTACTTGATGAGATCAGAAAACTCCTCCTTCAGGGTTTTTGATAAAGCAGGGGTGTGCCGTGTATAGTAGAATCAACAACATATAAAAAATAGTTGAATATAGATGGTTGCAAGAATAGGGCTGTCATCACACTGCTCATCCACCTGGGACCCAGATGTGGATATATCCCAGGGGCCAAAGCACATCCACTGGGGCTACCATGTATAGGACAGAGCAGCCACCCACTCCCATGTTGATGTCAGCCATAGTGGACCGTGGATGTGCTTTGGCCCCTGTGATGTATCCTCATCCAGGTCTGGGGTGGATGAGCAGCACTATTTTTGCAACCATCTGTATTCAACTTTTATTTATATGATGATGATGTTGTACTTTATACGACATACCCCTGCTTTTTCCCCTGAAGAATTTTTTTTCAAAACTTGATGGGTTTTGTCCTGATATCTCTCAAAAAATTTAAGCCATAACAGTCATTCTACAATTTTTTATATATTATGGACACATGGGGTTTTAATACTTTTAGCTGTGTTAATGTAATAACATTGATACAGTATTTTGTGTATGCAATATTATTGCATATCTTTTCTAATAAACTTGGAATACCAGCCTTTTATTTAAACACACACGATTGTCAAATCTCCCTCAAAAGTCCCATAAAGAGGGTTTTGCATGATTGTTTAAGTTAAGTTAGGGATGTTGGCAGTAGGAAATATCACCCACCCATTTCTCCTAAGATATAGTTAGTGCTTTGAAACCTGAGAAATGACACCTATTATAGCTGTTACAGCATCAGAAACAGTTACATACCAACATGTCACCTTCTGGTTCAACATCTGACACACACATTGATTTTTGGGGGCGAGGGGGGGGGGGTATTAAAAATATGGTCTAGCAGACTAATATTGTTTTAAAAAAATTATATGGATGAAGTTTAGCTGAAGCCTAGGCATTTACTTAAAATTACATATTTCTAAGTTAAAGTCTGTTTGATTTTCAGTGACAGATGTTTTTTTTTTTTCCTCTTGTAATCCAGACTTGGGAGCTAATTCATTAAAGCAGTAGACAGGAAAATAAAGGCCCATAGCAAATGATCAGAATTTGTGTTTCCTTTTTTCTATGCAATGAAAGCTAAAACAAGATTGATTTCAATTGACAATACTTCTCCTTTTAACCTTTTATTTTTACTTGCTTTGCGTGAATAACAAATAAGTTCAAGTCTGTGATGGTTTCAGGGAAAATATGCTGCTGATTTTCATTTCATTGGCTTACTCAGGGCTACAAAGCAAGCAATAAATGACATGCTGTTATTTACACATTTTATGAGCTTACTCAAAAACGTGAGAGTTTTCTTTGTTTCTACCTTCTTTAGCTGGCATCGTTGCTGTGGCACTGGTTTATATCAAAATGGCAGCCATTCTACTTCTAGAGCGCCTTATTTTCTGCTAGCTCTCCAGAGAGATTTTTTTTTGTCTCGGTCTAGTTATTTCTTGTACAATCTACAAGTAATAATGACCAGAGATCAGGTCTCCAGTTTGCAGAATCAAGTGAAGGAAATAAAGATGTAAATTGATCTGAAGAGACTGTTTTAGAAGCACGTGACAAGGTCAGGAGCAGGGATGATTAGTGAAGACACAAGAGACAGGTTTTAAGCATAATGTGAACTGAGAATCAATTTTCTTCAAATTACATATTTTTAGGCATCTGTATGTTATTTCATTGCACATTTCCTCCAGCAGCAGTCTTCAATAACTTGATCATCTTTACAGATATTAATCTATCTGGAGATAAATGTCTTCAACAATATTTTTTTTTCATAATTATAGGACAGACTTTATCGTTTTCTTTTGCAATTTAAACTTTTCTGTGAACATCAAGTAAGTCTGTGAACATCAAATAAGAACTTCTGTGTGACAAGACCCTTTCAAATAATAATACAAAGGGGATTCTCCAAAGTTTTCTGGGGATGGTGATCTGCAATTAAAGATTTGAACCTGCTTCTGAAATCTGAATTCTGAACAACCATTAAGTAGCGCTGTCAATTTAAATTAGTAGACTTCAGTCTACCAAGTAATATATCCAACAGCAGTATAGGAATATTGTTTACTATATGATATTGGGGCATGAAAATATAAAGAATGCCACAGGAACCCTGTTGAAGAGATTTCCTTTTATCCTGTTATGTTACCAGGTCAGGAAGTAAGAGGAACCCCCCCACCCCCATGAAGAAGTAAAAGGTTTGGCTAGTGTTCTACTTTAAATCGGAACTCCACCCAAAAGGGCAAGTTCTGCTTTAAGAACTCCTCCCCCCTCCCCTCCCACATTTGGGATGGGGGAGGGGGTGCGGAGTGGGTACCTAATCATGACAGGTATCTGCTTCCACTTCCACTCGGATCCCCCTCACTGTACCCACTTCTGGTACATGTCACAGGTCACATAGGACTGCCAGACCATTCAGCAGGCGCAGCACGACTCGCACCCGGCTGTGAAGCTTCAAGCTGTCACAGCTGGGTACCCACAGTTGAAATGCTGGGGAGAGAAGAGGAAGAGAAGCAACGGTTCAGGTGACCACATCACTGGATCCTGGGACAGGTCAGTTTCTGTCTATTAACCACTTAAGCCCCAGAAGATTTTACCCCCTTCCTGACCAGGGCCTTTTTTGCGATTCGGCACTGCGTGATTTTAACAGACAATTGCACGGTCGTGCGACGCTGTACCTAAACTAATTTGACGTCCTTTTTTCCCCATAAACAGAGCTTTATTTTGGTGGTATTTGATCACCTGTGCGATTTTTACTTTTTGCGCTATAAACAAAAAAAGAGCGTAAATTTTGCAAAAATAACAATATTTTTCACATTTTTTTTTATATGAAATTCCCCAAAACAAATTTAAAAATCAAAATTTTTTAACATTTTTGGCCAATTTGTTTTATGCTACATATGTTTGGTAAAAAAAAACGCAAAAAGCGTATTTTGATTGGTTTGCGCAAAAGTTATTGTGTTTACTAACTAAGGGAAAGATTTCTGTCATTTTTGTTGTTTTTTTTTTTAACGCGTAATGGCGGCGATCTGCGATTTTTTTTTTTTGCGGTACTGCGACATTGCGGCGGACAGATTGGACCCTTGACTGACATTTTTGACACTTTTGGGGTTACCAGTGACATTACTGCAGTAATCAGTGCTATACATATGCACTGTTACTGCAAAATGACACTAGCAGGGAAGGGGTTAACTTTATTGGGGAAGGAGGGGTAAGTGTGTCCCTAGGGGTGTGCTTCTTACTGTGATTGGACATGGCTACTGGTGTAGGAACAGTGATCAATGGTCCTACATAGTAGAACCGTATGATCACCATTCCTACACAGGGGAGAATGACAGGTGGCTTGTTTACATCAGCCGCCTGCCTTTCTCCCTTCACAGCGGACGATCGCGAGTGACCGGCGGACATCGGGTCCGCCGGTCACACGCACGGACTTCCCAGGGAACAAGCCGGGGCGGTGCGTGCCTCAGCGGGCGCGCGCTCGCCCGCTATTGGCTCACAAGCAAGTGACAGGCTAGTGACGTACCGGTACGTCGCTTTGCCTGGCCGGGGCTGACCGCCGCAGTATATGTACTTGCGGCGGTCGACAACCGGTTAAAAGTCAGCAGCTACACTTTTGTACCTGCTGACTTTTTTAAAGACAAAAACGACCCAAGCTCTGCTTTTAAGTCATTATAACCGAAAAGATGTTGAAGCCTAGCTCCACATTTTGTTTGGCCCTTTCACTCCTCACTGAAGCCTCACTGCTCCATTTTTTAAAATACAAAATGACTAAATATTTTACCTAATTTTAATCTTGCAGTCTTCGTGCTGGTAACAGGATGTAATGGGTCCTTCTTTTTCTTGGATGTGGTCTTTACTCTTGGACACAGCGTAACATAATGACTTGTGAGCACTGCTTTGTCCATGAGTACTGTGAGCTCGGGTTGCATGATGATGCACCAGTAGGATGTGGATCCATTACATCTTGGAGTATAAAGCTTTAAAGAAGACCTGAACTGTGGAAGGTGAGCTCATGGCAAACAGAGGGCAAAAGAATAGCCAGAAGTGTTACCTGTAGGCTCCCTGCAACTGATCTTTTCCCACTTACTGACTTAACATGTCTTGACCCTGCATGGAGGTGTCCATCTTGGCAGAGGATCCAGAATTTGCTGAAATATGTTAGAGCTGCCCTCCTAATGACTGATAATCTGATAACTGGTGGGGGAATATTCAAGAAATAGTAGGAGAAATACAGATTTACAGAATTAGGGCAGAGGCAGGGCTAATCATGTGTTGCTGGGTATAAGGCGCAGGTTCATCTCCGGCAAGGAAAATAATGAGCAGCACAGTAGTGACATTAATAAATCTCATTTGATTAGCAGTCAGAAGCACAGAGCCTTATATTATCTTGCACAACAGATACTGTGTACAGCTATGCAGCTATAGGACAGGAGTGCCTAGGCACAGTTAGTTGCTGTTTTCTTTTTCTTTTTTTTTCTTGAGAAATGTTAGGGTTTTTCTTGGACACAAATAGCATTTTTAGGTGTTCCCTATAAGATAGTAAATATGTTTTAGTTCAGATAGACGTTAAGAATCATTGCAATACTTTCTTAGCAGTTTGAGGTACACCGAAAGCTTGTCCTGAAAAATTGTATGTTAGTGCAAATAAAAAAAGTATCACGGACAGTACTCAATGGTCTCTTTAGCAGTTTGGTAATTGTGTTGTCATATAGACGCCCAACAATTTTGTTTAGATCAGATTGCTGTATTGGCTCTTAGTCTCTTAAGAGTTTTAAGCACAAGAGATATGTTCTAAAAACTGAGAAAAACAGAGTTTTCAAGATGCATTTCCTACATCCGATTCATTTCCTCCTTCTGTTGCTTCCTTAATCGCTGTTACCAGCCATTACTGGCTTTCAAAACAACAGCCGGGAATTGCACTGTATAGCACAGCAGGAGTGAAGCGGTGGAGTGAGTATATGCAAGTCAAACATGTGACCTTTGATTTGCTTATGACATTGGTTAAAGAAACCGAACGAGTTAAGACATTAAAATGTGTTTCCTGTCCCTGTAAAGTAGAACTAAAGTCAAAACTTTTTCTTTTCAGTTGGGAAAGAGTAAGGGAGAGTTATAACCCCTGACAGTTTTTCTTTCTTGCCACCTGTGTCCCATTGAGGAGTTTTAACTTCTTGTCCCATAGCCAAAACATGAAGTGAGAGGAAGTCCCCCCACATTAAGAAAATCCTTGGTTTTCAGGTGACCAGGGTCACCAGAGCTAGTGTTCCCATTGCAACATTTTCCACATAATACTGTTCTGGGGACAACCCACAATTTGAGATTTTCTTTCACTTTCAGTCTGAGTAATAATGGTATACATGGGGGCACAGACCCCAATACACACCTGACAGGTGTTCTACTCCCCCTCCACTCTGTCCAAAGAAAAAAGGTTTTGCCTTCAGTTATACTTTTAACCCTAATAAACCATTTATTTCCTTCTTAACTTTTTCTGCAGATTTTTTTTTTTTTTTTAACCATTATTATTTGTGCAAAATTGGAAATAAAAAGTTGTAAATGGGATAAATTATAGAACATTTTTTTTTTAATTAGACTAGTAAAAATGGAAAGATAGCAAATTTCTTTTACATCTTTTTTGTCTATAGCTCACATAGAAAATAAAATTGTTTTTGCAAGACAATATTGTCAAAGACAGTCTAGTTTATCCTCAAAAACAATGTGTGTGTGTATGTATATACCCTTAATGGACCAGAACAATTTTATCATTTTCATTATGGGGCTGTTTATTCCGTAATAACTTTGTAGTTAAGTACTTAAGATATCTGTACTTTAGTTAAGAACTTAGGATGACAAGGTATATATACCTTGTCATCCTAAGTTCTTAACTAAAGTACAGATATCGTAAGTACTTAACTACAAAGTTATCACGGAATAAACAGCCCCATAATGAAAATGATGAAATTGTTCTGGTCCATTATGGGTGTAAAGGTGAGAGAACTGAAGGGGTTAAATAGGGAATACAGCCTGTTATAGTGTGTTAAGCGGAGCCTGACTTTTCTGAAGGCTTTTGTTCTCTATTTGATACATAAAAGTCATACATTCTGTGATCTCAAGCTGTCAAAACAAGCATGTCGAGAAGCTGAGATGTTTAAGCTTTTCACACATCAATTCTCCTCTCTAAATATTTAGCGTCTCTAGTGCTCATAATATTTGATTAATATTCCTCTTTCATGGAAGTTGTTTTATGTCACACTGTGGAAAGTTGACTTGTCGTCAGAAGCTCTTAAAATATTCATTGCCAGAATGAAGAAGACAAGATAGTTTTATCGTACTTGCTGCAAACATTGTGTAGCTGCGAAGTAATGCTAGTATGCATGTGTTTTATTTTCTTGTAGCTGACTGTGGAGGCTCGGACAGAGATGACTAAGAAGATGATATCTATCCTAAAACAATTCATAGAGAAGCAAAGAAAGAAAAATGCTGCAGAATCCACAGAAGAGACCTCTGTTACTTATGGCATGGCATTGAGTCACCTCCAGCAATCTCTTGCCCATCTAGAAACACTCAGTCACACCTTTATTGACTATCTGAGAAATTTGGACCAGGTAAGGTGGACATTCCAAAGCAGGAAGAAGAAGAATATTTTATTTTATGACCATGTTATGTGTAAGAGCTTATCATTTGGGCAGCCTGAGCGAATTTACACTTGGAACTGCCCAAACTGCCCAATATTTTAAAGATAAAGCAGTACGTTTGTATTGCCAAATCTTTTGGATCTGAAAATTCAGCACCTGCACTTTCTAAATTTACAAGGACGATGGAAATGGTTTAGATAAGCCTTTAGTGTAACATGCCTGAGGGAAACGTTTTTGTAAACTGTATTGGTTAAAACAAGATTGGCAGGATTTCACGCTCTGTGTGGCCACACTTTCAGTATGCTTGCATAGTTTGGATATTGATCTTCCAAGGAGTAATTTTTCCTAAAAACCAATGGGTTAAAATGTACCTATAACCAGATTTTTTTTTTAAATCTTTCGTACGGAATGGTTAAAATCCCTAATGTTTATTTATTTATTTTGCCGTGTGTTCCACTGGGGAGATTTCTCTTTACATCCTGCCTTGTAGAAAAAACAAAGGAGAAAATTATTCAAAGTGGGAGAAATCCAGTTTTTTTGCTGTTGTAACAGGAACAAATGTTCTCTTTGCTCCTTTTCTGATGACATCTGACATTTTTTTATTTCCCATTTCTTTAAGTCCCAGTGGTCACTAGGACAACTGGGGAGAGCAGATTTCCTTATTTCTATATTCAAAGCTAAAAAAAAAAAAAAAAAGTTTAGGGTTCAAATGCTTCTTCTTCACTTTCTTTAAAATGAAACCAGGAATGGAGTTGGCTGCCCAAGATCATTGGTCAGTAACATTAGTGAGTGTTGGACTTATGAAGCTCTTCTTATTAATTCCTCCCCTTGCTATAGAAATTGCTCTTATGTACCCAAAGGTCAAAAGATTCCCCTTAATTCAGTTATTCTGAAGACATTGACATGAAGCATGGAGACAACCAGTGGATCCTTGAAACTTTGCACTAAAAGGTCTTCATTTTTATACTGTGAAGAAAATATAATTTTGAACTCGTGTTACATTCATCACCCTCCACCCAATAAGAAAGTAATAGATTTTGATGAGAGTCTTTCTTTTTCTCTTAAAGGATGCATGCACTAACCCTGATTAAAAAGAGTAATGCATATTTCAATTATTCTTTACGTGTGTCTATTAGTCTTAAGCAAGTATACATGCAGCTCATTGATGTCAATGTAGCAGTCCAGACCAGGTGTAGTACTGCTGTCAACTAGCTTGATGAGAGCCAGTGTTCACAAAACCACTTTACTAGGCTGCTACAAGCTGCAACCAGTGTTTGTCTACTGTGACGTCTGCATTCTTATTTATTGTAAGTGTGTGTGGGGGGAAGTTGGGTGTTACATAATTCTTCTTTATAATTTAAGTTCCACTTTAGTGCCAGATAAATGGTAGGAGTATTTTTTTTTTAGTTGAACCTGTAGCCAGGCTAAGGACATTTGGCAATTACTGATCTTTAGGAATGAGAGAGATATGGAGTTGGAGGCATAGGCTATGTTTATACACAGGTTGTTCCTTAAATTAAACCTGTAGCCATCCTATAGGTATTCAAGTGTATACATTTTTTTAAAAGCAGTAAGGCATTGTTTAACCTGGCAGTGCTCTGAAGCATTTGACAGGTGCTGAATGGGTCGTGACTTCTGTACAGACCCCTCTGCTGCCTTGTAACTTTACTGCCTCCCAACCACTATTGTAAATGAGGTCTAGGAAAGCTTTAAAACAACCTAGTGCCTGCCTCTGTAACTGTACACACTGTGGGACAATAAATCCTCAAAGTTAAATTTATATGCCACTGACCACAAATGAGAATGGGGATTTAATAGTACTGAGACCAGTGCTGGGAGCTATTATTGCTTCCACTGACACCAATGTTGGGAAATATTTATCATTGCATCCACTGACGCCAATGCTGGGGGTTATCATTGTGTCCATGGATGCCAATGTTAGGGGTTATCATTGCATCCACCGATGCCAATATTGAGGGTTATTATTTTGTCCACTGATGCCAAAGCTGAGGGTAATTAATACATTCACTGACACCAATGCTGGGGGTTATTATTGCATCCACTGAGACCATTGCTGGAGATATGATTACTGACACCAATGCTGGAGTTACTGTACTCTGACCTTACATGGCATTGTAATACACTGCAAAAAATTTCACTTTTTGGGTGTTGAGGTGCACTTTGAAGCCCAATCATTTTGCACTGCGCTGCTATTATGCTGCCCTCTGGAAGTTATTGAGGGCCACACTTGAGGCTCTCTCTGATTTTCAAGTTGACCGACAATGACTTAAAACATAGGAGGAACATCCTAATTCTGTCCTGCCGTTTTAAAAGCCTTTGCTGGATCCTACCATTCTTAACAACCCATGACCCATCCCCTTGCTCCCCTTCACCTCCATACTCCTTGAACGCCTGGTCTACAACTGCCTGAACTACCACCTAAGTGAGAATAGTCTTCTTGATCCCCTTCAGTCTGGATTTCAGCTGCAACACTTCACAAAAGTTGCTCTTAGTAAAACTCACAAACTGTTTACCAATGGCTAAAACCAATAGTCATGATTTTGTACTCTTACTCTTGGACATCTGTGCCTCCTTTGATACAGTTGATCATCCCCTCCTCCTCAAAAAACTGCATTAATTTCTCCTTCATTGACGGACACAGCTCCTGGTATTCATAACCATTCTGCCCCCTACAGGAGTAGGATACTAGGCAGAAAAAAAATTCTGGCTATATCCATGGGCAGTCCCAGGGGGTATACTCCCTCTCTCTACTATAGGCACTCAGTTTTTTTTTTTTTTTTTTGTGCCTAGTCAGGAGTAAGGACCTAGTTCCTTGCTGGGATCTTTGGCCCTGGCAGTTTTTTCTTTTTAGATGGAATTTTGTTTTCTCCTGGATTTCTCAACTGCCAGTGGTCACCCCAGTGTGGCCAGCCAGTGCACGCAGATGGAGAGGGGTTCTGTCTGGAGCGGTGCCCGCCTGGTTCCTGGTTTGGTGAGTATCTGTCCCCCCTCTCCCCCTGCATGGTTTTGGGGTGGACTTGGGCCCCTCCTTAGGACGGTCGGATCCCCGGGTTTGTCTCCTTCCCACAGGCACCCCCCCTTGCTGAGTCCCTCATTCTGCCCCCTACATGCCCCCTACATGCTGGGGCTTGGGTGGTCTGGCCACTTTCCTGGGGTGGGGGCAGGGTGCCAACTGGTGATGGGGGCCGAGTCCTGCCTGGATCTGTCTTTGAGGCCTGGTCTCCCAATCCTGGGTCCCTGTATGCCTCGTGGTGCTGGGCGGGCTGCCATTTTGTTATCGCCTGTTTGGAGCTACCCTGGATGACAACATTAAAGGTCTCACAGGGGGGAAGAGTACTTTTCTTCTTCAGGCTATTAAGGGCAAGAAACCTTGTCGTAGACTTGGGCCTTCCTTCTCAGCTCATAAGAAGTTTTTTTTGTCCCTCGACTGACATGGGCTCAAAGCCTTTCAGGGCCTCTTCTGAAGGAACCAAACAAACCTGGTCTGGCAAGCCAAGATCGGGCTTCTCCAGATCTAGGGACAGGGCTCCTTTTGCATGAAGGTGCATCCTCACCCGTATTGGGGGGTGGGGGGGACATCTTCGCTGATTTCCGGACCTGTGGACTTCCCAGGTGCAAGACAAGTGGGTTCACGAAGTAATTCGGTCCGGCTACAAGATTGAGTTTCGCTCTTGTCCCCCAGAAAGTTTTTTTCCTTCCAACTTGCGCCTGTCCCCAGACTGCTTAAAGGGCCTATTTGGGGTGGTACAAGACTTGTTCCTTCAAGGGCTGATTGTCCCGGTTCCGACCTCGGAAGGTTTTCAGGGTTTTAACTCAAACTTGTTTACAATTTCCAGGAAGAAGGCAAAGTGTGCCCAGTCCTGGACCTCAAGGCGCTAAACTGCTTTGTGCGAGTACTGAAGTTCAGCATGGAGTCCGTTCGAACTGTGGCGGCATCACTGCATCAGGGGGGTTTCCTCTCCTCTACTGATATCAAGGATGCCTACCTTCACATTCCAATATGTGTCAGTCACCAGTGTTTTCTCTGCTTTGCTGTGGGAGAGGAGCATTATCAGTTTGTGGCATTACCCTTTGGTCTCGCCTCTGCTCCTCGGGTCTTCACAAAAGTATTAGCCCCGGTGCTAGCCTTGCTGTGCCAACGGGTGATCGTGGTACTGGGCTACTTGGACAATCTCCTCCTGCGTGCCGAGTCTCCTTATGCTCTGGTGGACAACCTGGAGATCACAATACGGACTCTGTGGTAGTTTGGCTGGAGTCAGAATTTTCAGAAGTCTGCTCTTGTTCCGCCCACAAAGCTGGACTATCTGGGCCTTACTCTGGACTCGGCCTTAGCCAGGGTGCTCCTTCCTCTGGATAAACTCCAGAAATTGCAGGCTGCAATTCGTCTCCTGCTGTCCAATAGATGGCCGTCCCTCTGGACTTGCATGCGGGTGCTGGGCCTGATAGTGTCTATCTTCGAGGCGGTTCAGTTTGCACAGTTCCATACGAGGTCCCTGCAAAGGGAGATTCTGACCAAATGGCACAAGACCCAGTCTCTGGAATATCAGATCCGTCGGGGAACGAGGGAGTCCTTGATATGGTGGCTTCGTTCTCCGGCGCATCGGCTGGGAAAATCCTTCCTCCCCTTTTATTGGATGGTGGTCACCACGGATGCCAGCCTGTCCGGCTGGGGAGGCGTCCTCGGCAAGCATTCTGCTCAGGGGATCTGGATGCAGGAAGAATCCATACTATCGATCAATAACTTGGAACTCTAAATGATCAGACTGTGTCTGGATCTTAGGGCGGATCATCTTCAGGGTTGTTCAGTGCGCATTCAATTGGACAATGCCACATCCGTGGCTTATGTCAATCATCAAGGAAGCACAAGAAGTGTCCTGGTGGCTCTGGAGGTAGCAGGTATTCTAAGGTGGGCAGAACGGTTGTTCCAGCCCTCTCTGCCGTACACATTCCCGGGGTGGAAAATTGGCAGGCGGATTACCTCAGTCGGCAGGCGTTAGACCAGGGGGGTGATGATGGTCCCTTCATCCGGATGTGTTTCATCAGCTGTGTCTCCAGTGGGGCACTCCCGAGGTGGATCTGTTGGGCGTCTCAGCTCAACAGAAAGGTGCAGAGGTTTGTGGCTCGGTCAAGGGATCCTCTGGCAGACGCCACAGATGCGCTGGTGGCCCCGTGGGGTCAGTATTGGCTGATTTACGCCTTCCCTCCTCTCAAGCTTCTGCCAAGGCTTCTACACAGGATTAAGGCAGAAGGAATTCTGGTCATCTTAGTGGTTCCGGACTGGCCTTGGTACGCCGATCTGGTGCGGCTGGTCACCAACGTTCCTTGGAAACTTCCTCTCAGGGAGGATCTTCTGTCCCAAGGACCGATCTTCCATCCTGCTTTACAGTCGCTGGCTTTGACGGCTTGGCTGTTGAACACCAGGTGCTGAGGGATAGGGGTTTATCTGAGTCTGTGATTGCTACTCTGTTGAAAGATAGGAAATCTACTTCTAGGAAGATCTACCATCGTACGTGGAAGACGTACATTGCGTGGTGTGAGTCTCTTGGGGTTCCTTCTCGCTCCTTCCTGGTGGCTCGGATCCTAACCTTCCTTCAACGGGGGAGGGGGTTGAACAGAAATTGGCCTTGAGTACAATCAAGGTCCAGGTGTCAGCTTTGCCGGTCTTCTTCCAATGACCTTTGGCCACACACTCCCTGGTGCTTACTTTTCTTCAGGGTGTCTGAGATTTGGTTCCTCCAGTGCGGGCTCTGCAGAAGCCTCCTTTTTGAAAATATTCGGGAGATTCCCCTGCTTATGTTGTCTCAGAAGGTGGCCTTTTTAGTGGCTATCAATTCTGCACGCAGGGTGTCAAAACTGGTGGCGTTGTCCTGTTGTTCACCTTACCTGATGATTCACAGGGATAAGGTGGTTCTACACCCCTGTTCCTCGTTCCTTCCAAAGGTTTTCTCTGATTTTCATTTGAATGAAGACATTGTGTTTCCTTCCCTGTGTCCCAGGCCTAAACATCTGAAGGATATTGTCTTGCATGCCTTGGATATGGTCCGGGCAATTAGGATGTACCTGGCAGCTACGGAGTCTTTCAGAAAGTCAGACTCTCTATTTGTGCTCACGTATGGACCTCGAAAAAGGGTTGTCTGCTTCCTCTGCGACCATTTCCAGATGGATCAGACGGTCGTTCAGGCCTATTCCATCAGAGGTCAGGTTCCTCCTTTCCCTGTCAAGGCGCACACTACTAGGGCGCTTAGTGCCTCCTGGGCATTCCGTCATCGGGAGTCAATGACACAGGTTTGCAAGGCGGCCACCTGGTCATTGTTGCACACTTCTACAAAGTTTTATAAAGTGGATGTGTTGGCATCTGCGGATGCTTCCTTTGGCCACAAGTTTTTGCAGGCTGCTATTTAAGAGGACCTGGTCCTCTTTGAGGGTGTATTGTTTTGTTTTTTTTTTTTTCAGGAGGGCTCCGGTTGTTTGGTTGAGCCCTTGTTGCCTGATTGGCTAATGTTTAGCCTTAGGAATTTTTTGATTGTTCCCACCCCTCATGTTTAACACTGCTTTGGGACGTCCCAATGGTTTTGAATACCAGGAGCTGTGTCCGTCAATGAATGAAAAAGAAAATGGGATTTTTGACTTACCGTAAAATCCATTTCTCTCATGTTCATTGACAGACACAACACACACCCCTCTGTGGGGTTATTATTCTCCTGAGACTGCTTTTTATAAAACTGAGTGGCTATAGCAGAGAGAGGAAGTATACCTCATTGGACTCCTAATGGGTGTAGCCAGAATTTTTTTCTGCCTAGTGTCCTACTCCTGTAGGGGGCAGTATAACCCAATGGTTATGAATACCAGGAGCTGTGTCTGTCAGTCAACATCAGAGAAATGGATTTTAGGGTAAGTTAAAAATCCCATTTTTGTCACTGTAACTGTACTCTTCATTGGTTCACATCTTGCCTATCTCACCACGCGTTCAGTGACTTTTACTATTCCTATTCTACCCTCTCTTCTCCTCTTCCTTTTTTCCACTTGGGGTCTCCCAAGGTTTTCTTGTTGGACCTCTCCTTTTCTTGATCTACACCTCCTCTCTGGGAAGCCTTCTATGGCTTTAAATGCCATTTCTATACTGATGACACCAAAATCTTTTTTTTTTTCCTTTCCAGCTCACTCCATCAATCTCCTCATGCATCACTAATTTACTGACAAATAGATCAGTCTGGATGTCACAACACTTGTTTAAACTCAATCTACCTAAAACTAAGCTCATTATAGTTCCTCCCCGATGTGCCCCTTCCTCTTATTTCTTTGTGAAGATCGATGGCACAACTATCAGTCTGTCCCTGCATGCCAGGATGCTAGGTGTAATCCTGGACCCTGAACTCTCCTTTTGGCCCCACATCCAATTACTGTTTAAATCTTGTGGCCTCAACTTAAGCAACATCTCCAAAAAAAATGCCCCTTCTTAACAAATGACACCACAAAGCTTCTAATTCGCTCCCTGGTCATCTCTCGCCTTGACTATTTAAACTCCATCCTCATTGGAATATCTTTACATAGTCTATCCCCCCTTCAGTCTATTATGAACTATGCTGCCAGACATATCCACCTTACCAACCGTTCAGTGTCTGCTACTCCTCTCTGTCATTACTTCCACTGGCTTCCGCTTACCCAAAATCTCCAGAGCTTCTTTTTTCCTCTGGAACTCTCCACCCCAATCTGTCTGACTATCTCCTACACTGTCTACTTTTAGGCAACCCGTGAAAACCCTTCTCTTTAGAGAAACCTATCCTGCCTCCATCTAACAACTGTATTTCCACTATCTCCATCTGCCCATTCCCCACAGTTATTAAATTTTGTATCACTTGACCCTCTCATTTGGATTGTAAGCTCTAACAAGCAGGACTTCATCATGTATTGAATTGTGTTGTAACTGTACTGTCTGTCATGTTGTAAAGCGCTGGGCAAATTTTTGACACTATATAAATCCTGTAAATTCATGTATAATAATAATTTCCATCACTTCTTGTCTGGTGAAACTGTTGTCAGCAGGACAGTAAGAGAAGAGAAATACGAATTTGAGTAGCAAAAACCTTGACAGTGTCCCTAATCCTTCCTCATGTTATCAGTCTTGCCCCCTTGCAAAAAAAATATACATTTTAACAGCTTATAATAATTTTAAATCTTTATTTTTTTAAATATGTTTTTTTTTTAAAAAGTCAGCCATAAATACATGTACAATAACCATACAGGACACAGCCAGATAATGTGTAAAGTCATGCCTAAGTCACACATCTGAAGAGAATGCAGGCAGTGTAATGTAGAATACATATGCTCAAATATGTAGATGGGTAGGACTGGTACAAGTAGCTTAGTATCGGAAGCTGGCCTCGTTGACACATCAGAAAATGGCTGATAAGTAGGGACAAAAGGTTGTTCAGTATAAGCCAGTGTGCACTATACAAGAAGTGAAAAAGGAAGGGAAAAAACCCTCCAAGTAAATGAAAGTAGGGAAGCGGGTTAGTGGGAAAAGAGTAGGAGCGGCAACGTTTGTGTTAAAAATGAATTAACCCCAAGAATTGTGGAAAGAGAACCTCTGAGAGGTAATAATCACTATAGACTGTAGGGCAGAGCTGAGGTCGCTTCCACCAATTCTTGTGGTGGGTGGGCCCTGTCAAGAGCTAGGGATAAGATATAGAAAGATAGCAGGGATCATGTAGAGAACCAAAAAGACTGCATCATATCCCAGGATGAACACATAAAAAAAAAAAATCCCTGGACTTTCAAGGTATAAACTCTCAACAAAACATACATCACAGAGTAGATAAAAATTCTTCACTTTTGATAAAAGCAGCTACATTTTAACTCTCTCAATCATAAGTAGCATCATGCGTAAACCATTGCACATACACCCAAAAAAAAGGGCCAGTGTATTCCAAATACTAATACATTAAATATCGTTACAGATTATATCTCCAATGCAAGTATCCAAAAGAAATAGAGATAAGTCACTTTTTATTTCAGTAATAATTTTTGTCAGTGTCACTGTGCCTTGCTTTGGGCCAGCCACAATGACTACTGAGCCTGTGGGTTTGTTTTTTAAACAAACCTATGTAATCACTATGCTTGGCCGTCATATTGATTGCTTGATTGAGAGACAAAGGTTCTTGGCTGTTAGTCAATACAAGTGTGGTCTTGGAGCTAGAACCCTTCACTGCTGCAAGCTCCTAGTTCAAAAAAACAACATAAATTAATTATCCCCCATAAAAAGAACGTTGTGTGTGGGAGATCTGCATCAGATTTTGACCCCCTGTAATCCCAATTTGGAACACAAAGGTTTATCTGTATGCTGAGGACAGTGCTAAATTTTGCAGATTATGTGGTCAAAATTTGAACCACCCATATTCAACATTTGTAATCAGCTGGTACCTGGTGCTGGAGTTGTGCATTTCTGTACAGAGACTTCTGAAGCTCATTTTTATACAACTAGCTAGTGGGCATAACCTTTTTTATTTTTTTGTAAGTT
The DNA here is from genome assembly GCF_965119305.1 of Pelophylax lessonae. Taxonomy (NCBI): domain Eukaryota; kingdom Metazoa; phylum Chordata; class Amphibia; order Anura; family Ranidae; genus Pelophylax; species Pelophylax lessonae. The sequence goes on from NC_138770.1 coordinate 136,502,458, forward strand.
TGACAAGAAGCACCATATGTATCAAATGTATTTCCATACACTGGTAAAATATAATCTAGTTTGATGTATTATTTGTTATTAATTCAGGTTCTGTTGTAGCTGAATGTCTCTTTTATCCCTTTTCCTGGCTTCCTGCTGAGATTAAGTGCAAGTCCCGAGCCTCTGACCTACTTAGAAATTCTCAGGCGTGCCCAGGACAATAAATTACATTCTGCCTGGGGTTTAGCTGTTGCCCACAATCTTCCCCTTACACCAGAATAAAGATGTTTTTGTTGGTATTAAAATGATTTTATTTGTCCAGTAGAGACTTTTACTGTAGGAATAATTCCTTTCTAGCCAGGAGTAAGAAACGCACGTAAATACAAGTATTTATATCTGTGCAAGAAGAGGCGTGGAGTATTTTTCAGGATGCGGAATGTGCATTTACAGAATGTAATCATATAATTGGGCAAATGGTTGAAAGGTAAAATGCACTTTAAAGTGCACATGTCTTGTTAAGAGAAAGTAGTCCTACATTTGCATAATTATGTTCTGCCCACCTCCTACATGCAGTTCTAGAATGTTAGGTTGAGGGAGTGTTACTTGTCAGAATGATGGTTTGAGATGCTGAAGGGAAGGGAAAATTAATGAGGGAAAACTGAATAAAGAATAAAGAATCAGTGCCAGCTTTCACTGTGTAACATCATCTTTGAATAAAAATAATATCTTCCTTGCTTACCTGTCCTTCATCCTTACCAGATACCTCTGCCCTGGTAACACATAACCTAGATGGAGCCCCCTAATGCTATAACAGGCTCTAAACATGATACTTCCATATTAAACTCCAACTCCGGGCTGGCCACAAATAATTGAAATGCCTCCCCTCTTCCCCAGAAGATGCAGAAAAAAATGCTTATTTTTCCCATGCTGATGATTTAGTAAAGAACACTTGCCTTAATTCCAAGCACCAAAGTCTTTTCCCCCTGAAAGTGGTGGTGACGAACCATCCCATGAAGCCACTCATCTCTTCAGGCTATGTTGCAGCCCATCTTGGAAATGCCATTTTATAACATGCAGAATCGTACACAATTTAAATAAATAAAATTGAATAATTTATTTATTTTTTTAACAACTTTAATACACTTTCGCCCCTTTCCTGCCCAGACCAATTTTCAGCTTTCAGTGCTGTCGCACTTTGAATGACAATTGCACGGTCATGCAGCGCTGTTCTTAAATTAAATTTTTATACATTTTGGGAAAAAAAGTAGTTTTTCCCCTTCACTGATGTGCGCTGATGGACACTGAGAGACGGCACTGATGTGGTGGCATTAATATGCGGGAAACTGATAGGCGACACTAATGGGCACTGATTTCCATCACTTACGGGCACTAATGGGCAGCACTAATGAGCAGGCACTGAAAGGCAGCACTGACTGGCATCACTGCTGGGCACTGTTGGGACTGCACCGATTATCAGGGCACTGATGATCAGTGCCCTGATTATCTTTGCAGATCTTCCCTGTAAGCGAAATGCTGTTGATTGTCTCTCCTCTCCTCACATGCTGTCAGTGTGAGGAGAGGAAAGTCGATAACCGGTATTTCCTTGTTTACATGTGATCAGCTGTGATCGGACACAGCTAATCACATGGATAAAGAGCCTCATCATCGGCTCTTTACCGAGATCGTAATGCACCGTGTTCCAGGGACACATGGTATTCCATATTCCCATCGTACACGTTCCTGGAGAAAACTCTATAGAGTTTTAGGTGCTGCAGCAACCATCAGCTGGAAATTGGATCAAAAAGCCCACAATGAGGATATTTGCCAGCACAGCGCAGATTATCAAGTAGAATCCAAAAGGTTTTTATTAAAACATGATCACATCACAAAAAAGTTAGTGCAACGTTTTGGAGTCATGCAAGACCCCTTCGACATTACATGCCTGGTGATGGGGTTCTGCGTGACCCTGAAACTTTTTTGCAATGTGATCATGCTTCAATTAAAACCATTTGTACTCTACTTGATGATCCATGGTGTGCTAGCAAATATACTCATTGTGTCCCAAAGGACACAGCGCACCGCCCTGGCTGGCTCTAACGCTGAGGTTGAGAGGAGGGGCAGAGCACAGAGCCGGCGACTGACAGTCAACAGCTCTCTGCTCAGGGACTTCTGAGAACCGAGGGATCAGTTCTCAAAGCTCCCTGAGTTGAGAGCTGTTGACTGTCAGTCACCAGCCCTCTGCTCTGTCCCCCCCCCATACTCACTGGAGCGTTGGGCTGTGGAGGGGGTGGGAGCAGCTAGCTCAGGCTTTCAGTGACTCACTGGGAGGCTAAGTCAGGTGCCGGTCCAGGTGTATGGGTGGATCCCAACCATATGGTTGTGATCTTTCCCAAGCCTGGACCGATTCTGTGACATCAGCAGATGTCTGCTAAAAACGGGTCACAGGAGTGCGGAACAATCTGCAGTCCTGTGATTCACAGGGGGACGTACAGCCAAACCGAGCTTTGGCTGTACTTTTCCTTCAATTCTTTATTTAAGGGAATGTGACAGAACATAGTTGTATGACATGATATCACATTCTTGATCACATCCATCAGCAGAAATGTGCACATTGCAGTGTGGAATACACTAACAATGCAATAAACAAGGAACCGCCACATTAACATGGTAAAACTTAAGTCTGAGGGCAGAAATGCCCATAGAAAAACTACATTACATTGAAGTGGAAAACTTGTAGGAGGACATTACTATCATGTTCATACTAGAAGATAGTATGTCTCATAGGCACAGTACCAGTATAAGGTAGGGGATAGCCAATAACCCCCTTTAGTAGAGGACACCTTTCCTTGGCCTCAGAGCAGTTGTACTTTGCATATTGGGTAATATTTTCCAATAGTTTTAGGGTAAAAAAGTAGACACCTATGGTGTACAAAAGGGGGGGGGGGGGTTGTTGGGAGGCCACAGTGGGGTTGATGGCACAAGGAGTCGAGTTCCAGAAAGGAGTAACCTCAATTTAAGAATAGCTTAAATATTAATCCAAAAAATAAGAAATGTCGCCATATTACCAGTTTGTGATGTGTACCTCTGTCTTGTCCCTGAGGTCAGCAGTCAAGTGTTCCATCTATTAGATATAGTTTACCCTGGCAAACCATTGTGACACGGTAGGTGGGGATTGTTGTTTCCACATGCTGGGGATGCATGCCTAAGCGGCATTCAGGAAAAGTTTCAGTGAGGACCTGTGGTATCTCTTGCTGCACAATGGAGTCAAGTTGAGAAGTACTGCAGCTGGGTTGTGGAAAAGGGAGAAGTCCGTAAGTTTGTGAACAATCTGTAGGACCTATTGCCAGAAGGGGCTGTATTTCTGGCAATCCCTCAAAATTTGAAGTAGCATGCCAGTCTAGGTGCCACAGCACCTTGCATATTTTCTTTATTCACTACAGTCATGAGTAAAAAAAAAAAAAAAAAGTTAGACACACATTTTGCAAATTAATATTGTGTATTTATTTAATGTTTCCAGGCTCTAATTAACGTAGCTGTTGAAATAGCCTGTCATGGAGCTCAGTAGCTCAAGCTGAAATTTATACAAGCATGATTGACTTAGGGTAGTGACTGCTATCCCTCGATATTCCTGCGTGTGACTTACTTTTTACAAAGTTTCAATCAGAGTGAGTGAGTCAAAAAGCAAGCAGATTTTGTTATGCAGTCTCTTATCTTTAAAAAAAAACCATAGCATCGTGGAAATCCTGTGCTATATAATTTTAATTGCCAGGCTCTGCAGCAGTTTATACTTTTCTCCACTGCAACTCTGTTTACCCACAAGGAAGAGAAACCATGTGTAAGGTAATAGTTTCCACTTGTAGTTTACATAGAGCTGAGGACTTTTTCCCTGCACCCACACTGTGTGCCTGAGCAGTCAAGCACCAGCACTGTCATGTGAAAGGAATGCCATACACTGAAGTACCATCTATTTCCATTTGCTTTCCCTGCAAATGGTGCTATGAGAAAGCAAAGCCAAGTAAAAGCCACTACAGGGGGGGAGTTCCAATGTGAACCTTTTCCTTGGTCCTGCATGGGCAAAGCACAGGCTTAATTAAAAGAGTCTGTACACAGGGGTGCAGCTGACCCCAACTGCTCCTTCCACTGCCGTAGTCTTGCGAAAATACCCATTACTTCCAGGTATGGAGAAGTAGGTCTCTTCCTCCTATGTGACAGTGATGAGTACCATCTCATGACTGAACCAACGATTTCACTGCTCCCCCTAGTGTATGACATTAGTTGACAATTGGAAATTATAAGTAGAACTATAGGCAAAACTTTTTTCAATTTTAGATTAGAATTTTAGAGTAAGGGAGAGTTATAACTCCTGTCAGTATTTTTTATTTTATTTTTTTGCCATTTGTGTCCTATTGGGGCAATTTACCTTCACTTCCTGTCCCACAGCCAAAACAGGAAGTGAGAGGAAATCCCTGCAAATTAAGGGAATCCCTTGTGGCCCCCTAGGTCTGCAGAAATACTGTCCCGATTGAAAGATTTCCTCTCTAGTACCTTTCTGCTGACAAACCACATATTTGGGATTTTCTTTTGCTTTCACTTTCAATGATAATGGTAAACAACAAATATAGAGAGGGTAAATCTCCCTAACAGGACACACGTTGCAATAAAAACTGACAGTTGTTCAAATCCCTTTGCCTAAACTAAAAAAAAAAAAAAATTGGCTTTCATTTATACTTTGTGTCAGCTGTGATATCAGAAGCAGTGGCAAAGAGGTGGTAGCCAGGTGAGTATCAGGGATTCAAGGTGGATTTTGTGCCTACTCTGTCTTTTTGCCCTGAATAGGCAAGGTTACGGTTTCTCTTTTTAGGAAATAAAGTCGTTTTTTTCAGTTAACTTCTTTGATTTCTATTTGCAATCTGTTTCTTCATTCAGTAATCAATGTCTGTTTATATATTTTTTGGTTAGTCATATTAAATAATTGTAAATTTAAAAGAAGAATGCAAGCTTACGCTATGTAAAAGTAGGTCAGTTTACTCGACCCAAAAATAACAGTTCTCTTAATGGGTAGAACATTAATAAGTGGCGCTTTGGCTCCTAATATCTTAAAGGAAACCTTCTGTTCTTATCCACAGTATCCAAATATTCCTGCCTACCTTTGTGTTGTGTGTTCCATTTCTTTTGCGTTATAAAGAGATCTAACCTCTGTTAAGTTTATATTACCATGTAGAGATAAGGGGCTATGTATCTTCTGGGGTGGGAACTTGGCAGCTTTTTTTGGGTGCACAATGGCCACTAGGCTCTTGCGTCATTGTATCAGAAATACCAGAAAGAAATTCTCTTCAATTCTTTGACCAGTGTGGTTTTTCTCTTTTCAGGATGGCGTGCGACAGTACTCCTACTTATATGACCTGTCGAGGTCTGAGAAGGAAAAGCTGAGGCATCTAGCAGTCGCAATGTGTATAGATGGTCAACCTGTAGACACTATTCAAAAGTTACTTGAAGTAGCTGTGGGGGACTCCAACCTTGGTCCAAAGGACATTGTTCAGTGTGCAACACAAAGAATCATATCTGTGCTCAGGTAATCTTACCACCTCCTTCATTTATTTTTGATGTACACTGATGATTGTGGTGTGATAATTATTTGTAGGTTCTGTATATACAACAACAAATGTTCCGTAATTCACATCTGTCTCTGCCCCAAAAGAATGTACAATCTCAGGGTTTGTTCACAATCTTATGTGTACAGTAATGGGCATGTTTTTATGCTTAACGTCCTCACTCATCCACACAGACATAAAAAAACTCCACTTTTGCAGGCGTAGCTTTACCTGAACAGAGCTTTATTTCAGCCAGTGTGTCTGTGCCGTTTAAGCTCATAGGAATAACGAAGAAGTACAGCCAAAGCTTGTTTGGCTGTACATCTCCTGTGGATTATAGGAGTGCAATTTGTTCTGCACTCCTGTGACCTGTTTTTTAAGGAGACAGTGGGTTGAACCCCGCTGTTGGCTGACATCACAGAGCTGGTCCAGGCTCGGGGAAGATCGCGACAATGAAGTCGGGATCTGCCCACATGGCTTGACCGGCACCTGTCTCCGTTGCTTGCTAATATGCCTAAACCGCCACCCCGCACGTGGGGGAGGGGGGGCAGAGCAGGGTGCTATGGGAACTGAGTGATCAGCGGTGTTTGGGTTCTCAGTGTTACAGGCGCCGGGCGAGAGATGCACCATCAAATTATTCTTTAAAAAAAACAACATACATCTCTTTTAATAAATTCCTCTAACCTGCACTCAGAGGGTGGTTTACTGGAATAATTTGAACACACATGCTCATAAACGGCATATGCCTGTAAGGAAGAACTTTACACAAACATGGGAAGAACTACAGCATATGTCAAAAGGATACTAGGTGAACAAGACTTCATCAGTTCTAAATTATTATACAGTCTCTGGGATGTTCTTCTAAATCCCCTTTGCTTGCATTCAGAGTAATTCCTATGTGCTCTTGGATCCTGGACCAGTATGGAAATGCAGTATGCAGGTCTTTGACTGCTGTCAATGTCCGTATTAAAGTATAAATAAAGAAAAAACGTTTAGTCTTGGATAGAGTGGAAATGGATTAGAACAACTAAGATTTTTTTTGCTGTCTGTGTTCTTTATTAAGGAGATTTTCCATCTCTATTTGGCCTGTTTACCATTATCTTTGAAAGTGAAAGTAAAAGAAATTTCCAAATTATGGGTTGTCACCAGAAAAGTAATCCAAAACATGAAAAAAAAAAAAAAAAAAAAGTTTTGCATATTCTACTTTAAAGAACTGTAAAATACAAGGTCTGCTCAAATTGCCTGGGGCCCCCTTTCAAGTTGTCTACTGTTACTAAAAATGTATATTAATGTAATGAGCCTTATATGGAGATTCCTGGGGAACTTAGAGAAGGCAAAATATTGCAGGAAGACACCAGTTCATTACAAAATATTTTCTCACAGGATTTTGGCTGTTCTGTTTTTCCCCAGGATTTAGCTTAGCTAGTATGACATCATCCTCGCCTAGGCGCCATGGGTGGAAGACAGGGTGAGGCAAGCACAAACTTCATTTCTTTATCGTACATCATGGGACATAGAGCCATATTCACGTATGGGTTATAGGCCACCTTCAGGTGAATGGACACTGGCAACCAATCGGACAGGAAGCCCCCCTATATAACCCCTCCTGTACAGGAAGTACCTCTGTTTTTTCACCATTGTCCTAAAGGTGATAGTCACTGCCAAGACGCTCTCCACATTTTATGTTTTTTCTAAAGAAAAAGAAAGAAGATTATGCTACATACCCTGATCAAAGATCGCTGAATCTAAAAGGGTAGCAATCAGATCCATCTAAAAAAGTAAATGGCTAAAAAGATGGTAACTGAGCCTCGGGAAAGCAGATACGAGGTTTTGCCTGTAACGTTGTCCTTTTTAGGCACTGGACCCTGGGATCCGGTCCCTTAGTAAAACTAACCCTAAAGGCGCTCTGACAGGGTGCTCCACAGGTCCAAGGGAGTGGCCCCCCCAAACAAGGGGACCCAGTCCTTGAAGGTTGGCAAGTGGCAGTAACTCACCGTGATGGGTGAAGATTGGATTCTCGTTACAGAACAGAATCCTGTGGCGGGACTGGTAAGTCCACTTAATATTTGTAAAAATATTTTTATGCACTATGTTAGTCTCTGCAAGAGACAATAGGTGTATTAGCTATGTCAAAGCACACCTGGTTTGTTTAAACATTTTTGTTTTCCCTTTGCAAATCAGTAGGTGTATCAGCTGTGTCAAAGCACACTCTGTTTAAACATTTTCTTTGCTCCCTGTGCAGAACAGTAGGTGTATCAGTTATGTTAAAGCACACCTTGTTTGTTTAAACAGTGTTTTCACCCCAGCCTGATTACCTGTAAGGTATCCTCTTTGACAAAGCATGTTTGGTTGCTTATGCTGCTCTCCCCCATGATGTTTGGCGTGTAGTTTTTCGCATTGGAGCGAAAGCGCCCATGCATCCATCTCCTCTGAAGCCCTGAATCAAGCAGTGCCTTCAGTGGCATGTCTGTGGTGGATTGTCCGCACATGCAAATATTCGCTATTAAAAAACAAGTGTATGCTTGGAGCAGAAGGAACATGTCGTGACAAGTTTGGCATGCACGTGGACACCACGTAGCATGCCACACATGTGCAGTATAACCGCAAACGGCGGGATTTTAAGGAGATAGTTCCTATGCACAAGCCTCTGTCAGAAGGCTGGAGGGAAACAGAGGTGCAGCAGCTGGGTTGCTTGAGTCACTGTGTGTGCATGTTTACAGGCACAGTCAGGTTCTATATCTTTTGGATAATCAGTGTTTTGTGTGATAAGCTGGATAGCTTGGCACAAGTCTTGAGTACACTAAAGTTAGTACCTCAAGTTTGTCTTTCCTAAGAGCAATGTCCTCCCGAAAGAGGAGTGGGGGGAGCACAGCTATGGTGCCTCTGTCAGACCTTGAAGGTCTTAGCCGTGCTTCCTCTGTGTCTATTCCCCCTTAAGGGCCAGAGGCAACTAGCTAATCTGAGCCATTACGGTTGTCAGGCATAGTATCTACTCCTAGCGATTCTGCCGCAACTTACGTTACTAAGGACGATTTGGCATCGGCATTAGCCGGCCTTGAGGGTAAGATTGCTGACATGATTGCAGCATCGCAAGGAGTGAGGAAACGTAATAGACCCCCCCTCACCTGAGCCACCCTCCTGAGTCAGTTCAGGATTGGGCAGAGGATGTGGAAGAAGTAGCTGTAAATTACCCTATAGAAGGTCAAGCTGAGGTATCCACTTCTGGGGAGTTAGGGTCTGAGGAGTCATGCTCGGCATCTCAATCTCAGAGGTTGTTAATTCAGTCTCTCACTGAAATGGTCCAGTTTGGATACAAATGACCTCCCTTAGAGATGTCTGCAGTCTCTTTTTCCTCTCTAGGCTCATTGCACCCTCCTCATAGTCCTCAGGCTTTTCTCTTACATCCACTCTTGCAGCAGGCAATGTATGCTGATTAGGATCATCCTGATAGGATCACTATTGTATCCTATAGAGGAAAAACTCACAAGAAAATGGAGTATACCTACTGTGGATGCTGACATTTCTTCAGTTAACAAAAGTTTAACTTGTCCTGTGGATAATGCCCAGGTTTTTAAAGATCCACCTGATAAGAAGTTGGAATCTTTACTAAAAGCCTCCTTTGCTTTTGCAGGGTTTGCGATACAACCAGCAGTAGCAGCTATAGGAGTTTGTCAGTCTTTAAAAGACCGTATAAAGCGAGTTTCCAGGACGGTTCCTTCTCGAGAGTCTGTGAAAGATTTGACAGATCTATCTTGCACTTTGTTTTGTAGTGGATGCTCTTAAAGACTCCATACAGCAAATGTCATGGTTTGTTCTTTTGACAGTGCATATGGCTAAAAAGCTGGTCTGCGGAATTGAAGTGTAAAAAGTTGCTGTCTGGCTTTCCTTTTCATGGAGAACACCTACTTGGTGATAATCGGGATAAATATATTCAAAAGATTTTTTGTGAGGAAGAGTGCAATGCTGCCCATTAAGAGGGAAAGCCAACATCCTCCCTTTAAGATTCCCAGCACTCAGACTCCCAGTGCTTCTAATCTCAGGCAGTTGTGATGGCCCCAGCCATCTGGATCTAGGACCAAGCCTTCAGGGCAAGGGCAGAAGAAACCCTGGGCCCAGAGATCTACCAAGTTCACCTCTAAGCCTTCCTTGTGAAGGAGTGTCCCCAATCAATGGGGTGGGGGGAAGGCTGCTATGGTTCTCGAAGGCCTGGGTAGAAATAATTCAGGACAACTGGGTTATTTCCACCATATCACAGGGATACAAACTGGAATTTTGGGTGTTCCTGCATCCTCGGTTTGTAAAGACAAACATACCTGCAGATCCTCTAAAAATATATTTTTTTTTCTGGCTCTGGACCATTTAAGGTCCCAAAGAGTGATTACACAAGTGCCAGAGGATGAAAGATTCAGGTCTTTTTTTTTTCTCCAAACCTTTTTGTAGTCCCCAAGCTTAAAGGGAGACGTGAGACCTATTCTGGATCTCAAAGCTCTAAACCAGTTTCTGAACATTCATACTTTCTATATTTAATGGAGTTAATTCGTTCAGTCATGGCCTCCTTGCAGGGAAAAGAATTTCTAGCATCCATAGACATGAAGGATGCATACCTTTTACGTGCCTGTTTTTCAGGCCCATCAAAGTTTTTTACACTTTGCAGTAGAAAACCGTCATTTTCAGTTTGTGGCCCTGCCCTTCTGGTTGGCTACGGCTCCAAGAGTGTTCACAAAGATCCTAGCTCCAGTATTGGCTGCCATAAGGTCTCAAGGGATATCAGTGATAGGATATCTAGACAATCTATTACTAATAGATCTATTGGCTTTGGCTCTAAGCCGAAATTTTTTCCAGACAGTTCAGTTCTTAGAACTTCTCAGTTGGAGTCTGAACTTGGCAAAGTCAGCATTACAGCCGGTCCAGTGTCTGTAGTATCCGGGTTTCCTTGTGGACACAATACAGTGGCAAGGCCTTGGGTTCTTCCACTGCTTCTGGACCTGCTCCCTCAAGGTCCGATATTTCACCCTTCTTTACAGTCTCTGACGGCTTAGCTATTGCAGCCTTGATTTTGAAAGAGCGGGGTTTATCTGGCCCTGCAGTTTCTACCCTGATAAATGCTAGAAAACCAGTCTCTAGAGGCATTTATTACAGAGTCTGGAAATCTTACATTGCCTGGTGTGAAAACAGGAAATATCATCCCCGCAAGTATATCATATCATCAGGAGAATTCTAGCTTTCTTGCAAGTACGTAAAGTAGCACTATTAAGGGTCAAATTTCAGCCTTGCCGTTTTTTTTTCCTTGGTTCAAACCTCCATTCAAGGGATATTATGTATGCTTCCACCAGTGCAGCCACCATTGTGTCATTGGGACCTCAATTTAGCGCTGGCAGTTTTTTACAAAAACAGCCTTTTGAGCTCATGGGGCATATCCCCCTGGTTCTTTTGGCCAGAAAACTGGTCTTTTTTATTGTGATAATTTCAGCCAGAAGAGTATCAGGAATAGCATGTAAAAAGCCATTCTTAAATTTACATCAAGATAGGGTGACTCTACGTCCACACCCAGGTTTTTTGCCCAAGGTGGTGTCTGCGTTTCACTTAAATCAGGACATTGTACTGCCTTCCTTTTTTCCAGATCCTCAAACAGAGGAGGAAAGATTATTACATTCTCTTGATGTAGTACGTGCTCTTAAGACTTACTTGACAATGTCGGCTTAGGTTCGTAAGACTGATCTTTTGTTCATGCTGCCAGAAGGGCCCAGGAAAGGGCAGGCAGCCTCTAAGTCCACAATTTCTCATTGGATTCGCCAGGTTATTATTCAGGCATATGGTTTAAGGGAAGGTTCCACCTTTTCTGATAAAGGCACACTCTACCAGAAGAGTAGGTGCCTCTTGGACAATTCGCCATCAAGCCTCTATGGCTCAAATTTGCAAAGCAGCGACTTGGTTCATCAGTGCATACGTTCACTCGATTCTATCAAGTGGATGTTAGGACCCAGGAAGAGTCTGCATTTGGCCGCAGTGTTCTGCAGGCAGCTATGTAGACTTTTTGTGGTCTGATGGCGGTATTGATGGTGTCCCCCCCTCCCCTCAGATGCATTGCTATAGGACATCCCCATACGTAATGAATATGGCTCTGTGTCCCATGATGTACGATAAAAAAATATGGATTTTTTTCTACAGCTTACCTGTAAAATCCATTTTTTGGAGTACATCATGGGACACAGAGGCCCCTCTCCTCTTGTAGGTCTTTTACACCTTCTAATAGTAAGTGATTTGTGCCGAGGGAGGAGGGCTGGACAGTGTAAGCAGCTTTTTGCATTTGACTGCAAGTACATAGAATATTTTGTTCCTTTGTTTTTGTTAAATCTAAAGGGGATTGTTTTTTTTTTTTTTTTTTGCTAAGGGTATTTGCCGATAGAGGCATAATCATAGTGTTGACCATTGCGTTCTGGTGCATTTACACATTCTGGAGCAAAAAACATGCTGCTGTACATTTTTATTTAAAAGCACTGGAACTAATATTTATGTGATTGGAAAATATTGGTTTTATTGTGAAGAGTATTTAAAAATGCACCTGAAAGCATCTGGTGTGAACAGGTGTTTTATGTATAGATCATGCATTTTTTTAGGTGTGTTTTCTGTAAGTTAAAGGATATAAAAACCCAATAACAATATCTGAATGTATTGCAGCATTTCCAATACTTACTTTTTTTTTTTTTTTTTTTTTTTTTTTTTTTTACGCTAAGAACATTTTCAGCAAGTACAGAAAATATCAGTTAATTTATACAGAATTGCAGTGCCCTTGTCAGTTCATGTGCGCTAAACTGAAAGCAGAAACAATATTATTTTCTTTAAACTACTAAGCTCCTCATTCCCCATGTATTGGAGATGAAGAGAGGAAGTACTGCCTGGTGACAACCACGCCTCCCACCATAGATACAGTAGAGCTGTATATTTCAACCAGGGTGCCTTGAGACCTCTTCAGGGATGGCTTGGTAAAATGCCTAAAAAATTATCATAAATTGTATACAAGCCAGCGGGTGGATGAAGCCTGCCTTTTAGTTACACAAAGCCACGGGTTTTCATTACGCACCATTACGACTTTCTAAGCACTGGCATCATAACAACCAATGATGCCATTAGTTGATAAGGAGGATGTCTATCGCCTCCACAGCTTTTTTGTTTGACCCTCCGCTGCCTCTCTCCCTCAGCACTGGGGTTACATTAGTTGACTGATAGAGAGTAATTGAGGGAGAAGAGAAACATTGGAATACTAGTCAGTACCAGTGTGCAAAAGTGTATTTGCTTTGGAAGAAAAAAAATCACCTCAAACTTTGGGTGCCCTACAGGTGTGGATGTTTCTGCATTGTAAAATTACAATGTATTAGAATCATTTTTACATTTTAGAATGGGCTGCCTCAAGACTGCCCATATTTTTAAAGGGTGCCTTGAGATTGTCTATAATTTTAAAGGTTGTCTTGACTGAAAGAAGGTTAAGAAACACTGCAGTAGAGGAATGAGCCTAGCCACTTCAATACTGGGAACTCTCACCCTCTTCCTGCCCGGCTTTGAATGACAATTGCTCTGTCATGTAACACTGTACCAAATTTTTAGCATTTTTTTTTTTTTAGTTTTCCTTTGGTGTTATTTAATCACCGCTGGGTTTTTTATTTTTTTTTTTCTAAATAAAAAAAAATTGAAAATAAAAATGTTTTTCTGTTATAAAATTTAGCAATTTTCTGCTTCACTAATGCGCACACTAATGGCCACTGATGAGGCAGTACTGATGATCAGTACCCTGATTATTAGTTTAAATGTGCCCTTTTGCAACACAAAAGCAGGCTGGATCTTCATAAAACTCATTTATATTGCCTCCTTCCATGTATCTGCATAATACTGCATGTATCAGTTGAACAATGTGGTGTACCAGCACTG